>NW_017100245.1:280953-440305 GCF_001263275.1 Habropoda laboriosa
TACATTCGTTGATATATCTACACAATTCTTTCGTCTATTACCGGGAATAATGCTCTCAACACCTCGCCGCACGCTCGAGTTATCTTACGGAGATATCATGCGGCATATCCCGCGTTACTTATCAAAGATAAGTACTCAGTAGTTTTCAGAACGGTTCCGAGCACTGTTGAGCCACTCATCGATCCTCGTCACACCGCCTTACTTCTTCAAAAAATTCGACGGACAGTGAAAATGGATAGTCGTGAATCGAGGAAAATGGATACGCGGTGCCTCTGTTGAAGAAACCGTTGCACGTTTTCCCTTCGGTGAAAATGTGATTTCCATGGGACATCACGCGATCGCGTATGATAGTAGAGAACATGAAGGACCGGATAATGACCTCTTGCCGTTTACTCTCTTTATTCGCCACGTACTTGGGAATTTTCTCGATCGCACTATGTCAAAGTACTTGTCCCACAAGGTGTTTGTGCCACCTCGACCAACAACCAAGAACCGTCACCTGCTCGCAGCAAGGTTTGGAAATATTCCCCGAAAATATAAGCGACATGGTAAGTGAACTTGTCCGATAAGATCGAAACCAACGACGAATAGTGTCGTGTACAAGCACTTTTCGAAGGAATACAAAGAAGACTTCGATTAATGGCCGTTTGACAGACACTTCCTATACTTTATCGCGTTGCTCGTTGAAAACGCAACTACCAATGAGTCACTTATATAAATGTAACGGTATAGATGGGGAAAAAGATTTAACAGATATCTAATATATATCTAGATACTTCTCGATGATTTTTCAAAAAATTCTCAACTGCAAGTTTTCATTCAAAAGCAGAAGAATGTGTTGCATAAATTGCGCCATCGTGCGAAAATGCTATTTTTCCCTGATATTCTTCTCAAATATAAACAGTAGCTGTTCGCCAATGTTCCTTGTGAAATACACCCGAGAAATTGTCACACATGTACCGTATAAATACGCTATCGTTGATCAGTGATCACTTAATCATGTTTTAGGTGGAGCAACTAAACTTATCGAATAATTTGCTGACGAATATCACAGTTAGTGATGTTAATCGACTGATAGATTTACAGTACCTGAATTTAGCAAGGAATAAATTAAGTTCACTGCCCGAGGATATAAGTTTCCTAAAAAGCTTGAAAAGATTGGATCTAAGCGACAACAAAATATACGACGTCATTGATATTAATTCCGTTCGGCAATTGCCATCTTTACTGGTTCTGCATCTGTCGAGAAATCCATTATCCAGTTTGGAGGGTTTAATAAGCGCTAATATTACAGTTCTGGATGCTAGTCATTGCGGTACGATAATGTTCTAATTCACGTGTCAAATACCCTTCGAACATTTATGCTGAATCCGCAAATGTTTGAATGTGTACGTATGTATTAGGTCTATCCAAAAGTTTCCATCGTACTTATTTCGAGAATGTGTATTAACTTTTTATTATGTTTATAATTAGTTCTCATAATAATACTGCAATAATGTGATATTAATACTATATAGTTATTATGGAATTATATTGTAGTTATTACAATCGACCCTCTGTACTCCAAGCATTTGTTGATAAGATTAATCAGCAACTCCAGTACACTTGTACACACTTGTACAGTGAAACTTTTGAAAACCCAAAGTTTTGGAAAAAAAAAGAGATTTCTAATTTGCATTATTTTAATAGTATAAAAAGAACCTGAATTTTACATTTTAAAGTTTTCCAAAGTAATTACGCTGTAACAGCGTCATTGGAGTGCAAAGTGTTAATAGAGAATACTAATAATACAATATCAATACTGTATTCAGTATAAATACTAACTGTGAAAATTTAAATAAGAAAAGAAACATACAGTGCCTTTTAATGGCATCGATTCTCAAATGATGGAAACTCTTGCATAGACCTGTAGAAGGTTCTAAGAGCAAGCACTATTAACTCTTCTACAATATTTAAAATATTTATTTATCACATGGTGCTCGCGTATTTTTCGAGATTTTCAACCAAAAAGGTCAGACAACAGAATTTGTTTCTCATACGTACATCCTTCTTTTGAAAAATTTTACTCGCTAACAATAATCACGAGGTTTTCATTAATGTACTTTTATTTAACAGGAATACGGGAGCTGAGTAATACATCCTTAGACGGCCTGAAAGCGTTGACTACTCTTAGCTTAGCAGGGAACCCGTTGAAATTAATCCAGAAAGTGTGGAGCCCAAAATTACGCTGGCTTGATATGTCTGACTGTCGTTTGAATTACCTGGGTCCCGATACTTTCAGTGGATTGCCAGAACTCCTGGAGCTTCAACTTTCCAACAACCCTACATTAGTCTACAGTACCAGGCAAGCTAGTGAAATTCTAGGCAGAAGCTATTCCTTAAGGTGACGCGAAAAACGTTCAGGAATTAATTATAACGAAAGCAACTAAATTTTAGCTATAATACAAAGAAATATTCCAAACGAAATATTAAAGTAATCGTCTTGTGTACACACGAATGGGAATTTCAGACAGTTGTTTGTCTACTTGCGTGAAAAGCAGCATGCGCCGTAGGTTACCATTTAAATTGCTCTCTAAAATAAATCGTAATAAAAGTGTACTTCTTTCGAATGAAAATACACAAATTCGTGAACATGTTAACTGTTTTCATTGGACAAAGGTGTAGAGGATCATTAGTTACGTTGATAACATTTACTAAGCGTACGTTGGACATATTCGACTTCATGATCTTCAAAGAGTTGAAACTAAAGGCAAAGTGCTATGAATCGACGATAGAATCTTACAGAAGGCATAAATATGTAAAAGGAAGTTCGAACAAGTATCGTCGGCTTCGAAAACGTGGATTTTTTCGGTTAAAGTGCAACAAAGTAACAGAAGGGTAATGGATTCATGAGAGTTATGAATCGTATTTGGTACTAAATGAAACAAGGAATCATATTTAATATTAAATGACAACGATCTGTATTAAAATATGTATAAAATGAAATCGATATGATAGAGAAACGTGATTATTTATGGAAAATTGAAAAAATGCTCAAATAAGATTACGTTTCGTTATGTTTTTTCCTTCTGGTAGAGTACTGTCTTTCTCAGATTCACTCTAGATCAAATTAGTAAATCTCTCCTTATTTATTTAATCTCTTCAATCTGCAGTACCTGAACAATATCTCCTCTTTGATCTAGATTTAGTATACGTAGTAATTCGAGTTTTTATTGTTGAATTAACTATTTATAAATGTATGTGAAGTAGGCGAAAAGTTTATAAAGTTTGCATGTGTAGGGTGTAGATATTTAATTTGTGATTTAAACGAGAGTGAATTTATTTACATTTTTTACCTTAGTTTGAGGAACATTTGAAATGAAGATTAGAATGAGTTCAATTTGTAATAAATTAGCCGTGGAAGGTAATAAGTATTATTTTGAGGAACTGATTTTGTTGTACTGAATTACACCAGATTTAAGCTTTGTTAACAGAAATTTTGTAAAACTGGAGTTTTCAAATAACTTTTTCTTTTTTTGCTCACGAAAAGTGTGTGATTTAGTATAATTACTGCACACTTTAGGAAAATGGGTCACGTGAATGTACTAACTTTGCACGTTGAATTGTACCATGCAAAATTAGTCACGCGATAAGTGTTTATTACTACACGCAGTGCATTATCACAACGTCCCGTTCTACGAAAGTAAACGAAAGTTGTATTGCTATTTCGCTTTCTTATCGCCATATGAAGGTCACCTTGAGTTTCTTAATGATAATGGGTAAAATTTGACTCTGCAGTTGAAAAGAGTGTTGGACGATGAGTAAAAAGCTATTGAAGTGTTTGTGTCGAAAAACTAATAATTACCGAGATATTATTCTTCGAACGATTTTTAATGTGAGCGATACTCAAAATACTGTATATTGCAATTAATACAAGTGTGTAGTCGACGAATAAGTGAAAATGTCACATGTCGACGTGTTTCTTGAGTTATAGCATTACATGCTCTTATGATACGATTTTTCATATCTTCAGGAGTCGTTGGTGGCTCGCAGTTAAGCTCACTTTTTAGACGCCCCCAAAGAAAGTAGTCAAGTGGCGTCAAATCCGGAGAACAAGCCGGCTACGAAAGCTTATCATCATTCCCTGAAGAATATCTCAGTAATTATTAGTTTCTGGACCCATACACCTTAATCGTTTTTCACTCAGCGTTCATTACTCTTTCCAACTGCAGAGTCAGATTTTAACCATTATCATTAAGAAACTCAAGGTAACCTTCATATCTCTATAAACTAATTAGTACATCCTGTGCTCCCCTAGATACCATACAATTTTTTCGCGTAACCAACAGTTTACAAGTAATTTAGATTGCACTCTTAGTTGAATCACCCTTATACTAAATTTGCTACAGGTTTACATATTAAAGTGTTACTACATGCACATACTTAATTATTTATAATATAATATTCACAAATCTTAATTATTCGTGATTTATCACTTGGTACAGATTTCTGACTTAAACATGCCCGACTAGAAATTTCAGTTAGGCAGACATTAGGTCCGCATTAGGCTAGCCTAATTTGCCTGTTAGGCCCGCATGCGGTATGTAACGCGGAATATTCACGACCGCCTAATTGGGAAAGCCGCGTTAGGGCCGCATTAGGCTTTCCCAATGACTATCCAATGAGGCCAACCGCATTAGGCCCATATTAGAATAGCTTTATTAGGCTATCATTGGGAGACATTGATGAAATCTCATGAGGAATACCTCAAGACACTGTATGTTGAAAGCTCTCACGCAAGCGTACGTCCAACACTGAGATGCCTGTAAATATTCCTACATATAAGTTTGTGAGCCTCACTCCACCTAATTTAGGTGTGCCTCCATTTCAGCCACGTATGGCAACTGTTAGGAATGCCTAACTTAGGCATACGTTATTCCTTCCGAATTATGCTCGGCCATCCCCATTTCAGCCACGTATAGCCACTGTTAGGAGTGCCCAACCTAAGCGTGCGCTCGGCCAGCCCCATTTGGGCCACATATGGCCACTGTTAGGAGTGCCCAACCTAAGCGTGCGCTCGGCCACCCCCATTTGGGCCACGTATGGCAACTGTTAGGAATGCCCAATCTAAGCGTGCGCTCGGCCACTCCCATTTGGGCCACGTATGGCAACTGTTAGAAATGCCCAACTTAGGCATGAGTAATTCCTTCCGAATTAGGACCTAATGCGGTAACGATTAGGCTTGCAGCATTTAGGTGTGCCTAATCGTTTCCGTATTAGGCCCACATTCGTCTTTAGGCATGCCACCCAGCTTAGGCATGCATCATTCCTTCCGAATTAGGACCTAATGCGGTAACGATTAATCTTGCAGTATTTAGGTGTACCTAATCGTTTCCGCATTAGGCCCACATTCGTCTTTAGGCATGCCTAACTGAAATTCTAGTCGGGCTGCTACCCTTAATTATTTTGCTATTTGTAAAGATACAAAGAATGCATCGGAAGGAAGATACTGTATTTCAGGGAGAAATTAGGCCATAGGGGTGAAGGTCATTTCAAGATCATATCTTTATTAGGAAAAGAGTATCCGCAGCTGTAATAAATTGATATACTTAGTAACCGTTACTCTAGCACTGAGAAATGCATAAATGAAACCCAGTAGTTACCTTCTTAAAGGAATACGCTGTTTCGTTGCAATTTAAGTGAGGAGGCAAAAAGTTTGAATTTTAAAAAGCCTCGTGCAATCGAAAATAGCGAACACTGAAAATAGAAAGCTGTGAGTTACAATAGCTATCTATTTCGTAACATATATTAATATATACATATTTTGCTTCCAGACACACAACACTGAAACACTTAAAACTGAAGAAGCTAGATGTGTCGCGATGTAACTTGGACAGACCTGGCCTCCACGGACTTCCATCGTTGACTCACGCTCGACTATCTCACAACATAATTCGCATGCTGCCGGATCGAATTTTCGCGAAAAATCGAGAACTCAGTTTTCTGTACTTGAACACGAACGCCATTGAAAATTTGAACGCGAGCGCCTTCGAGGGTTTGGTGAAACTTCAAGTGCTAGACTTATCGGTGAACAATTTAGATATGATTCATCCGTTGATATTTCATGAAAATGTGGAACTTAAGTTGCTCAATTTATCTTACAATACCCTGCACGAATTTCCAAATCTTACGTCAGCGGTGACGTCATTGGACGCATCATCGAACGAGATCAGTAATATGAATGGAAACTTTTTGGCAAACATGCCGAAAGTAAGGAGCATCAATTTCAGCGATAATCGTCTAGAAAGAATACCACCTGGACTGAAATCAACGACGTTGAGGAACTTGGACTTACGAAGAAATAGAATAGTTGATGTACACAAAGACACCTTTCTCCATTTGCCGCAGCTGATAAGGATCGATTTATCAGGTTCGATTTTTAACTGCCTTATTGATCCTGGAGAGGGAAGAAAAATCAGGGACGTTCGCTAAATGTTCGAATTTTTCATAATTTACCTCTTTCAAGGAAAACAGTACAAATCTTGAAACATTAAGAAGTCTTCTAATTTACTAACGTTAATTTTGATTTTACATTGTTAGCTATACCTCGTAAATGGATCGAAGGAAATTTAGATACTCGACTACGGATTTTTTAGAATAAGTATAATCGTTAATTAGTTAAAAGTAATCATCTAAGGTTAATAAAAAATGTTGCAGGAAACCGATTGACTGGAGCTATAGATCCGATGATCTTTCGAAACAACCCAGACATAAATACCATCAAATTAGAGGACAATCCGTGGCGTTGCGATTGCAAAGAATTACTCTTTATGTACTCCTTTCTAACGGAACCACCCGCGAAAACTTTTGAGCAAAGTTTACTCTGTCAGACACCGGCGAATGTGTCCGGTTACACTTGGATAACTGCTTGTTTCGACGCGTGGAACGAACCTTTGTATTATAACAAAGACAGAACCTGGGGATTTGTAATGATCGCTCTTCTCATGATGGTTGTTTTATTCGGGAGCTTCGTATCCATCAGACACATGATGAGGATCAAAAGAAGAGCCTTGGAGCAAAGGCAGCAATTAGAAACCTTGAGACTGCTAAGGCAAAGAAGGTAGGGAAGAAAGCAACTGTTTTTTATTGGAAAAGGAAAATTACATTCAACCATTGCATACATTTAGCTGTATAAGAAAATCTATACATGAGCGGGTTTTTTTTTTAAAGTGGTACAAATTTATTTATTCCTATATTGAGATATCTAAAGATTTGCGTTTGAATTAATTAAAAAATATTGGCAAACGTTGATAACTTCGTATAATGTTTCTAAAATTATAAATACGTTATATTTTGTTGTGTGGTAATAGTTATTGATATTATTAAAGAGAAACAAGGTTTTTTAGCTACAAATGGACTTAAACCACTTAAAAAAAAAACGATTCACATATTCGCAACAGTAAAATGCTAAGCCATACTACATGATTAGAAAAGTGTTTTATAATCGAGAAGTGACTTAACTATTATAAACAGAAAATGGCATTCTGTAAAAATTTAATGGCTTTTTGTGTAATAAAACAATTAACGAAGAATTGTATCATTTTAAAGGCAAGAATGTGATAAATGATTCAAACAAGAGAGTGGTTTTCTTAAATATGGTAATACAGCAACGTTAAATGAATAATATAAAATTGCAAATATAATCCACTTTCATTGTACCTGTGTACAGTAAAAAAATTGCAAACACAATTCTGCAGTTAGTGGTGTTATCAATATAGGATAATTCAGGAATCTGCTTTATCTGTATAAGAACAGAAAATATCTTTTGTACGATTTAATATTCTATTAGAATCTGTATGATTATTGAACTCTAGAAATTTAAATAGTTTTCACAATAAACAATTTCAAATTCAATTGTTCCAAGAAATACTTTAAAATTCTAAAACGAAGTCCAAATAAAATACGACTCCAGGTGTATCCTATGTTTACAAAATCTAAATTAATTTCATTGATTTGATAAACGCATAATTCATTTGAAACTTTTTCATGATTTTCGTCCGCAAGATAAGTATTATTAACTGTTGATCACTGAACAGGACTCAAGCAGCACAAGAAGAACACGTTGAGCGCGTACCAGAACCAAGAATCCACCCTCTTGAATTAGTAGGGCCGCCCAGTTACGAAGAAGCAATACAGATGCCAAGGTTAGCACGATCCTTGGACAATTTAGACGAAATTTCAGTAGAAATGTCTACGACGCGTATCATGGGTTCTGTTGATAATATAAGAGTTAAACGGCGAACGAGAAGGCCGAAAAAGAGGATTCAGAGCGAAGACGACTTGCTCAGAAGGGGTGAACGTCGACAGGAAAGAATTAGAAGAGAGAGGAATAGCTCCGCCGGTAACAGCGGAACCGACTTACCACTGAGTCAAAGGAATTCGAAAGTCTACGCAGCGCGTAGAGCCAGAAGGCAGAGTGTGATAAGCGATTCTATGGATTCGGCTAGCGGAAGAACACGTTCCAGACCACAAACCCCAAGCACTAGGAAAAAGAAACGGAGGTACACAGTTTACGATGGCCACTCAACTGATGACGAAGACTCGGATATTCAACCAGTTGGCTCGAGTAGATCGATCGTCATCAGAGAACTCCGAAGAGAACCTAAAGGCGGTTATAGAGAATCTACTACAGAACGAGAATTTTAACAATCAATTGGTTAAATTTTTCACATGAACTTTCATTACGTTTTGATACTTCGAAGAATTTAGTTCTTTGCAAAAATCGTGGTCAGTCGTCATCTTACCAGCCCAGAGATTAATTAGTATTACAGGTCGGAACAGTGATAAAGCAATAACATTTCCTCGTTGTTCTATCGGATAATCAAATGTTTCACTTCGTTGCTAGAACAATAGAATAAGGATAAAATATGCAATGAATCGTGAAAATTTCGCTCAATGGTGTATTCCGTACCAAAACTATCAACAAAAATTTACTCTTCTCTACTTCTTTATGGTAACATTGTACAAATTTAATACAGAGGAGTAAAAAAGACAACACATTTAAAATCGTTGAAAGCGATATAGAGTGTAGCGACAAAATTGAAATATAAATTTATAAGTGTGAATGAAATCTGTAATCGTAATTTTCTACAGTTCTAATTGCAAATGAGAAAATTATATATGTAAAATAAAACTAGCAAACTGAGTGAAACATTTTGTTTAATTTTTTCGTTCAAGATATACCATAACTATCTTGTTTTCGAAAATGATTCTCATTCGCGTACACTTTCATGTTGTTACCTAAATATTTCTCACAATATTTTACTCAACTTTCGTTAAAAAAACTTTCAAAGAAAAAATAAATAGAATTAGCTCAGGAAAGTATTTAATGATTGTTATTTAAATTTCTTTAAAAAATTGTTACACAGTGTAAAATGCAATTACACATTTTCTGCACGTAATTTATAAGAAGTAAACAAATATTGTGTAAATAAATAGAATTTACAGTTTCTAGCCATTGTTCATATTTTCTGTTGTATAAAGCGGTCATAAGTTGTACTGAAACATAAAACGATGGAAGCATGGTGCTGTAAGGGTACAGTAATTTCATGCTACTTTCACAATGATTAAAAGCAATCGTTCTCGCGTTATTCGTATTGTAATCAATCATTTGACCAGTTTAATGTACATACAATTTACCGTAGCATACACAGCAAAGAAAATTGTAATAGATTTTTAGAAAAATGCAAATTTCTTATTTTTATATTATTTCTTCGTTTATAAGTTGTCAATATTAATAAATATGTGTATGACACTTATGTCATTTAGTTCTCTAATGTACATTCATGCTATATTTAAACCGTTGGAAAAGAAGCTAATTAAAAAGTGACTTAGAATTAGTAGCTTTTTCCTCTGTGTGCATAATTGTGAATATGGTGCTATGCTTTCACTACAAGTTAGTTAAAGTTACTGGTGGTACAAGTGAGAAGGTGGTGATTCTACATGAAAAACTGAATCGAAAATGTAAAATAAAATTTTTTCATAAGAGGCTTAGTTTTCGAGAAAATTGTATTTGAAAATACGTCGAGTGTGGGTGCATTTAACTATCTCTCTGCTTTATGTTTGTACTAATAAACGATTCCAATGACACGATAGGTATTGATGATCCATTATTAACCATTTCCTTCGTTTAAATTTACATTACTAAACGAATTGTTGCAATTGACGTCCGGCTTTTTGAATTTGGGAATCACGGACTGAGGATACGTTATTTTGGCGCTTTAATTATGTGAAAGCGTGTACAATTCTTTCTCTCAGCTACACATTTACACTGTTTTCTGTTTAGACTATTTTTTCGCGAAATGTGACATTACCACTGTCTATCAACGTAAAAGCATGAGCAGAAGCAACAGTTTGGGGCAAATCTTTAAATTCAATTATCTCGGAAACGAAGCCTCGTATGAGAAAATTTTATTCTATATTTTCGATTTAGTTTTTCATGTAGAATCGCTATTTGTCCGCTTCTACCACCACTTACATGACACCCTGTATAATGCATTTGTTGCGTAATTACGTGATATTACGACAGGATGAATAAATACCATAGAAGACAAACGTTTGTCTGACAAATATTAATATTTTATTTCGCATCCACTGTTAAAATTATAAACGTTTGAAAAGTATATTGACATGATTGGTTTAACTCGGTATCATATTTATCCATAACAATGTATACTTTATAAATGTTTCACGGTCAACTTATCTAGGAAATAAAGTAAATGACGACAGTAATGATGTGTCAATGATATCTCGTAGAATCAAAGATTACCCCATTTTTAGCGTTTCAGTGCTAATCACAGTATCAATGAGATGGTTCTCTTCGTTACAGGTTAAACTGAACGCTTGTATGAAAATTAAAAAGACGCTTCACATTCCCACGAACAATTCATATGCTGCAATAATACAAGGATGCATGTGCCATCTTTGGAAGAATTTTTTGCACGGGGATTGTGCTCTATCTTAATGATAAATACTTTCATATTATTAACGCATTTGGTTTGCAAAAACGTGTAGAAAAGAGTGATAGGAACAATTTTTTTTTTTTTTTTTTTGAAGATGAATATTTTTTTTAGATGGTAGAAATTAGCTATCAATTTAACGGTACATTTCGTATCTCTCGAATGTTTCCCGATAGTTCCTATCACTTTCGATGAATTTCAACAAATACCTGAACAACGTTTAACATTAACATCTGTAGCATTGATTTCGATAAATCGACTTATCTATAATATAACAATTATTCTTGTGGATGTTCTGTAGAAAAAGTTACTCGGTAGTTTCGAAATTTCTAAGAAACCGCAAACAGTAAGTTTCATACCCACTCGAATACAAGATATTTGGCATTTCATATTCAAGACGTTGGAAGTTTAATTCTACGTTAAAACGGATCTCGAATACATCGGTTATTCCTACTTATAATCTACCTTCGAATATTTTACTTTATATTATTCTATTCCGTGCCGTTTGCTGTCGACGACAACAATTATTGGATAGAATGATATGATAAATCTGGAATGATTATTATAAATATATTCGATATAAATTTTATATAAATTAATTCTTTTTTTGATTGTTAAGTTTTAAGTTTCGCTAACGAAAGTCGAAATGTTCTTTTTACCTTTCGGAATTTAATATCACGAAACGAAACATTTCTTTTTTACTATCAGCACATTATAGTACGTCTTTAGAACAATATGAACAGTTCGATCAAACAATTCATCAAGTCTAAACGATTTAATATGTCCAACGGAAAAGATATTCATCGTTACAGCAATATTGAAGTTACATCAAGTGCGATAATGCTACACTTCGAGTTCAGAGGATTCTAATGGAACTTATCGTAATTGACATCCGTTCAAGTTTACACGAGAAGGAAGATCCTTAAGAGAAACTGACTAGTGTGCTAATATTGCATACACATATATAAAATGTATCAAATATTTTCCATCCACAAATACGACTATTATCTGCGGATATGTACAAACAATCTCGTTTCACAGAATCGCTCGTTCCTCCTGCTTATTGTCGACTCCGCGCTACAAAAGGCGACCAACCCGTTCCACACGCGTAATACCAACTAAAATATAACATAATTGTACGTCTCACTTTATCGTAAATAATCCACTGGGATCAAGGGCCATCAAGCACGAGCCTAGGAACACTGGCGGCATTAAGAATCCTTTAAATCGGAATACACCGTCACACCGATATCCACTTCGACCCCTTCAACATTCCCACATCCCATTCCTTCTTTCCTTTGCTCGAATTCTCCTCATCTTCGATATTTCTCACGAATCATTCGAAGTTTTTATCCGATCAACTCCTCGTCGTGTCTACTTCATTGCATCTTGACTAGATTCTCACCAGCCATTGTTCTTGTGACGAGTATAGGCGTCCTTGGTATGCTGTCAGGATTTTCTTGCAAAGTGATCTTCACTCTCTGAGCACCGGGACTTAAGGGAGGCCCGTTCACTCCTGGTAGTCTGGCAATTGGGCTATTATTAGTTACTGGATCTATGGAATTTGTCCTCGTCGATAATAGATCATCTTTCAGAGAATTCTCGTCCCTCTGGTCACCACTTTCTCTGCTTCTCTGATCATTTTGCGGAGTGACCGCACGCGGCGGTTTTACTGGCTCCGCCCGGTCGGAAATTCCGTTCGAGGATTTTTGTACGTCTGCCATAACCTGACGATCGTCGGAATCTTTTATCTCCCCGTGGTCGGTCGTGTCTTCAACCAGAGGAGCGTTCTCCACGTTCCCGTTCGAAGCTATCTTTGGTTGCACCGTATTTCCGGCTTCCAGCAAAGCCTTCTGCATGTCTTTCAATTCAGTGCCGTTCTCGACGTCGTCGCGTTTCCTCTTTTTCCTGCAAAAGTCACCCTTGTAAGCCGCGAATCCTATGAGAGTCGCCAGGACTGCTAACAAAGCGGCAAGAACGACATAAGAGCCCATCCCTTTCTTCGACTGTTTCGCAGGTGACACTTCGGCCAATTCGTCGTTCACGTCCTCATCCTTGACTTTCACTTTGCCCAATTTCGTCATGTCGTTCGCTTCGCCATCGACTATGACCATTTCGTTAGTGGCAGCTTTGGTAGTCATGTCGGTGGTACTGGACACTGCCTCGTCCAAAGAAATCTTCTCTGTCACGACAGTTTCTTCGTCGACCCCTTTCGTCAAAGATGCGTCGATGAACTGCTCCTCTTCCAAGTCGGGATCCTCTTTTACAGTCGAAGACATCGTCGTGCTCCAAAAGATACCTAATATATCCAACAACCCATTGCTCGATGGTTCTTCCTTTTCGTTCGATTTCCGTTCTTCGTCGATCTTCTTCCAATCGTCGAAGAACATGCCGGTTCCGGAACCTTCCCCGGAGCCTTCCTCCACATCTCCGGAACCCTCCACAGGATCAAACAGAGCGTCTTTGTACACTTTATTTTTCTCCGTTGCTGTCGTAACCGTGGACGTTTGCTCCTTGTTCTCTCCAAAATCGACGAAGAACTCTTCGTCTTTGTCGAGTGACGTCTTGGCAGAATCCGTGGTTTCACCCGGGACTACTGTTCCTTCGACATCGCTAGTGGATTCCCGCGACAGTTCGGTCGGTTTCGTTTCAGCTACGGTAGAAACTTTAGGGGCCGGTGTCTCTACTTCCTGCAGCACCTCGGCGGAAACGCTCGTTGCCTTTGCATACTCTTCGCTGTCGTTCTCCTTCTCGAGCAAGTCTCCGGAACCGTCTTCTTCACCCGAGTTTCTGTACGCCTCGTCATTCTGCATTTCGCGATCCTGCTCCTCGAAATGGCACACAACCGTTGCGTCCGGTTTAAGCAACGGCGTTCCTTTCACGTTACTCGGACCAGCGCAGAGTACTGTTTTCGAGATCTTCACGCCCCTCTTTACGATTAGATCTCTCACCTTGAGTGTAGCGCAATTACATTGCAACGGATTACCTTGGACGTCGAGGTGTTTAAGAACTTTTAAGCGGGCCAAAACCGGCGGCAACTGTTCAAGATTGTTCTTGCGAAGGATCAGGCTGTGCAAATGATTCAGACCATCCATAGAACTCAATTCCAAGTGTCCAATACGATTTCCCGCAAGATCTAATCTCCTTAGATTGGTCAATTTGTCCAAACTTCCCGGTTCGATTCGTTCGATACTACCTCCCGAGAGGTCCAAATGTCGAAGACTGGTCAGATTGTAGAAATGTCCCGGATGGAGAACAGATTCAGACACAGAAATCTTCAATGAGTCGAGTTCGTGAGTTTCGATGTACTTCACATCGTCGAGTTCGTCGCAGAGAGCCGTGGTACCGTTCTGCAAGGCACATCGACCACTGGCCCATCCTGAGTAATTCAGGAGGATTAAGAATAACGGGAGCAGTGTTGCTTGCATTTTGCAATTCTGTTTCCCTGTGGAAACAAAACAATTTACGATTAGTTTATACTTGATTTCTGGAGGTGTGCGAGAACTCGAAAATGTCGGGAACCCGATACTCGGAACGAGTCGGGTCGGGTTCACGAAAGTATCTCGCGACTCGAAATTGTCGGGATTCCCGAGAATTTCAAGAATCCGAATCACGTTTCGGGACAAGTTTAGGGCGCGTATTATGATCATATTACAGTTAGTCTAGAAACGTGATTTGGGTTCTCGAAATTCTCGTGAATTCCGACAGTCTCGAGTCGCGAGATACTTTCGGGAACAACCCGACCCGATCCCGAGAAAAATTCTCGATCCGACCCGACCCGACATTTTCAGCTTCTCGCACACCTCTATCGATTTCACATTGTCTCTATTTTAGGTTAATAGTGAAGGATATCGTGAGAACTATCAACGGAGGTAAAGCATACCATTGTTAATGACGACAAAATTCTACATGCCTAAATTGGTAAATAGGTACACAAAATTCTGATAAAATTTTCAAAGGTGTTTTATCTATCTTATTAGGTGTGAAGTACTGAAAATAATCAGATTTCTGTTAGAATTACGAATAATGATGATTTTCGTTGAAAATTGGCATATCAGAGGCTGCACGTGTGTGAGAAGCAATTGAAACGATGACGTTACTCCTTAACATAACTTCAACGGTTTATCGGTATACCCCAATGTAGGTGATTGTAAAGCATCGTTATAAATGTAGTTATCTTGGCAGTTGCTTTAAGTGCTTTATTACTATCATTAATGTATGGCTACTTTCAGTATGGAACTAATGATAAAAGGCAATTCATTTCATGATGTGACACCGGTATCATTCTGGTGTAATATACTTTTCTAGGTAATATAATATTTTTGTAAGTGATAGCTTTCTAATCACAGGCTAGAAAATTATATCACGGGAGAGAAATATAGGATAATTCTAAAAATGAGGACCAGGTACAATCGTTCTGTGAGTGAAAATAGGAGAAAATAATGGGGGACAAAATTCTATGGTTTAATGGAGTTTATATTACTGTGTTAAAATCGTTTCTGCGTTAATGTACGTGTAATATGTAATTTTAATGGAACTATGCACCTTTCTCTGCATACAACGATTCTTTCACACATTTCCGTATAAAAGTACTGGAATAATAAAGTAGAAAAACGACTCGTTTACGAGATAAAATTGTTTTATTGCAATGAGTGTTCAAACGTTCTACCGTTACATTTGAAACATCTTCCTACATGTTTTTTCACGTTTCTGGTATTATTGTCGAGCTATGCGCCACTTACACTTCAGCAATTAATTCTGATTCTATACTTTAAATCATCGATAAAAACGAAAAGAAAGTGAATAAACTTTATCTCTCAGAAAATTATTCCTTCTGGTGAATTTCTGTTAAATAGTTGGTTTAAAGATGTGTTTCCGCTCTATCTCGTTAAAAATATTTGGAATTCTAATATTTGGTCGAACCTATAGTCGTCAAACACAGAGGACAGCGTAAATTCCAAGAAATGTCCATTTTTCCACTTTAATTGCTTCATTATTTTCCACTTGAACAAACTTGATAAACATAACCTTGAATACAAGACAAAATGAAAAACGAGTTCAGGACTAAATTTGCTTATTAATTGATTGCATTTACATTAAAGGGCCAAAGTCGAATAAATAAACACGAAGAAACCAACGTTCCGTGAAATTAATATCAAAGAAACGAATATTGTTATGACGGAAGTAAAGTATAGTGTTGAAATACTACCAAAAAATGTACAAAGTATTAATTCCTCGTTCTCATTCCTCTCAAGGAGGAAAACAGAATTCCATTGAAAACAAAAAGCAATTCCATATTGCATATACATTGTAACATTTGCAAAAACAATTTTATCGCAGGAACGTAGACTTTGTTAAATTTTCCTACGTTTACTTAAAAAAAAGATCGCATCCTCGCAGTTTCTAAAGTCGTTCTGCACACAGTCAGGGACAGAAATGTGCCAACATCCTTTGACACGAAATACCTTCTTTAAAATTGGACCAAACGACTTGAGCTTTCTTGAGAAGTTAGAAGGATTAGGTTACTACATGAATCGCGAAGACAATAACAAAGGTCGCTTTTTACAATTTTTTTATTCGAGCCCCTAATGAAAATTAAAAAAATACGTTCTACAGATCTACACTACCGGCCAAATGTTTCGAACCACTGTGCATTGCAAGCTACACAAACATTTCCAGAAAAAAGTAAGCAATTTTAAGAACATTTTAACGAATTTTTCAGAATTTATATCAATCGAAATGGGATAAATTGATTCCAAATTTTTGGCCGGTAGTGTATGTCACCTATATACACACATGCCGCAAAATTTCATCGATATCGGTTAACGTTCCTATGAGCGGTAAACGGATAAAAATTGCGAAAATCGCAGTTAGTCTAGTATAACTGTAACAAATTTAAACATTCTCACATCTTCCGACGCCTGTCGCTTGTTTCTGCGTCAACCGATTTCGATGAAATCTTTAGCATGTACATATGTATATAACCGGCATAAATCCACAAAACGTATTCTTTGTAGATCCGAATTGTCAACTTCTTCGTACCCGAAACGTTCAACCTAAACGTAAGCTAAAAGGAATTTCTATGCGTTTCAAAATTAACAAATTTTTCCCAGAATGCCCCGAGGTCAAGTATATATGCCGACACGAAGAAATACACGATTTCTTTCTATCCTTAAATGCCACGTTCAGCCGCCATATTGCCGCCTCAACTATTCTATACGGACAAGGACTATTTAGATGGACTGAAGAGAAGTCAGACACTTTCGACACGTTATTTGCATTAGTTTGCATACCCATCCACGTTGTCGGTATTACGTGACGTCACTGGTAATCTCGATATACACACACCGCGATCGTTAGATGAAAAGAAGAAATGTCGTCGTTCAATGTGCCAAGTTTTCGCGAGAATGCGCGAGCATTAAACTCCTCCTCTCAATCGCAACCGGGTTAGCCAGCTTCTTCGCATCAACGCACTGTGCATCCTTTGTACGCCTTCAAATTTTTACAACCGCTGTGTGTAAGATAACCAGTACCCTTTGCTAAATAACAACGGAGTGATAGCGCGAATAATTAATGCAGTTGTTTGGAATATCAGTTCCCAAAGGTCTGCCATCTTGATCTTTATGTTTTGTGCTGTATAAACCGCGATAATGCTCTTTGAACGATAATGCTATTGTGTAGTATTTGCCCCGACTACAAATTCTGAACGATCTAACAGGAATTTCATTCTCAAAGTATTATTGTAAAAGTAAGAAAAAAAGAATGGGGAAGATAATGCAGAGGTTTAATGTTGTTGGAAAGGTATCGCGTAAGTAGGTATCGGGTGTAGAAATGAATTCTTTCCGACTGGGTTCACATAATTGTTTCAAAGCCACCAAGTTTCTATCGCGATGGTATTCGCAAACTGTCTGAAAGCTGGCAAAAGATCGTCAACAATAATGGAAAGTATTCCGTTGAAAGTATTTAACTGCGCCCAAAAGTTGGAAATAATTCATTTTTAACCTAATAAACGATTGCGTGCGAAACTTAGTGAAATTTTAAATGTAACACCGTGCAAAATTGTACGCGAAATTTTGACCCAAATATTGTAAATATATGAACACGCGACGAAGTGTACTACAGAACTGCACGAGTTCTCGTTGGATAATTCCATCGACCTAAACTCCAAGTGACATGAACGAGTAGATGTGTACACACCCACCAGATGATTCTGACAACTTCTGAGCCTAATTTGCAAACAGACGCAACGGTTAATAGAGCTTAAGTAGCTACGTACTGCGCAAAGCAGTCTCGCAGCGTTTTGATCCGCCGCGTGGATGAAGATAGGTCATGGCCAACGAATATTAAAGATTTTACCTTAGAATTCGTAATTCTTTCGCGCCGCGACACAAAAATCAAGCACCTATCGATCCTACTATTTATAGATCTGAATACGTTCGTAGTGCCGAGTGGGACTTCATATAAAGGGAAGCATTCGTAACGGAATACTCACGATTTATTTGATCAGACTCGGTAGCTTCAGCAGCACAGTGATTTTGAAAGCATCTGTAACGAAATAATACAAACATAAAAATAGAACGGCGAACAGTTACAGCGCTTAAAATACCGAAAACGTGTCTTATTAACAATTCCGCAAATTTTCAACGACATTCCAAAACATCGAATTCTTAGATTCAAGATCTTGTAATTTATAGTATCGCCGATTTCGCTGTGCGTTGCGTAACAAACTGATTCTCTTCTAGTGACGCAATCTTTCACGCATACAAATATCCAGTTCGTAAAAATTAACTAAAATCGAGAAGCATTATACGTATGCAAGCGACGGAACTTTTCCTCCGAGAAGTATTCGCAAAAATGAAATACCTCTGTAAAGCCCCGAATCTCTGGTTGATCGTAGATTAAATTTATATAATAGATTAAATATGAAATTTGAAACGTAAAATTCTCGTTATCGGTATCAAATGTTATTTCGTATACAGTTACGTATCAATACGCGGCAGAAAATTGCACAATATGAAAATCTGCCTATCGTGAATTACATTTTCCCAAAGAAAAAGATAAAAATGTGAAATACGTATCAGCTTGACCGACGTTACAAATGTCAGGTAAATAGATAACAATAACTACCCCGTGCATGTCTAGTAAAAGCTATTACGTGATAATTGTGAGTACTGAACAAGCTAGTTTCCCTTACTCTTAGTGGCAATCTTATGTTCTTTCACATTTCTCAACTCTTACTGTACCGCAACGTGTGTCATACCAACATTACCTGTTCTCTTCGAGTTCAAAGAGCAACGTCATCATGTTCGTAACCGTACATGCGTGCCACATACAAGCTGGCGTAATTTCTGATTATTCACATAAAAGTACTTTCCTTTTTCTTTTCTTTAACTAATAAAACACGTATCGGTTAACATTTATTCAAAGTTAGATTAAACATCTTATCAAACGTTACTCCGTGACTCATATAAAATGAATTTATGTAATTAGATGTAAATATTAATTCGATATCCAAGTACATAATGGTATACGTTCTATATAATTAGGGGATATTTGAACGGTTATCATTATACAAACTCCTATCAAATTTCTGCTTTAATGAGAAATTATTTATCGCAGATACATTTTTTCAGATCATCTATTAGGACCAACCGTAATTCCTCGCATACTCGATCGTGGTACAAAAATGATGGTACCAGTAGAAAGATAATTCTTTATGCAATAGTAAGTTACAAGTACAAAATAGCATTCACAGATAATTGCTAGTGTATCCATTTTATCATTCACTGTATTCGTCTATTTTCGTATCAATGTCTATCAGCGTTAATGACAATATGATTTGAATGATGAGACTGGCGTTAACAAAATTTTTAACAATACCTTTTACATTTCTCGTAGCAAATTTCACTCAACAAATTAAAGAAATGTAAACGGTTTTCTACTTTCTCAAATCATTCGAAAATTGTTTTCATTATCTCTGTTAATACCCATTAGCACTAATATGGATAAAAATAATCACTAATAGAAATAAAAATTGAGCCTTGGAAGACGAAATTTTGTTATACACCTTTGAGTTATTTTTAAAGTAATCGTCACCTTTCCGCTTGTGCCACCATTTTTACCATAACCTGTATATGCGTATGCACAGTAGGTCTAAACAATATTCACTGTATACTTATACCTTTCTATATTTCATTTCCATAACGGCAAATTTTTCTAAACAGACTGCAGTATGTGCGAACCTATTTAATCGATATACCGGGTGAACCACCTAACGTGATCACGGATTTGTGACGGTTTCTCAACGGATGTTAATATGAGTTCGGCGAGCATAAAATATCTTTTTCTCAATCTGAACTAAAGAAACAGCAAAAAGATATTTTAACACTGCAAGGAAAAAAAAAATGCAGTGAATTTGCAGAAGTTTGGAACTTAAAATTAGAGACATCACATGTTATCTATAGCGACAAACTAACTTTTTTTCTGTATATTTTCTTCCTTCCTTCAAATAAACAAAATTTTTCGTTATACTCCCTTGCTTGCTAACTCATAGCCAAAAAAGACTGTACGGTTATACATAAAAAAAAACTGAAGCTAACCTTAAAAAGTTGGAAAATAAATGGACTGATAGAAAAATGTATCACAAAGGCCTCTTTGAATCATATTTTGCGGCACAAAGAAAATTTCGATCCGTCCAATAACAACAGAATAACCGAAGAACGATCATATTAGACGGTTCACCCGGTATAAATACCAAAATCGCAGCAATAAAGTATGAACGCTTCTTGTAGCCGCCATATTTGTTCAATGAAATCATTCGAAATTGTCCAAGTGCTGTAATCCGTTCTCAACGGACAGGAAAAGAGTGTTCGTTGAAAATGTCACCGTAAAAGTCACTTGAAAGGTTCCGCGAAGCGTTTCAACTTCGTTTAAAGCGAGAACAAATCCAAGTTGAACGCGATCGTGATATCCTTTCGTCGACGTTCGGTGGCAAAAAACGCAACACCGGGAGTGAAAGAAACGCACAGAATCCACAGTCGATTGATCTCGAGCGACACGATAAAAGTACAGAAGCTGACAATGGCTGGTGGTAGAAACTTCCGAAGAACGTGGCAACGAGCATACACACCCGTTTGGTCACGGCTCGACTTTTTGCCGGTTACGCGCTTAACGGTATCTTCGCAGCCTCGTGGTCCAGTTCACCACGTGCTTCTAACAGACTCGGCAGTTCCAGAAGTCGCTTCAGGAGGTCGTGTACCTCTTGATACGCGGAAGACGAAAGTGTCCGTGAGATGTACGCCCTTCCATTTCCGTGAACCACAGTGAAGAAGAAGAAGAAAAGAATCGGCACCGTTTCGTACAATTACACCGTTTCCTCATTTTCATTGACAACACGTCGTTTGTATCGACGAGCAATGAACACGTTCTCGAAGTTTCAGATTAAATTCTACTTTGTGAATTGCAACACAAAGGGATTAACGAGGAGAGAATAAAGAATTCAAGGAAAAAGGAGCGTAAGATGAGAGAAGCGGAGCAAGAGATAAAGGCTGTAGAAGATGACACGTTTAAGGCTGCGATTTACATGCGTTGTTCTTTATCCTTGCTTAGACGGAATTGAAAGATCGTTTTAAGCTAAATTACAGTAAGCTTGGCGGACGGTACGAGTATAGTAGGGTATTGAGTAATAAACTTCAAGTAAACTTTAACACGTCCAGGACGATAGACCGGTGACCACGTTATCCCATGATAGTCTACGAAAAAACACGTTTATTTAAGAGCTGAAAAGATTCCAAGCTGAAAAAGATTGAGTATTAACGATAATAATCGAACCATCCGGTCATAAACGATTGTTTCGTGAATTTCGCTACCGTCCCGAACATGTTCAAATCTTATAACAGATACAAGTAATGGGAGTAAATCTGTGGTATACTGTTATTATTTACTCATTTGCATGAAAATTTATAGCACTTTTTTATCACGCCGAAAACAATTATCATAGTAGCCTAATGATATCGAAGAGTGTAGACGAGACGAGTAATCAATTACTTTTTAACACAAGTGACATAACGTTCTTTTTTCGAGTTATAGTAGCTTTATATGTACAGCTGAGCGTCGTCGTGACTGAAAGCAGTTATTCACTTACTAACGAATGCATACTTTTTTATCCCCGACATTGCTTTAACAAGTGATTTGTTGTTTCAGTCTTACTTAACAATTTATAATACGCTACGTTTCCATCACATTACAGAAAATATATAGTTTTTCCGGATGCAAATTTTGTTCTTGAAACATCGATGCACTCATTATTTATCATTAATACTCGAACACCTTTGTTTTCCTTAGAAGTCGGAAGGCAAAGGAGAGAGACAAAAAATTAAAAGGCAAAACTAAGTTTTACGCATTCAGATTTTTTCAATTAAGTAGAGAAAATTGTGTCGCTTAAACGACCGCCATCTTCTTAGTGGCACAAGTATGCTCTTGTTTCCATATTAGAAGTCTAAAAAGTTGTAATGTTTTCAAATTTGAAATGAAACTTTCAACGTGACCGACAGCTTTTACGTACTGCACTTTAAAATCCTTGAGAATGACAGTAACTTTTCAGATTTTTTAAACAGTAATTCTAGAGACTTCCTGCAATGTATAGGTACTTGAAAAATGTTGATCTGCGAGACTCAGGTTATTGAAACTTTTATTAACTCCTCTCGACATTCTGTAATTGCCAACGCTTTCAATAAAATTCTACCTAAATTCTTATCAACTTCTCCGACATGATTTATTTAATAATTATGCAACATGTACCATTACATGTATGGAATGTAGTTTCTCAATAGACAGTTTCACTCTACGAAGTTCCGTTGAGGAAAGTTTTATATCCTGGGTAGAAACTGTAATTTATAACGTAAGTTCCAGTGAGTCATGGATTCAAGAAAACTGTGACTAAGGATTTCGTTATTTATTGTAAATACATATACCAAGAATCGAATGGAATTATTCAAATATTAAATCAAGTTACTTTCATCAAGACCTTGCAAGATTAAATATTATCTTAAATATGGCAAGCGTCGATCGAAATAAATGTCTTTTAACACTTTGACTGCCACGTTGGTCATATATGACCGGCCACGGTTTCTCCTGTGACGCCACGGTGGTCACTGGTCATCTTTTTACAATTGTAAAAATTCAACGAAAATTGACGGTTAGTGCATTTTGAATATAACCGATAAATAGAAGATACACCTATCCCTCGATACTTTACACGGTACTTTATTTACACGGTTTTCAAAATAACGGCTTTTCAGAAATATAAACTGTTAAAAATAAAAGTTTACGCTGCGCGCATATTTGTACAGTCATTTTTTAGTACCGTTCGTTTGTTAACACTGGCATTAAACCAAAAAATGAACGGAATTTCCCCCTTTTTTGCACACAAAAAGCATTCATTGGCGAATGTTTCCCGCGGATCTTTCATTGGCGACCGGCTATTCTCGCCTTCGTCGATCGCTCGCTCGAAACTAAACCCTGACCCTGAATACTTTTTGTTTTTCATTTTTATTTTACATTTAAAATAATGAATTTAATTAAATCACTGACTAAATTATGCGCATTTTGTTTTTTCCCCGATTAACACGGTTTTTCATACGAAAAGCCATGATTTCGATTTACACGGTATTCTGAGGAACCGATCATCCGTGTAAATCGGGGGACAGGTGTACTTTGAAACAAAAAGTGCCCCATTGAACAGTTAAAAATTTCTATTAGAACATCAATAGAAAAAAGTATTAGAACAAATCTTGCATCTAACGGTGCAATGTGTTAAAACACTTTAAACATAAATGTGGCTCATCGATGCAGCCTGGACAGTAGGTGGTCACATTTTCAGTTCGATTTTTAGCAATTTTTGATCCTAACAGTTTAACATTTTGGTCACCCGTGACCACCAATACGATAAGAATGTTGTCTTATATCATCAATTTATTATTATTTTGCCATTGTATGCTTTCAATAATAAAAATACTCCCGTGGCGTCCTGAGCAAAACATGTGATTTCACTTTTATAATTATTTACAAAATAATTCCTTTATTCAGCGAACAATAAATGTGAAACAATTTAAAACTGAAACTCGTGACATTTGCTTTCAAGCATAAATAAATGGTCAAGAAAACGTAAGTGAAAGTCTGTGACATTACAATAAAGGTGTTCACGTGTAAAATGGTTTTGTGACGAAACCGTAGAAATAAATAAAATTCTACAATTTGTACCTATACGACAGACAAATAATTCGAATAACGTGCTGCCCTTACTGTTTCCTTTTTGCGACTTGTACCGCAGCACAGAACGATATAAAAGCAGCAATTACTCGACAATAGAGATTCCGCTTAATGAAGGAAGCAGCGAGCGTACCTATGTACACGATTATTACGCGGATGTTGCGCACACGAGGCCTACATATGTACATAACTGTGAACTTTGCATATCGGCGATATCCATTGCGGGAAATTGTAAGATATACGAGTAGAAGCTGGAAGACATGCCAGGACCGGTAGCATGAGGCGCAACAACGAGGTGAAGAAGGGAAAAAGAAAAGGAGCAGATGTGGAACCGAGAGGAAAAAGGAAAGCAGCGGGCGAGGGAATGCGCGCTCGAATAAGTTAGAACGAAAAGAGAGGGAAAAATGAGAAAAAGAGGAAAAGAGAGACTCGGGCCACACAGGGAGAGTGCCTTAACCACACAAGTATCGTGGTATCGATGGCAGCCAGTCGTGCGAAACGATTAGCAAACCGTAACGCACCAGAAATCAACTAACCTCGGACCATACGTCAGGACAGGTCAATCAACTCGAAGTAATCGCGAATAACGAGCCATATTCGCCGTCCTGGCGAGCTCTCCTACTTATGAATCGCCGCTTTCGATTAATCATCCGAACTAGCCAGTCACGGGCGAAAGGTCAACTGGACGAAAAAGCCTGGACGCTTTTTCATCGATTGACGCTACAGAACATTTCTATGGAAACGTTTGTTACACGCTTAAATGTCATTCAATAATAAGAAAAATTGCGACTGCCTCTTGTTTTGCAATGCATCGGTGGCAATTAACGCGGCACGTAACGTCGCCGATTAAACGTAATAAGTCCATACCTTTAAAAGGTACGAGAAGTCCGCAATTATCGATTGCTAAAGACTGACACCGATGGAACACAAGAAAAATATCATTAATCTGTACGATCAACCACGGGTATAAGAACTATTACTCTTTATCACTTGATATTTCTATTATGTAATAAAGTTCAGATCGTATTGGAAAAATCGTCGAACAGCGCTGCAGAGGAAAAGAATTTGTTCAACGATGCTTGCTGGCAAGTGAAAGCAATAACTATACGTGCGATCTTAAGAATACCGACTATTGCAATCGCCGTTCAGCAGATCGTAGCGATAACTGGCGAAATGATTTTACCGATAGTAAGAAAAAGAAATTTGGAAAATACAACGCTTACAGTCTACGAAATTGAACAGACCAATTTCGATCACCGTATATCTCTAACTAAATAGAGTAAGTGCTTGAATATCTGTTGCATAATTTCCAAAATGAGCAACCACCTTACCCGGTTAGAAATATCTTAGATATTCGACGATGAAAAATCGTTCGAGATATATTTAATTAAAAGTTTCTCGTTCAATTATGGTGTAACCTTAATATTCTCTGAAGAGCTAAAAATGCATTCTTTTCTGTTAATAAAATTACTGTTAACGCGTGCAATGTAAAGTGCTCGTTATAGTAAACATTTCCTCCTGTGCATCACTTCCAACAACAGTAGCTGTTGCAACTTACACTTATTTATTGATAGAGGATATTTATACTCGTTTTTGTTTTTTCAGAAGAATGTGCGAATGTAACTGTAAGACTTCAAAATTATAATCGTAATGATATGTGTAAGAAATAATGACAATAAATAGTATTCTTAATGACGAATTCTTAAAGAAAAGGCAGAAAGAAGTTTCTCAGACAGTAATAACATTTAATTAGATATAAAACTATGGTAATTGATTAAACGTTCATTATGTGCTATTTAAAACACTCTTTTATTAGCGCAGTACTTAATTTGGTTCATAAGAATTTACATCGTAATAACAACTGTCAATACTATTTGATATGGGTACACAACACTATCGAATCTTATTGTAGGACACTTTCGTTGCCCTATTTCACAAATTCTTCAATAAAGTAGCACATGAAATTGTATGGTTCAATTCACCTCGTTACCCTCTACCATTTTGTAGAAAATAATGCCATGCCATTTAAAAAAACGTACATGTAGGTTAAATTCTCGTAAACTAATGGTTTCTTGTCATAAATAGAATAATACTTTTTCATAAGGAACGAGGAGCTGCATCGATTAGTGCATCAGAACACATGCGATTGTGTTTGAAAAATATAAGTGACCTGCACCTGACCCTAACTTCTCCATCTACATAGTAATATCCTGCCTGCATCTTACGACGTTCCCCTTGATCTCCTGTAACCCCTTAAAAGCACTTTCTTCTGGCCAATATGAAATAATCATTAATAAACTCAAGCAACAGCCAAATTGTATACTGTCGTATGCAACGTCAGCAAATTGTCAATATCGATTTATTCGAAGTAAAGGTACGTTGAAAAAAATTACATTCAAATCGAATCATATTCAAACTATCACACCTACGTTGCAATTTTATCAGTTTTAGTGCTACGTGCCTTACTAATCATTTAACGTCACTCGTATACTTCTATAGAAATATTTGTACGTTAAAACATGCACAGAAAACAATTTAAAAAAACGAGTTCGAAGCATGTTGCAGCTGCATTATTACTGAACAATTTTTCCCATAAATTTGACGAGAAACAAAATCAAGACGCAAAATAATCTCAAAGGAGATTGAAATTGCTTAATTAAAAAGAGAAAAAAAATCAAGAGGAAAGACAGATAGAGTTAATGTAAAAAATGGTAAACCTCGATACAGAACAAGTTAGCTAATTATTCCTTAAAATTCCGATATTATCTTTATCGCAAGGTGTCTAACGGAATACCGCGGTAATGTCTGCATCGAAGTTCGACAGCCATTTCAACTAATCTTCTGCAACAAGTTTATTTTGCATATACATAGGCAAGATCAAAGCGGATGAAACGTTAGCTTGTATTTTTAGATAATAGTAAAACAACTGAATAACATGTACGCAGGACGTTTTAAAAATTAATTGTCAATTTTATGACTGTCTTTCAACATGGCAAACGGATTTCTTGGAAAGTAATTAAACTATTATACGCCAGCTAGTGTATTATTCCATAACATTACAATCGTATATGGTGAAGAATATCTTACAGACGCACAACCGCCATCAAAGTCGTTCGAGTCACAAGAATCACATGGCTAGCGTTCCTAAAATAATCTCTATTGACAACCAATGGAAGCAATTAAGAGCGATATCTTGTTAGTGACATATATTTCGTAGCGAAAGAAAAGGCGCGAACGTCATTCGGCAAGGAGAGCAAGCTTATGGGCTCCGATCGTTCTTGCTCATTGCTCGATACAAAGTCGAAAATCTTCACGAGAGAAATGACTTTGCGCTTTTCTCAACTTAATAATAGACTCAATTATTATTTCATGATATCTGTTCGATGATAGTTAAACTTTGATAAATGTGTACCTTAAAGTAGTGTGGCGATATTCAAAAAGTATTACGTGAAAAACAATTAAAAATGTATAAAATGTGTAACACCGAAGATCATAAACGACTGTTACCCAAACATTGTTTCGTTTGCCAAATTGGTTAACCTCGCAAAACAAAAAGTAGAGAAAATCGATGAAATTATATACATCATATATTAATATTAATACTTTTCATACCGTTGCATTAGAAAATTACTTAGCTAAACTCTTATAAGCGTTTGAATTACATTGTTACAACGATTTACTTTAGAGTATGGAGTTAAGCACATTGGCTTCTGAAATAAATTATTTATTATTTAACGGCCATCAAAATTTTTGTCATTTAGTGGTGGTAAGTTTAAATATTAAGAAAATTTATTTTAAATATAAAAATATAAGCATCGCTCAAGTGCTTTGGCACTACAATTTATTCCAACTTTGTTCAAAACATACACTACCGGCCAAATGTTTGGAATCACTGCGCATTGAAAGTTGCACAAAAATTTCCCAAAAATGTTAGCATTTATAATAATTTGCCAACGAATTTTTTATTATTCAAATCAATCGAAATGAGATAAAGTGCTATTGATCTCCACAACGTCAATTTCAAATCAATAAAGAATCAGTAGCAGATTCAATATTAATATAAATTGGCAAGTGATTCCAAACTTTCGGCCGGTAGTGTACACTTTTGAAAGTGACGCGAATCTCAAGAACCTTAAAAATCTTAATGAGTTTGAAAGATTCAAATTCTTCGGCCCAAACGGTACCATTGATATAAAGTATCACAGAAAATCTGTAAAATCTGAAGTATTACAAATTTACTTACGTTACACATCTTTAGAACATCGTTCGATAAACTGTATTTAAAACTGTGTCTTTTAATACTTTTTCTCTTTTGGTACAGAGAATATTTCCTACTTCTAATTGTAAGATGTTCAATGCTTTCAAAAATTTCAGCACATTGAAAACAGTAATTACGTATTATTAACATGAAATGTTTAATGAAAATACGAAAGATATTATATTAGTACGCTGATTATACACAATTGTGATAAAGTGTTACAGCTAAACGATTTTATTCAAATTTTTATCGATGCACATATTCTGCACAAAAGCAGTCCATATTTAAATAAATATTTTTGCGGGAAAGAAACGGTATAAAAAGTATTTTTGAGAAATATTTCGACGGTATTCAGAGCTTGGTCAAGACTCAAAAATATTTCAGAAGAAAAGTCGCACTTAAGGGACTGTCACTATACGCTTGTAATAAACGTTATACGATTTATATTTTCAACATCACTTCATTCTTCCAAGCAGCGTATTCTGCATAACGAGAGTCAAAAAAAACACTGATCAAAGGGAACAGTGACAAATCGAACCTCCAAACTTTTGCTTAAAATATTGTCACGAACGTTAATAATATTAAACAGAATCATTTCAAATTCAAAAATATACTTGTTTAACTTGAAGATGATCTCAAATGTAAGGTATTATTTTAAAATGTGGTGTAAATATAATATCAAGGACAAAAGCATAGTGTATTGAACTTTGGAGTTGGCACAATTTTCCAAAATTTCTAATAAATAATAAATGTACCGAACTTTTACAAAATCGGCAATAATGATGATAAATCTTATGCGACTCGACGTGAAAAAAGCCAGTAACCATTTTTTATATTTACTTACATCATTTGTTGCGAAAAGTGAAATCAAATAGAAAAGAAGCGTACATATACAAAGAAGTAAAAAGTAAAATTTGTTTTACATGTAGCTTCATTTCTAGGAAAATCAAATTTAGTTTCTATCCATTTGTAAATGCAGCACCACTTTCAGCTCGAATATACCTACTAAACGCGAAGATACTTTGTACAGAGCATAAGAAACTTACTAAAAATTTGCTAATCTATGAAGTACTCGTAGAATATGTAAAGAAATTAATGCAAATATAAACAAGCAATCAAGACAATTATCGAAATAGTTACCGAATTTTAACAGTACTATGCTTACTTTGAAAAAATGCTAATGATCACCGTTAATAATTAAGCAATAGATGTGAGTCAGAACAGTTTTTATAATAGAATCGAGGCCATCTCGATTTCCATGCTATTTTCAAAGACGTAATCTAGGGACAATGTCCTCAAAGCAAGCGTGTTATCCTTCTAATGGTGACTTAATTTTGATGCGGTACGATTACGTTCAATCAACTGACCAGTCGACCTTGGCCATCTGGCTTACCTGTATGGAGTAAAAGTGGCAAATCTAATGATTCGATATTAATCTGCAATTAGATATTCACGTATGCTTTCCTTCGAACTAAACAGTTGCACAACAAATAAAATCGAAAGCTTCTGTTCAACGATCGTTTCATTTTTCAAGGTTGTGTAAATCATTTCTTTCATTGCTATTCTATCCTATCATTATGCACAAAACATAGGTAAGAAAAATGGAAAACTGTTTATTACAGGGAGAAGTGAATCTTGTACACGTGATTATACCCAAATTTGTGAGATACTGTGTATTATAAAAATGAACATACGATACAATTGCAATTACTCGACGAAATAACCGAGGAAATGATCATTTCGTTAAAATTACTCTTCGTTTCAAATATGGAACTGGTAAATATACGTACTATTAATTATAATATGCTATTCTTCTTTCTAATATCTCGATTAAATTGCTAGTCGCATTTTACATTTGTCATTACGCTTTTAAAAGTACCTTCGAAACTCGTAACATCCAAAGCATGCTGATATTCTCAGAAATATGTAAAAACAGTTAAACGTTTTTTCAAACTTTCAATTAAATAGAATTCACGGAAATGATATAACTAGTAATTAGTGCAACAGGACGTCCTACGTTTGCGAGGTATCTTCATAAAAGTGATCAAGCAACTGACACAGGCATATTAATATTTAGACTTCTAATCTGTCACGAAATTTCTGATCTTTCCTCGCCAGTCGTGAATCAGAAGAAAATACGACCGGCGAACGCCAGTTCCCCAGTATTCTTTGTCCAATCTAAATTGCTCGCAGGGTCAGTTAAACCCCGGAAGGCTGATAGATCGCTTCTCGTTCCATACGATTCTCGTGCCGTAGCAAAAAAGGTCGTGTAACAAATTTAAATCGAGCCACCATGATGCATTCACTTCATTCGACTTTCATCCGTGTGACCTGTATGGGAAGGGATCCGTCGATCTCGTCTGGATACAGTGCGTCTCGAGTGAAATCAGATCCCAAAATATTATTATAACACCTCGGTCGCTTTTCACGTTGAAAAGCAAACAGTTGTTACGTAATTCAAGCCAATCCGTGGCAAATTATGGGATTGGGTGAAAGGAGTTGCAAAAAGTGTACTCGATAATAATTCTGAACAAGGTCTGTAGAGTTTAAGAAAGGATATGATTTTCTGTAGGTGAAAGTTGAAATCATCCTGGAGGCAAAAAAAAATTCTACAATATACCATTTATTTGTTCTCACTTGTCAAATATTCTGAATATTACTTCAAACAGCACATTCTTAATCTTTCTTTTTTTTATCTACTTTCTGTACCGTACGGCTGAAACGTTCAAGTATCGATGATTTAACAAATGATTAATTCGTTCATATAATGCGCCAAGAACTACGCAGACTGTTACATCGAAGAGTTTTCCAAACGGTGAGAAAAAGTATAAAAAAAAAACCCACGTAACAAGTGTAAACGTTATCTTATCTTATCTAATGTAATCTTACGAGGAATAATTCTACAAAAATAGTTTCTGGCACATGGAGTGCCCTGATAGTTGAAAATTTAATTGAATGAACTACTTTCTACAGATGCAACATCAAACCGAATGACACTGAGATTTCTAGAAAACGACCTAACGGAATAAGGTAACGAAGTTAAGGAAGCGTGACGTATAAGTAGCATTTGAAGAATTTACATAGCGTATTTTTAGAATGTCGAGTATTTATCATACACATTAACGACACTGGATGTATATGCAGAATGTAAAGAACTCGGTAGTTAAAGAATGTAGTTTACTCGAGCATTTTGTAACGTAACGAAATCAATTACAGTATTATACGACTTAAGATTACCTCCTTTTTCCTTTTCTATACTGACGTTTCGCGCAACATAGTTATACGAACCGTAGCTTGAGAACACTAACTTTGCACAAATATTTTATCGCATTGCGGTTAAAACACATTAAATTGCGCATGTAATTTGCAAAATTTGTTGCACTTAAACGCGAGTAAGAGACATTACAGTTTATTTTTCTAATTACATTTTATGGCTTTCTTATTTTGGAAAGAGGTTCTTTTAAGGAGTATTACGCGTAACATCGTTTTCAAAATCATTCACAGTTCTCCTACTCCCGTTAAATCCGTTATACAGAAAATGTTCCATTTAACTCGCACATAGGAAATACTTCCGTAGATACACAATTATTTTTCGAAAAAGTTAAAAATAAACATTACAATTGTTACATGAATTCGTTTCAAATTCTCTCTTCCCAAATATTTAAGCTGCCGATTATCTTTGACTCTTTTATTTTGTCATTCTTTTCACGATAGTCCAATGCATTTCAGGAAAATTGTTTAAGAGGAACTATAAAGTAAACGGCAGACACGTCGATTATTACGTGTAATACACAATGTGCTGCGATAAATATTAAAAATATATTTAAGAAAAATATCTACAAGCGTTTAAACATTTTTCTGCATTGCTGATAAACTATCTTGTATCAAAGATTACATATGCACTTAAAGAACGAACATATGATATTCAAAGATAAAGTACTGTTCACTTTTAACGATTTGATTCGTTTTCAAAAATGAAGCTCCACCTGTGTCGCATAACATATTCTAAATTGCAACGATAAGTCATTCACTTCACATTTTTCAATTTCATTCGCAATATCTCCTTGGGATATAAGAAACACACAGTCTACAGTGATATAGCGATTTCTTGATGCAAATAAAGCCGGTGATTTACATTGAACATCCTAAAAGAGCAAAAGTCTATCATCGAAAAAAAACACTGATAGGACAGAATTTTATATTTATGCAAGATAATGACGCTGAACGTACTTCAAAGATATCAATAAAGTTATTTAAAGGATTTGAAAAACAGAAAACTGGGATTATAATAAAATACTGGATCGAAAAATGAGAAAAACGTGACGAAAATAAAAGAAGGTGAAATAAAACTAATTGCTAACTTTTGGTAACATTTTTCACGTACAATTTAGGGCGCACATTCTGTCTCGTTTAAACAATTAACGCGTGTTAACTTTGTTTCACAATATACGTCATTTCATGTTGTAAAATCGATCTGAACTGTACTAACAATAAGTGTCTAAGAATTGACGGACTCGTTTCGATTCGCGCAATCATTTCAAAAAGTACGAATCTGAAAAATTCTTCAATCTATATTCCCAGCATTGTTTATGAGCGGTCTTTATCCTTATCGACGCTGTTTGTGAAACTGTGAAGTGTTGCGCTATCGTTTCCGGTTTTCCATAGAAACGCCAATGAGATTCGCGTCTTTCGGCACGATTTCACAGATTGCGTAACACACTGTATCACGGTATCACGCTGGAATTTCATTGTACACACGAGCCGGTCCTGCATAACAATTAACTTTCGTCGTCAGCCATCGATTTTTCATGTGCATACCGAAGGTAACGTCAATCGTGCATTAATAGCGCTACTAACCGTTTCGAACAACGCAGAACACGCACGCGAGCAAAATGGACAAAACGAAGCACCGAGTGAGAAAAGATAAAAGAAATATACGGAGGTCGTGGGTCGTTCTCGTCGTCTTCGGGGCATCAGCATTGCTAATGTCATGTTCAGTAACGTGTTTCCCTGCTTTAACGCCCCAACAAAATGAAAACACGCAATATCATTCGCTTCCTCTCTTTCTAACAATGATTCGCGCAAAATTTTCAGATTCTTTACGAAGTTACCTGGTCAGAAGGTATATCTGTCTTCTGATTACTTTGGTATAGTTTCGGTAATTTGTCTCGTTCGCAAACACGTATAAGAATATAAATACTTTTTATTCAGTCTCTACAACCCGCGAATAAATGCTCCGCTTATAGACACGTTAAACTTGATCGTTATCAATTATTTAACGATAAGAATCCTTGTCTTCCTATTCAGCAGAGATCGTCGATTTATTTTACACGTTACAGCCGTACGAGCGGTGTTCCCATAAAGCAATCAAATAGATTTATAAGTTTTAACGCAATTGTTAGACTTTCGTACAGAATACCGATAAATATCTACTTGCGATAATTCATTTATACATTTCAGCGGAACAAAGTTAAGGCACTTTTAAGATCGTGCTAATACTTACAAGAATCACCGTCGTATCGTATACAGAAAAGCTAAAATTCGATTTTATTTTTAAAGTAATTTGAACAAAAGTTAATTCCGTTTTCCTCTATTCTTGTACAAGTGAATTCCCATGAATGTTCACGTGCACACGACAGGATCAGGGAAATTCATGAATTAATCAAGACCCGTCAGGTAACAAATTGTACCGCTAACTGCTTCCATATTTCTATGTAGTTTAAGATATCGGTTCAGGATCGCCTTTTGCGGAGAGGCATAACAGATAAGCGGAGTTGCGGTTTTGCGGGAAAACTTTAATTGAAGGTGTGCAATTAATACCGGAAGGTGATTTCGATAAAAAGGATAACTTTCCAGCGATTTCTACGTTAATTAATGACAAATTAGGAACAGGTATGAACAAGACATAAACCTATTTTAAGATTAAACGAAAAATTAAAAAGTGGTATAAATATGTAGATACATGTACATATGTGGCACTGTCAAACATAAGAAAGTAAGCACTAGATGTCAGATACTTGCACATACCAGGTCAGAAACTTTTCAACCTACTTTTACAATAGGTCAACCTACTTTTTTTATTTTATATCAAGGAGTGACTTGTGTGTCGAGAAAACTATTCTCTTTTACAGTACGGGCTACTAAGTAAATAAAATCAGCGACTCGTTTTCTTCGACATTCCTATGGTAAAATTGCCTAAGATAAAGTACATTGCAATAAATGGGTGAACAGATATTTATGAACATTTATCGAAAAATTATATAATATATGACATCGTAAAGTGTATTTAAAAATTAACGTTGGAAAAATGACTGGCTTTTAATCGTTTACGTATGTATAGGTTACTGATACAGTAATTACACACGCAAATCTGTATTTCTATGTCACACGAACGACATGGAGAACTTGTTCGAAGTGACGTGGAAGAAAGGAGATAATGGATGTATTATTTTATATTTATCGTGTATACCTAATGTTATCACGCATCGATAAGCTCGCGATAAAACGTACGCAAAATCTGCAGGCGCTTCAACAACTCGCTGAAATTGTGATAATTACGCATGTCACGTAATGATAAAGACACACTCATTGGAAAATTTTCGATTTACTGCCTGCAACGGTGACGTTTTTACATTCAACAAGTAGCAACACGTTATCTTTCTGTTTCACGCTTCAATAATTGCTAGATCACACTATGACTCTACTTAGCCATAAATATCATCGAGATATACTATTATTGAAGATATTATTGAAAATACATAATTATCGAGAGTGTCGAAAATTAATATAATTCAATGTAGAAAGAAAAAAAAGATAAAATAGATAAGGTCACGAAATACTTACAGCAATCGTAACCCCGGTAGTTATACGGAACGTTTCAAATAAATTGCAATACTATCTTAATATTATCTCTTTTCGTGCTAATTATGGAGTTACGAAGTACCCTATATTAATATCAGAAATTTCAAGCAAGTTTGCTACTTTCATAACACTTCCGTGAAGGAAAAATTGTGAAGAAGGAAGCAAATATCCAAATCAAATTATTATTACAAAACTTTGTGATTCTGTTAACGTGACTACATAAACATTACCCAGTTTTTATACATTTAATTTCCAAACTGTACTTTCATTAACTGTTTCAGGTCTCCTTAAAATATCCCTTATCTCTAAGGTATCAATAGTTACACATTAACTAATTTTGAAACCGAAGCTAAAGTAACTGTGCAATTTGATTTCTGTACCTTACAAGTTTGTAAAATACCCTGTACGCAATGTCCTATTATGTACACTTGAATAAATATTTCAACTAACAGCTAATTACGAGTGCAGAATCTTCCATTCACCAATAATGACTAATATCCTTCAAATCACAGCACGGTCCTTTTCAGCTCAGGAAACCTTCATATACGCGATAAGTAGGACATTTTACTGCACGAATCGCGTTACAAGTTGTCGAGAAGCTCGGAAAGGAATAGTATCTAGTCGTTGATAACGGAAGATAGAAAAAACGGTGAAGAACATAAAGTAACAATGACAAACACTTCTCACTTTCAATAACTTCCGCAGCAAGTGAAACTTTCGCCTGGAAAACTTTCACGCAAAGGTTCGTTGCCTGAAAAATCAACAAAAATATTCATCTAACAATAAGTACGTACACCACGTACACCGTCATGTTCGCGAACGAAAGATCTATCGTTTGTTTTGCACCGAAATGGCGTTTCCAAAGATCATTTCAAGTGATAAATCTTAAATGAAAAGAATGTTCCACGTATCGCATAAAACTGGAAAATATGTACTTGGTTTGAGAAGTCTACAAGTATGTTTTCAAAGGAAATCGGTCATATCCGGTCATATGACAAAGAAGCGCTTGTTCAAGAAATGCGTATGGAGTTTGCGTGTACATTCAAACACTATATTTGTTTCGGTTGAACTGAGGTATTGTTTCGAATATCTATCGATTAACCGTTAAATCAACTGTTAAAGATAAGAGAAGAGATCTTACCGTATAAAATCTAATACAGCTTTGTGTAACGATGACCTCATTAAAGAATTGAATGCTGAGATGTCAACCAAACTACTGATTCTCTATTTGACTTACAGACTGGCAATTCAAATGGAATGATAACCGTAATACTTGAACTATAACACGAGCAGCAACCGTTTGATATTTCTACATCAGCTATACAGGGTGGGCACGTAAAACAAGCCACCTAATTTTCAAAGTGCGAATTTTTGTATAAATGCCATCATTTTGTTTCTTTTACATCAATGCATATATTTTTTCTTTACGGACATTTCTTGTATACCTGTCTATTATATACGCGTCAAATTGACGCGTGAATGGCATATTTTCTTTAAAAAGTAACTTATTTTATTTAAAGACAATTAACTTATAAACGAAACTATGTGATATTATGTATTTATATATGGTAGGAGAGAAATGTAAACGGTTTCCGGAAATTCGAAATGCGTCAAAACGACGCGTTCCGTAAACCTAGTGTTAAACATGCATAATAATACGACCTTGAAATAACCTTGGACTCTAAAATTTTTAATCGGTTGCGAAATTTCCTTTCATTCCATGAAAAAAATTTTCCTTCCATCTGATTCACCCTTTGAAACCCATTTAAATTGCGTATTAAACTTTTCCCGCACCACTACATATAGCTGGAGAAGATAATTGGGTGGCCCATTTTACGTGACCCACTCTGTACATTAGTGTTTCACTATCGATTCGCTGCTTTTTCTCCAGAAAATCTGATAACGAATTAAAACATGTACTGATCCTGAAAAACTATATAATAGGAGATTGAATGTAAGTTCGATGTGTGTATGAAAAAAATTCTAATAAAGAGTAACAATGAATCTCATATTCAGGTCGAGAAAAGATATGTTTTAATTTATGCCAAACTTATTGGACTATTAGTAGGAATTATTAGACTTTTCTGTGCAAATCAAAGTAACAGTAAGCAACAATAAGATTTCAATACACGTAAAATCTTCCTTTTTCTTATCCAGAAAAAAAAGAAATCGAGTTTTTTTTTACTGATTTGACAATTACATGTACCACAAATTGGAAGATTAATTTTATCTCTATCTTTATCTTCAGTTTGTTTAGTATTATTTATTGCTTCATCTTCATCCGTAGTGGAAAACTTTTCGTTCATTTCTGAAGTATAATATTTTACGGATTAAAATACGCCTAATTTTTCTTGTAAGCTCCTATTCAATGGAATAAAAGAAATCGGACTTAGACTGCAAATCACGTTGGGCTTCTTACTATTTCAATAGTAAAGATAGAAGACTGAATTGAGCTAAAAATTGTGTTTCTTACGTCTTTAGGTGGAACAATTTAGGAATTCAAATTCAAGTAGACGAAAAGACAACACAAATCCTCGACTTTTCCTGAAAACTGTACTGCAACCACGAAAATTCATGTAATGATTATTCCAATGAGAGAATGTTCTCAACCCCTTAACCTATAACATCGAGTCACACTCGTGACAGAGATTCTACTTAATATACGACAAGAATGGTTGTATTAATAAGAAAAATTCATTGCAATCGTAACTTTCGTTTTAATTTCTAACACTGAGGATTGCTAAATGTACAGATTAACTTTTGTTACCTGATACACTACTAAAACACAAAATGACTGACGCTTAGATGCATTGTCAGAAAAGAAATCATAGGTTAGGGGGTTATACGCTCCTTTTCCAGGTATTCAAAGCCTATGATAAAGATAACGAGAAACTCGAGAAAGGTACATGAGAAAGGGAACGAGGAGATGCAACATATTTCTTACAATGCAGAACGCTGAAAGGAAAAAATTGAAACAGTCATGGTGGAGGTATGATAGGAATTTATTAATCACGATAATACAGATACGTTGCATCAACTACACTTCGCGTCGTGTTCGATAATTGGATGTGTGTTTGCAAATAATCTTTGCATAAGTCTATCGAAAGTCGCAAAGCAAAGCAGCGGAGAGATAAAACGAAATACGAGTTAAACTATCCCAACAACGTTTCGATTTTCACTTCGACTTCCTGTATACATACATAGTGCTCTATCGTCCTTAGATTTTTATTCAGATGTTTGTTACAGCTCGCATTTATTGAAAACAAATTTCTTAGTTGTAATTTACAAGAGACCTCTCAACGTCGTTTATTCAGTAGGTAATATCACATTAATGACGTTTATCTAATTCATCATTCCTTGAGCTTCTTATAAGATAACAGAATTATTGTAAATTACAGTTGAACTTTGTTTACATTTTTAAAGAATGCTCTTCTAAAGTGCAATAACAAAAAGGAAATGTATGAAATGTCTATCATAAAATGTTAGTAACGTACAATATTAATATATTTAATCGTCAAACGATTGCATTATACCAATCGAAAGTTAATGTTCTTACTTAATACACTACATAAGTTTCTAATGATCTTGGTGTTACCGTTACTTTGTACAGTTACTCTTATCAATATTTGGACACTGTTTAGAACAGTATCACTTTTTCTAAATTGGACCAAACGACTTGACTTCTTTTGAGAAGTTAGAAGGATTAGTTTGCTAGATAACGTGTGCAAAAAATGTTGAAAAAATTGCAATTTGTGGGAATCGCGAAGAAAATAGTAAAGGTCGCTTTTTGCAACTTTCTTAACTGAGCCTGTAATGAAAATTTAAAAAAATACAAATAGAAAATTTGTGACCTTCATAATTTTCTTCGCAATTCCCACAAATTGCAAGTTTTTCAGAGTTTTCCGTACACGTCGTTTGGTAAACAAATCCTTATAACGTCTCAAGTCGTCTGGTCCAGTTTAAAAAAAGTTATGCTGTTCTAAAGAGTGTCCGAATATTAATAAGATTAACTGTATCTGCGTTTGCCACAAATTCTCGAAATTATTTAAGTATTGAAATGATAGCAGAGATTACATAGAAACACTGACTATAAACACGCAATTTTCTAGTAAAGCTGAAGAGTATAAATTAACACTATGTCAGTTTCACATCCATAAATGAGTTGAATTAAAATAAAATGCTTGTTTAACAAGACTTTCGTTGTCACAATTTTACTTTGAAATAAGCAAAGCACGATAAGATACGATAACAACGATACTAACATGCATGCCGTTTTCAAACTCACACAAGTTTAACTTAGTCGATTATATGTATTTCTGTTGCAATATTCGATATCTGCTAGGAGCCAATTGACAGTGGCACTTGTACGAATTTCTATCAATCGTCGCTTCATACCAGTAGTTACCTTCAATCAGGATCATTACAATAAAATAATTGTGAATGAATCTATTGAATTAACTGAGCATCTCGCTAATTGGATAACACTTCTTTCAAGTAACTACGTTACGAAGAATAGGACCATAGATTTCCTCAAGTTAAGTCTATTTGCAACGAGAAAAGCATCAGCTATCACAGAAATTGACAAAACATTAAAGATCCACATATAATGGACTAATGTTTAGTTACATTATTTAAAGAAAGATAAAATTAGCAATAAATAACCAGAAGAAAAAGTTGAAGAGAACTAATAAAAAAAGTAATTGATCTAATGATTCTAATTTGCTTTTAAAAATTATTACACACTTTTAACAGATACTTAAGGGCGCTGGCAATACTTTTTAATAACAAACAGAAATATATGTAAATATTCCTGCTTTTCTTTAAAAACCATCTAACTCGCTGAAATATAATTTGAAATATAATTAATAATTTGTCGAATATAATTACTTCGCTTGCACGTAAAAATTCTAAGAATACTTTTATACAAGGTGTCACGTAACTAGTGGTACATGAGTAGGTGATGATTCTGCATGAAATACTGAATCGAAAATATAGAATAAAATTTTTTCATAAGAGGTTTAACTATCGAGAGAATTGCTTTATATTTGTACTAATAAACGATGCTAATGTCGCGATACGTATTGACCCATTATTAACGATTTCCTTCGTTTGAATTTACATTACTGCGATAATTGTTGCAATTGACGTCCGGCTTTTTGAATTTGGGAATCACGGACTGACGATGCGTTATTTTGGCGCTTTAATTATGTGCTTTCTCTCAGCTACACATTTACACTATCTTCTGCGTAGACTATTTTTTTCGCGAAATGTGACATTACCACTGTTTGTCAACGTAAAAGTATGAGCAGAAGCAACAATTTCTAGCGAATCTTTAAATTCAATTTTCTCGGGAACAAAGCCTCGCATGAAAAAATTTCATTCTATATTCTTGATTTAGTTTTTCATGTAGAATCGCTGTTTGTCCACTTGTACCACTAGTTACACGGCACCCTGTATATGATATGTTCGTTTTCCTACAGAAATGCAAATGTGAATTTGCGAGAAAGGTTACAATCAAATACATCACAGACTACAATTGAAAACTCCATGTGTACAGGAATCTAACCCGTGCGTTCAAATAAACATTGAAATCGTGAGTTTCGATTTAATATACTTTCTTCGGATATTCGGCAAGATAAATTTATAAAAGAACCGGTGAATAGAACGGTTTACATACTGGTTTGCTTGAGATTAGTTATGCGTAACTACATGCGTGGCCTTAGGTCTTTGCCGCAACCTGGATGGGTACGGGTATTGCGTAAGGACACGTTAATCAGAAGCAATGTATAATCCTGAACCTGTCCACAATAAATCCAACCACGTCATGTTCTCACTTGAGAAAATTAAGAGTTTCAGAGTCTTTGCCCTTGACGTTGAACATTTATGTTCTCAGCGAAGCTCTTTGGAACTGAAATAAACTCGCTATGGAGCAAAATCGTCACAGGTTGAATAGCATCTAAGGCGTCTAATAATAACCGTGTGTTTTAAAGCGTGTGTTTCACGTGAATTTACATCTTATTGAACGGTGAAAGCAATATTGATAATAACATTGAAATTCTTATTTAACTACGATCGAATTTGGGGTATAAAAAAGAACCGACGATTAATTAAATGCTTTATGCGTAAGTCAGCGAGTGTAGGAATATTTCTGACAGTCGATGTTACGATAATACGAGATTTTTATAAAATTACTCATTTTCCAAGTTACAGAGAGGAAGTGCGAGTTTCAGTAACGCGAATAAGTGTTTTGTATATGAGCCGCTAATTTACAAAATCGGTTACCTCCACAAAACGAAAAGTAGAGAAAATTGATGAAATTATATACCTACATCAAATACAAATGTTAATATTAATAAAATTTACTTAGCAGCTAAATTCTTATAAGCGTTTGAATTATATTATTACAACGATTTGTTTTAGAGTATGGAGCTAATCACATTGGCTTCTGAAACGAATTCTTTGCTATTCTACGGCCATAAAGATTTAATGGTGGTAAGCCTGATAATTAAGAAAATTTATTTTCAATATGAGAGGATAAGAGTCAATCAAGTGCTTTGGTATTAAAATTTTAAAAAATTCAAAAACTGGAGTTAATCACTTTGGCCTGTGAACGGTTCGTATGGCGCTTGAATGTCACACGTAGTGCATGTGTCGTCTCGTCAATGATATTTCCATATTGAGATGGAAATAATTTCCACAGGATAAAGTGAAGTCAAGGAGCTCCGTTGTCACAGTCCACGTAATACAAGGGATAACAATCCAACCAGAAGAAAACACCAATTGGTGGATAAGCAGATTTGTTATTTCACATACAGCTATCGATACGAGTACTCGGTGTTTTTACAACGGAAGAGCTAACGAATGAATGAAGTAGCTGTAGACGTGTGTTAATCTGACATCATCCTAACTGTTTTCTCTCATATTGTTCCACCTGGTAAAAACAGATTGGATAGTGAAAAAATTCCACGAATATCCAAATTTACAACGGTATATATTCCTCGAAATAAATCATTATAAGAGCAATGATTTTCCGCGTAAAACTGGAACTTTTTATCGAAATCTGATCGTACTAATCATACGTCACCTGGAATTGTTCAAATATCCATTTTCCAGGTAACTTATGGTAATAAATAAATGTACAATAATTGTTCATTTCCCGGGGTTCAACTTTGTTATCGATATAAAAATCTTTCTCTTCTTTGAAACTCAAATTTATTAATTACGCCTTCACATTGATAAAAATATACAAATTCAACAAAATGAAATTATTTAAAAAAAATACTATATGTGTAATAGTAGAGTGTCTTATTTAATTGTTTACACAATTTTCTGTGCTCATACTACTTACTAGAGTAATTGTAAGATTATTTACTAAATTATGCATACATTTAGAGAAGGTTGTCAGAAACAATTAACCCTTAATCGCAAAAACATGCGGATTTGTATTCATGTAATTACCTAAAAGAATCGTAAAAGGCAAATATGTATTTATCACACTACTCCTTTAAGACTCAAAATAATATCATAGTTTAAAGGTAATATAAGCTTTCCATTTTAAACTGTATTATACAGATACTTTGCACAGTTTTCAAAAATTTACGACTATAAAGTGCTAAAATAATATTAGGAATGTCTTAAGAATGTTAGACCTGTAGAATGTCGACATACTTTCTCAATTTTAAACAAACCTTCCACGATGATATTTGTCAAGTAATTATACTTATCAATATTGTTCTAAAGTTATACTCTAAATATTTCTGTAAGCCATAGTTTCAACAGAATCACAAATATACAGATTTCACTTGTGTACTCACCACCTAAAATCGTACGAATATTAAATTGCAGAAATTGCAAAATTCTGTTATTCGAAATATGAAAGGGAAACAAAATGTATATCGTTAAAGTTGAGCACTTATCGTTGCACTGGTGAGGTGTCAATCGCATGGTGGACGACAAAATTTTTAACCGAGTTTTGTGCAAACGAATTTATATATAAATTTCACGTCTCTCCGTTAAACATGATCGTTACTTTAAAGTATCATAAATATTGATTCAATTCCTGGGATGTTGGTTTTCCTCGAGAAAAAAATAACTGTACACCAATGTTCCAGTATTTGTTGCAAATAAGATAAAAGCCGAGCAGCACCCAATTGGTTAACCTTGACTGCAATTCGTTATAATTTAAAAAGAAAGTGGCTCGGCCACTAATACCGGAAGAACAGTTTTACAAAAGTCACGAGAGCTGCAAAAGTGGCCGCTAATTTATTTCAAAAAGAAAGTGCAGTTAGTCATAAAATAAGCAACAGCGTTAAAAGAAACTGGATAATGAAAATTTTTCCACGCGGAACAATGAAAAGCATAGATCGCTTTCGTGACCAGAGTTCTTTAAGTAAGTTCGCTTTTGCTTTCGAATTTTTCCCCACATTATACACGCATTTACGCGCAACATTTGTCGGAACCAGCACTAAAATACAGCGACACGAAAGTTATCGTTGCGTCAGTATTTTCATATTAAAAATTTCATTGCTAATCAACAAAAACTAGTATATTTGATAATACGTATTACCGTGGAAGAAATCGCACAGATCCGATTTAGGAAGAAAAATCTTGATCCCATGTCGAGACTATTCAACCCATTTTCCAATTGAGACCACGATCGTACTCGATTCATACTGAACTTTTCGAAACGCGACTCGCGAATAGCTGAAAAGAGGTTCTCCCAGAAGACTTGCAAAACGATTTGTTTATCCTTACCGCCTAAGTTTTTCTCTTTCGGTATGGTATCCTACAACTGGAAAATATCCTTGAATCCTTGGGTTCACCAGCACTCGAGAGAAGAAAGAAGAGACAACCGTTTCGTACGAATGTTATTGACGCGAGTTGCGAGAAAGGAAGAAAGAAAAAAAAAAAAAATGTAGTATCGGTGAGGTTCGGCGGAAGTACACGAAAGTCGTTCCGAGCGGTCGTAGTTAAAAGCGAGGAGGTCGGTCAGGGCCGTGGAAGGCTGACGCGCGCGAGATGAATTCGCGGTAAGATCGAACCAACGTAATATACGATCTATCGTAGCCTGAAGCCGAGTTAGGACTGTGGACTCTGACAATCCGCGAGCGAGAGAACGTAGTCAGCGGGCAGGTCTACCAACTCTCCATTCGCTGTCGCGGCCCCACCACCGATTCGCGATGCACATTTGGTAGCGATAGGTGTGCGCAATCTGTTTCAGGGAATCGGTGAAATCGTTCTGACGATCACCGATCTCCCTGCCCTGTCCTCTGCACGTGCATCTTCAACTGCTAAATAGGTAACTCGCCTTTCTTCTGTTTAATCGATGTTTAAGCAAATCGTACCATCATCTTTCCATTCGCTTCATCACCTTATATTTTCAAATCGATTCGAATTAGTTTATTCCTCTTGGTTCATATTTCTCATATTCGTCGCGTTACATTTTCTTCCTAAACTGTTAACGGCGACATTACAACTTCCAATAGGATATTAATCTGTGAATGTTTAATCGCTCGAAATATCAATCCTTTGAGATCTTCGTACAAACGAGCGAGTAAGAGAATCATTCGAATTGAACGATATCAAATGGTAAACGCTCAACTCAAACAAATACACCGATAATTAGAAAAACTCGTAACCATTCGCAATAATTGTGATCAATCGGTTACCTGCAACACGATTAATCATCCACTTAGCAACCCACGTCATTCATCAGATTGTCATTGCGCAACCTGAAATCAAAGCAATCAATTTTTAAACCGTTACGTCTCACCTTAATCTCGGACATAATTACAGACGTTCTTTCTCTTAGCAAACATTTTCATACACCAACAACAGCTACAGCATCTCTTGCTACACTTAAGGAAATACGTGCAAAAAATTGTACCAGGTACGTTGAAAGTTACTCTCGACTTATGTATGTCGAACTTAAATTGTCATTAAAGGGGAACGGCTCGAGAAGACATTTAGATGGACATTCTGTAAAGACACAGAAACGTAGTCGAAAAAATTTTTTGCAATTTGTATATATTTTACATATCTGCCTGTATTTCATACGGTAGTAACTATCAAGAAAATTCTTCACAATGTGACGTTAAGAAATTAAATTAAACAATATTCTTCTGTTAGCCTTAAAAATTATTCAATCCAGCTTGGTGTTTCTTTCGATTTTGAAGCTTAATGTCATTTCACGTTATACTCTTAATGTCTAAATTCTATTCAAAATACAGCTTGCTTGAATTCGTTGAGATTTAAGTGTACGAATCTCTCTTGCATCTCCGTTTTACGTCGTAATTTACTGATTTTACTAATTAGAGCCGTAATTTAGATAATTTGTGGAAACTAATACCTTATTCAAATGCAACGTCGTAAATAATTACTTATATACAGGTTGACCTATTTTAATTTATAAATACCAGTATTTCGAAATCTACGTTGAATTGAACAATCTGCCTTTGGGGGATTAAATGAAACGAAGGGGGACACCGATACGTGCAGGTGTAAGTTCTCTAAATGCAAGTATTAAGGTCATTTCAAAGTCGAATGGATTTTTTTTTTTAACGGCTTTGCAGTATGTTCTTTTTACAAAATGATAAAACGCAACGGGACGAATTCAGTAACCTCGTATGTTGCATGATTTTATTGGAAAATACAACGACAGAATGTAAATGGGGACTCCATTTTAAGAAGTAACTTAGGCATCTCGCACTGCTGGCAGATTTTTCAGTTTAACGTAGTTTCCCGAAATACCAGCATTTATAAATTGAAATGGACCACCTCTGTATATGAAATAATGGCGCTAGTCACGTGACGGAAGTCATTAATTATGTATATCGATCAACTAATCATTCATCGTTTTGACCCTTTCTGCTAAAGAAGCCCGTAATATTGATACGAAGAAGCCTCCGAGATTTATCTCAGCTATTTAGTCAAGCGACAAAAATACTTATTTGAACCTGGTTAGGTTACCAATTAATATTTCCAAATAAATAAAATTTAGTTTGTTATTCGTTAAGCAACAGACTTCCACGTTATCGCATGTAACCATTGTCGAAGGTTCAAGATGCGATTAAAAAAGAGGATATCTTACATTGTACAGCAGCTTTCATACTCTACACTGGCAAATTCCATAACATCCAGTCATGTTTACACTAAACATAAGCTACGTGTACATAATTTGCAGGAATGAATCGCGGTAAAACGACCAGTTGAAACAACTGCACAACTGTAAAATGAAATACACGGTAGTCTGTTGTGTTATCCTCGACAGACTTATTTTCACGATGAACAGGTATTCGAACTTGGGATACATATTCAATTATCGATTATCACTTATTCACGTCTCTCTATCATCTTGACCAGCGTAGCAACCAAGAGGTCTCCGCGGTGGCTTCTGGTCTACGACTTATTGTTAGTCATATCGACCGACACTCGTCTTATATTTTCTGACCCAGAAAGAGATTCTTGCGAGGAGACAAGTAGTGAATCGAGTCAAGTTAAACGACTAACATGTCCATTGCCTCACTGCCGGCTGTTACGAATCGACCATTAAGGCGATGCTACGTGTTGAATATCGTTATTTCGTCAGGAATCAATTGCCAAATCTCTGTTACACCTTTCCTTCATTTTTACACGCATTTTAATTACCATCTCTCGAAGCAGGCGACGACAATTTGAAAACTTGCCACATATTACCAATTGCTTGTTAACACCGATAACCTAAAACTGTAACGACCATTTTTTACTGACCTACTTTTTCATAGTAATTTATTTTACTGCAACTCTGCTTCGGTTTCTGCAGTTCAAAGACTGCGACATTAAATAATTCAGCAAACAGAAAAATATTAAGACATTTTTCACAACCACAATTTAACATTATTTTGAATTCTACACATGGTGGACCGTTTATACTAATGCTGTTTATGGATATAATTAAGAGGAAGACAATCTCTTCTCAATGTCAGTTTTGTCGAGCTTTCAAGGTCACCATTGTGTTTTTTTTTTTAATAGAATTTCAATTCTTTTCTGAACTGTTATGAAAGATAAATTCAACTATGTCAGAATAATACGCCATTTTTATCGCCTAACCTTAAAATATTTTAAACTGAACACAATTAATGTTTTCTAAAGGTAGCCGAGCCACGTCAGTTTATATGTTCGCACCCAATAAAACGTAAATGCTACATCGCTCTTAATTTTACGGTTGTTGCTAAATACGATAATCAGAGACACTAGCTTACCGAAGTGAATGACCATCCTTCTTTGCTATTTCTATTCGAGATAGCACTGTACATTTCATTTCCAACGAAAGATAATAATGTTTACAATAAATCGTACGTTTATACCTTTATACATTACAGAGTCACCTCCAGAATCGACTAATAAGTTGCTCATCCTGTTATACAGGGTGTCTCAAAGTTAAATGATGAAACTTCACCAATACGTTTTACGAGCAGAAATAAGAAAAGAATGTTATATATTATTACATTGAAAAAAAAAGTTAATTTATGTTTTCATTTCAAAGTGCTATCGTTTCGAGTTCAAGCTTGACATCGTAGAGAGACTCAATTTAACACTCTCCGGATTTCATGTGTATCTTACTTTAGTTCAGTGAACGCATCGTTAATCAATTCCCGATGCGAGTTAACTCTTGTACGATACACTATCGCTCTCACAGCTCCCCAGAGATAAAAGTCCAACGATGTGAAATCTAGCGATCTCCCGGGCCAAACAATTCACGATAATATTCTTCTAATCATTCTCTAACAGGTCTCGCGCAATGTGCCAGCCAGCCATCTAATTGGAACCGGCATACGTTGACGATAAAAAAGCGCAACTCCTTCTAAAAGGACTGGTAAAGCGTTGTTTAAAAAGTTTAGCAACGAATACTCAGTCAGTCCTTCAAGTAAAAGATAAGGTCCTAGGAATAAATTGTCGTGAATCACATGTTACATTGAAATTGATATTGAAACGCTGTTCGTCACAAAGCGTATGGATTTTCTTCTTTTTATTGTAGAAATTTAACCCTTATGTCGATAACCACAATTGTCGTTTACTTTATCGTCCAATTTTAGTAGTTTCCTAATAACAAAATTCTAAACTTGAAGCAAACAGGGATAGGGAACGTGCCAAGTAACAACGATCTGGCCGGATATTAAAATCTTTTACCGGGAAGATCAAATGTTTTGAGTGAGAATGTGCAAAAGAGTACCCGGCCATTGACATAAGGGTTAAAACACCTTCCCTCATAGAAGATAGCTTCTTGATGGAAAGGAAGCATCTTCCTGCAACGCGTGTATGTACCATTCGCAGAATTGTAATCGCTTCTGAAATTCATCTGGCAAAAGATCCTGCACCCGTGTGTAGTGCTACGGATATCTACTATCAGCTGTTAGCGTTCTCCAAACAGTAGATCCAGGTATCTGCAATTGATGCACGCCTCGGCGTACAGTTTCTATAGGAGTGTCATTAAAGACATTTAAAATTCTTTATGTGCAGCGAGGTAGACGCATTCCTCCTTGCTATTCAGGTACAGAGCGAAATGGGCTTGTTGATCGGGGCTGTGTAAAAAGTCTGCTAAACACCGTGAAATGTGGAGCTCTCCTATTAGGGAATCTTCATTCGTATTCTCTCACGGCAGCTCGAGAATTTCCATTGCAAAAGCCGTGAACAAAAACCATATCAGCGTACTCTTTGTTTAACACGTTGAATTCTGCACAACTTGTCCACGACGCCGACATGAATTTTTTATTTCAGAAATAAAACTATTTAAATATGTTGTACGATGCATTGGGAGAAAATTTTACAAATATTACCATTTATTTTAATTAAATGCTTGTATTAATCGCCGGTCAAAGGTGACCCCCACGACATTCAACGTGTTAAGAATACTTTTGCCACTTTGTATGAAATTATACTACGTACTGATGCAAGTTCACTCAACTGATCGCAGCAGTACACAATTCCACATCTATGTCATTCGATCATTTTCAACGATTTCAAATCGTAAGAAGTTTGATCGTTTCACTTTGGAACACCTTGTATACAATATAATATGAAGTCCCACGCAACTAAATAGGTGAGAATGTGTAATGTAGCTTTGAAACGACTGAAAGTAGAAGAAGATCTTGATGAGACATGGATTATGGACAAAAAGTTCGTAGAAAAAATTTATAAAATTATTTATTGGAACTCTCGTTTAAATCTATATCATCACCTTGAAAATACTTTGCTTTAGCACCAATACACTCGATCCAGCGTTATTTCCATTGCACAAAACAGTGCTCTAGCACTTCCTTCGAAGTGCTTTTCAGCACTCTCGTCATTTCTCGTTGTATAGCCTCATATCCCCAAAGTGCTCCCCGCGCATGATATTTTTGACTTTTGGAAAGAGGAGGAAGTCACATGGGACGAGATGAAGAAAGTAGGACGGTGATATTAAATCGTGATATTATCGTTTGGTGATAATTCTTTGCTCTTTCAAAACATCGCGAGACATCATGGTCGACTTGTAACGACGGCTAGTAACAAGTGCCTACTAAAACTGCCTCTGCACACAAGCCACATGTCAAATGGTCGTGATATTTAAACCGATGGCAAACAACAATGTAACAATTGCCGCAGCGTTGCCGATATAAGAAAACGAAAAACATTCTATCAACTTTTTGTCCACACCTCGTAATAGAAACTACTAATTCAAAAGTCACTTCAATTTTCAATTTACTGTTTTATCAGCGTCTAACACCTTGCGTACGCGATGCAAATATACCGACACGCCTGTAATAATCGAGAAAACTGAAAGTCAACCTAACCTTTAAATACATAAACACCTGAATGTTGTTTTGGTACAGAATGAAAAACTGCATTGACTACAGTGTAAAATACTGTTAAGGGAAAGAATACAATAGTACTTTTCAGATGCAACAACTGCGACGTCCAATACTATTCAATTGCACCCAATGGCACTTTTGTCCTATTTCCAACTGTCTCGAAGACTCCTCCTTGTTCGCGTTGCAACGAGGCACACTGTACATTGCAACAATTTTATAATAGTGTTAGAAAATTATATACACTGCCGCTCATAAGTATTAGGACACCTATTATGTTCGTACAGAAAGTATTATATGATTTAAATTACATTTCTTCGCCAAAGTTAGTGTCATACATCAGTAAAAGTATACAGGGTGTTCACGTTATTAGTTTCCAGGGTTTTTCTCGTCAATGGTAGATTTGTGAGACAAATAGAAGAGGACAATGTTTCATTATTTTTTATATGCAATACGACGGCTTGAATAGATTTTCGAAATTTGTAATGGTTTTCGAGTAATTTTTTAAAATTCATATCTATCAACGAGCTTCAACGAGCTATGACAAACCCATTTTCAAACTCAATTTCGTGTCAATGTTTGGTGTGGCATAATACCTGACACGCTGTTAGGATCTTATTTTTATGACGACACCGTAAATGGAAATAGATATTTATCATACGTACTTTTTGTAGGGGAGTTGCTACATAAGCAAGAAATGCTGTAAAATTTGAACAAATCACACATTTGTTAATTTTTTGACATTAATTAATAGCTTGAAGTGTCTACCCCACTAGTGGGGTAATTCCGGCCATGATTTTTCTTTATAAAAGAGGTAAGAAGACTTAAATTAATAAAAAAAATTTATTATTTCTTGTTTTAAAATTAAAACAGTAGTTGGCAGTGGTTTCACTATTTTTTGCTAACTGGATTTCTTGGTTTTCCTCCAATTTTTGTAGCAACATTAGAACCTAGAAATATTTTAATTTGGAAAACCATAACTTAAAATAACGTAAATACGATGAAACTGATAACCACTGTAAATGTAATGTAAATATAAACTACCGTTTTTAATTCTTTGCAGTGTTAAAAGCTGGCTGGAATTACCCCACACCTCATGTTCAGATATTTGAAGTAATACACCGAATTGAATTTACATATCACAAAAAACCAAATGTGACTTCGAAAGCAGAAACGCTCCTCCATTTAATGAGATTAATATTAATAATTTATGTCGATTCCAAGTACTAATTTACCTTGCTTGAAAATTGGCCACTGTTACAAGGTTTCGTTGCAAAATGAACATTCAGGTATTGTTTAACCCTTTAACCTACAACAACGTGTCAGACTCGTGACAGAGAATCTGGTCAGGATGTGAGAAAAATATTTATATTAGCAAGAAAAATTCATTGTAATCCTAACTTTCGTTTTAATTTGTAAGATTAAGGGATTCCTCAGTATAATTAATCTGTAACAGTTTAGCTTTTGTTACCTGATACAGTACTGAAACATTAAATGGCTGACGCTTGTATGCATAGTCAGAAAAGAAATCATAGGTTAAGGGGTTAAAATAAAAGGCTGCTATAGTCACAGAAACGATGAATATTAACTAGCCGCATCATTACCAAGTGGCAGTACCATACAAAGTAAAATCACGTGTTTTTTATTTTAAGAAATTAAAGTGACCGGAATTACCCACTGGCTTTAACTTGGTAATGACTGTTTAATTTTGCTTCACATTCAATAAGTGTCTTAATACATATGAACGGGAGTGTATGTACTTACACATCGTATTAGTATCAAGGAGAGAAGTAGTACAAAGTAAATGAAAATAATGAATATGATATATTCGATAGAAAATACTGATAGATATCATGGGTGTCTAAAAGCTATGAAGTTTACGTTGAATGTTGACCATATTCATATGTACCTACGACTTCGTTTACACGAAATTCAAATTTAATGTAGAACACCCAGTGACTGTGTGAGGTTGGTAATTTCAGAATTGTCATTAGTCATGGATCACCGAGGATAACTCTGCACTATGAACGAATACTTACACCGTTTTGCATTGCAACCTTGGCAAGTGAGGCGACCAGTGACACAGGTGTATTCCATATAATACCATTTCCTCTAGCATTGCAGCCTACGTTTAACTTGCGAAACGATGAATTATGGTTTCTCTTGAGAGAAGACGAATACAGCGGCTATCTGCTAGCATCTACTTGTCAATTTAATTGACGAATAACTTTAAGAAAAGAGAAGCATAAAAAGGGAGCAGGCATACGTATGTCCCGAAATTGGACGAAGAACGATACGTCAGAAGCTAGAATTCAGACTTTTAAGTTTAACGACGTATGTAATACTTCATTTTACAAAATTATCTGAGAATAAATTGTTTCTAGGGATTTCATAGAAGATATACACGAAATAATTTCTCGAATTGTTCCAAATTTTGTGCACAGGTGAGTTTTCAAGTGAACAGTAGACCCCATTGTGTTAAATGAATAGGTTACACAAATATATGTAGATTATGTGTACCTTGGAAACATATATTTATAAAAGGTGTAAGAAAATATCTTTCATTTCACCCTAAAACGAACAAATATTAAAATTAGAAATATTTCACTGGAAGTAAAAGAAGCAGTTACTGACATAAGTCACTGGCGTTTGATAGACATTTATTTTATCATTTTAATTTTTCCAATAGGTTACTGTATTTCATTATTCATTGGTTCCCTAGTGTATACACCATAAAACAATTACTATGTAATATAATGTACCACCAATTACGGGGACTTTGCTACACTGTGGAAATGAAGACTTACGTACCGTGTTATACGAGCCCTCTTACTGTGTCATACGAACACTGTTGCAAATTTGCGCCGTGTTATATAACCCGGTGTTATAGGGGGGTCTACTGTATATCTGTTAATTTATATATGCTATCCAAATCTCAGGATAATCGTCATAACCGGTAGAAAGGCTGGATGAAAGGATGGATTTTATAAACAATACGGTTTATGCAAATATTCTTAATGCTATTGTCTGGTTGTAAAGTAAAACTGTTTTCGGTACACCTACTTCGATAAGTTAACAAAACATCGTAAATGAAGAAGTTGAATGTTATTTATTATTGTGCATTTTAAAAAGGAAAACGATGCACCGTACGAATTTCTCAAATTCGTAACAATTGTTGCACAAAATGTGTAATTTAATTTGTCGAAGAAAAAACTACTTAAACGTACATTTTCCTTTACTTTCGTTCTCCTCTAACGATCATTTGCGGAGTATTTCTAAGCGTTCACAGAGTTTGCACATATTGAGCAACTAATAGGCGAAAAATGGCGTTCTCGTGTTAGAGTACCGGAGAGAATCGTTGTGAGCACACCTTTATGCTGTGTCTTAAAGAGAGAAATCACTTAGGTAGAGCAGCAGTAACTTTATAACATAAGCGTGCCAGTTGGTGGCAAATTTGCGGATGCGTGCAATTGGCATTGCCTATGCCCTGCGTATACCTATACGTTGGCAATGGCAAACCGGCTGTCCAATCGGCAGCTATGAAGCAGTTAACTTAATATAGGCGCACTCGGAATGTGTGCCATCGACGACCTCGAGGCCTTCCCTAGGTCAGTGCTAATTCTCCAGAACCGGCTACCTCTTCCGAATCTTCAAGGCGTCGACGCCGATACCGAACAGGACGCACTGTGTTACCAACCAACCCCCTCTTATCTTTCCCTCCTCCTCACCACCCTCTCTCTACCTTCAAAACATCAACCAAAATCACACCGCTTAGTAAACGTGATTACATCAATTCACTTTTCCAATTTCACCGTTTCTTTGCCTTTTTGATAAGATAAAACGATAATCGTGCTCCGATATACTATAATACATAACACGTTTCGCACAGTTTACGCTTCTTTCGCAGTTTTGAGTTCATTCAAATTGCAGAAATGGTAACGGGAAACTTGTGGAAAATGTTTGTTGGAAAAATATTATGTAAATGCTTTCAATGATCATTTCTATGTATACAGGGTGGTCCACCTCACGTGACCAATAGACAGCTCTACATTTTTTTGGTCATGGAGGATAAGGTTTCAAAGGATCTCCAAGGTAGTGATCTTAGATTTTTTTCCACGTCCTTTTTTTCAATAAGTCTTCAAAGTAGTTTAATGTTTTTATGTATAAATTTTATATAAAAAAAAATGTATTATATTGTGGTCGTTGAATCAATGTCTGCCATCGGCCTTGAAAACTAATTTTAAAAAGAGACAGAAAGAATCTAAGGTCATCGCCTTGAAGATCCTTTGAAATCGTGTCATCTGTGACGAAAGAAATTTTGATCGGTTCACTAATAATGAAAATAATTTAGGTGATCATATTAGGTGGTCCACCCTGTATACGTAGAAATAAAATTTTCCCGTAACTTAGTGAAGTATCATGTTGCATTAGAAAGAAATAGTTTCACAATTAAGGTGAAAATGTAAAAGCAACAGATTATCGTTAATATCTGGTTATAAAACTATTTTCGGTATACCTACTCTTGCAAGTAAACGAAGAAGTTGAACGTTATTTACTACTACGTACCTTGAAAATCGAAACGATACAACGTACGAATTTCTCAAATATTTCAATCCTTTAAAATTTCAATTTGAAACCTAAACGAATAATGAAATATACATTATTACGGAAATCATTTAACGTATTTGAGCGATTCTCTGTTACCTGATTTTCACTTTCACTTTTAATATTTCTTCATCGCGAATAATTCATAATCCACGCACGAAGAGTGTAGTAATACTGTCCATAATTGTCCAATACCGCCGAATACAGTATATTTTTCTTTAATGCACACTCTGACGCATGAAGTGTCGCTTAATCTGGTTCGAAGAATATTTCGTATGTACTCAAAGATATTTCTGATATCAGTGTTATCAGGGAATCGAGGAAGTTTGCAATATAAACAGCATCGATTAAAACCAACTAAAACGAACAATTTTCACTCATATGCCTGCAAGAATATCGACAGATTCTAGCGGTAGAATAACTTTGCCAACGTAATTTCCCCGCGAACATTTCCTCGCACCACGACGATGCTTTATATTTCTCTACTACTAACATGTACAATTTTGTAGAAATGATAAGGCATCCCGTAAGTTTGTGCCGAAAGTGAAAAATATTTTAATAAATGTCCAAGGGAACTCGACAGCGACGATATAACAATCTTACAAAAAAAAAAAATAGGTAAAAGTTGTGGAACGTGAAGGTATTTACGTTTTCTTTTTTATCAAATTTGAAGGTTTGTTGGAAATGTTCATCTAAATTATAAAATTCGACATGAACTTATGGGATGACTTAACATATGGTATCGAATTCACATAAACGCTATGTATTTCGTCTATCTTCATCCATCGTAAATGTTACTCAGCCGAATTGCACGCTAAGGATATGAAGAGGGCTACTTTAATCGAAACCGTGACCTTTTGGTATATGAAACAAATGGATTAAGTACTGATTTGAAATTCAAACAGGAATAACTAATTCATGATTCTTAAAAAGCTTACAATTCGGAGGAATACGGAAATGACCCTTTTCGTGGGCCTCTTGTAAAATCGAATTTTACGAGACTAGTTTTTGTCAGCTTCGAATTCACATCGCTCTCTATGTTTATCAGTCATACGCAATTGATTTCTAGCTTGGTGATTCACCGTAAACATTATCAACGTATTTAGAACAGATAATCAACTGGTAATACTTCAAGAACGTTTAAAAAAATGACATTCGTGGCATGAAGTTTGTACAACTTTTGACGTTAACAATAAAAACGAGATAAAAGTGTATGAATTTATTTCAAACTAACTTTCACCTGACAGAACGTGACTTTTAAATTATTCTATTATAGAGTCCAGCAGAAGCCTTTTTTCACTTTCCAATCTTTCGCGCACACTAGCAATGCTTTCTTATCATTAATCACATTTGACATTTTCATTGGAAAGGAATGTCAGTGAATGCTGGCCAAATAAACCACCTTTATCTTTTAAAGTTATTTATTAACAAGTCTGTTTAAATATTAGCTTATACCTTCATGCGTACTCACTTTTAATTCTCAATATACAATTTCTTTAACCTCGTCAAATCCGTGGTCGTTTTAATTGAAAGCATAATAAACAACTTTTATTTTTCGTACTACTTGTTCATTGAAATTCTCTCAGCTTTTATTTTCTAAGAAGAAAGCGAGAAATCTGTCAGGTCGCTGTGTATTTGTATTATTCAAATAAGATTTAAGTCTATTTATTATAGAAATATTCGCAACATCGATCGATAGACTTTCGCAAGCTCTGAACGCAAGTAATTCTGTAATTCGGATTCGTCTCATCTTGCATACGTCACACTGACAAGGAGACGGCACGGTCGACGGGAAACGGATTTTCCTGAAACTTGCAGTATTTGAAGATGTCGTCTCTAAATTTAATTTGACAAAGCAGCAGCTCGCGCTTCTCGGTATTTACCGAGAAAATTGCAATTGAAAATCGCTTTACTTGTTTATAAGGAGTTTGTGTTCACAAATGAACAACAAGCCTAGTAGCCGAGGACGTAGCGTGAAATACTGGTAATCAGTAGGTCCTGGGTTCGAGTGAGATATTTACGCAAAATTTATACAAAGGGGATGTTTACTTGAATGTGCCATTTAAAAATTCCCAATGCGAATATTGTCACCTATCTGCAGATGATTATTATGCTGATGCCGTTATGAATGTGAATCAACTTTTATGTGGCGCAGCGTTCCGTCAGCAAGAATTGCACTCTTCAATTACGGACACGTGTGTCGTTCCAACGGAGAACATTCTTTGGCAAATGATTTAATTACATGACTACTGAATTAAAAGCAACTCGGCTCGAATCATGTCGGAGGTTAATGCGTTAATTAAGTTTTACCGACGACGTTTCCCGTATTTATTGACACACGACGGCAGCGTACAGGGAGGAAGTGAGCTCGATTAGCGTGCCACTTTTCCTGACGCGTCCGTGCTGACTTCGAGGATCCTCGAATGCAGAGAAGACAAATCAAAGGGAAATCTAATCTATCCTCGAAATTGCGCTAGTTGTCCGTGCCGACTGTTATGGATATGACTTGCGTAACGCTTCATTGTAGATACGCTGCAAGAAGGAAAATTTCACGTCCAATACCTGCAGAGTTTCGAATTAGAAAAGAACGTGATGATTGAAAGAAAAACAAGAAATTAGTAGAATCCAATATTATTTATATGTTCGTTGCTATTCATTTTAATACTTATCTATTTGTACAGCTGTGTGTTTAAATTTTAAATACCTTTGATTAAACGCAAACTATTACAATTTTTGCATTAAGGTTTCAATACCTTAGATAAACAGAAAATTTCAGAATATCTTCTTGTATGTTAATTTTAATTTGGCATTTCTGTTTTTCACTCTTGTTTAAACGTACAAACTTGTAAGATGTATTCATAAAATAGTGTATATTTAATGAAAAATGAGTACGTTTAAATTATTTAAATACGAATACTATTTACTGAGTCGGTATTTTAAATAAATGATTAGTATTGAAAATAAAACATCAGTACGTAATATAAGTGGTTAGTATCTTCATTAAAATGTTGGTAAGCATAATAATTTGTCAGTATTTTAAATAGATGATCAATGACCAAAAACAGATGACTGAAAAGGAAATTAACACCGTCTAAATAAACAAAATAATACTGACAAAATGTGATTCAATACGGACAATTAATTATCTATACTGACCAAAATTATTCATTTTTACTGACTATTTATTTTATAAAATAGTTACCATTAATTCAAACAAATACTAACCAAATAAGTGGAAGTGGTTAAATACCTTTATATGTAATGTCGTTTTAAATTTAAATGTCGTTGAAGAAAACTAGAATTATAATCAAACATTTATGGCTAGTACCAAGAAGTTTTAGTTTGTGGTAAATATTATTAACAACGGAAAGAAAATTACTTTGGCAATTTTATTCTAAATAATCTGATTCGTTTACTAATCTTTCTCGCCTTAAATTACAGTTACTTCCTAAAAATATAATATTGCTACTATGTGATAATTATCACTATCACTTCATAATACATTATTAACAAATCTACGTTAATTAGTGAATTACATTTACGTGAAAATTAAAAATATTGATTTACAAATTTGATCAATCATAATAGCCATATCAATCTCCATCAAATTTTAAGAGAACTAATTGTTACTTTTTCTCACAGTTTTACGCAAAATAAAAACAAATTATTGTATAATATTTTATGTATTTTCGCTGTATTGCCAAACATGTATTCAAAGCTTAAATCAAGGATAAAAATTCGTATAGTGACCAAAATAATGAATTGACGTCTTTCGCATATATTTCAGTCGAAAGAAACGTTTACCACAATTATCTAACAAACAGCAATATATGTCATAACGAAATGATAACAATAAATCACGTGTGGACAAGTAAATACTACAAACGTTAAATTGATTTTGGCTCAAGGTCATATTATTGAGAAAAACACAGGCTGATGTATCATCATATATGTAGATCGCACATAAAAACAAATTTCTTTTTAACTTATTTCTCGTATCCAAGTCGTGTGAGAATTCTTAAAATATAACATAGCAGCAAAACGAAATAAATGAAATACAGCTGTTTCATAAATTGATATTCATGAAGGTGAATATAATGATAATTCACATTTTTGTTTAAAAATAAGTTTGCCAGAAGAATTAGTTAAATTTAGTCCAAGAAAATGAAACAACATCGACTTATCATTAGGTCGATAATTAAGCATATAATCATTCAGAAATTGAAATTGAAAAATAATCTTTATTATATAAGTAAAAATATTTTACTTATGGAACTGGAAAAATTTCAGGGAGATCCACCTTCTCTTCACACGTTTCACGTGACATGTTTCATTGCATTTTTGCTGCCAAAAATTTGCAAAACGTCAGGATGCAGCTGAAACGGCAATGCAAATGATAAAGTAGTGATTTCTCGTGCACAAGTACCAAATAAAATTGTTTCATTTTCGAGAAAAAAGAAAAACTGAAAAGCTGTTAGGCATGTGTGCGTTTACACATTAAAACACGGTTTATCGACTGACATCATAATTAAGGATTATCATGCTTGTCCACGATATCTATACGATTTTGTCACGAGTGCGCCAAAAATATTAATCAAAATGCTAACAATACATCTGAAGACTTAACCCTTCGCACTCGAGGTACTCCCCTAGGCACAGACAATGTTTAAGTATGCTTCTCAGGCACACCAGAAATAAAGAACATGAAAAAATATTGTCTTCTGTATCTTACTTATAATACTTACTTTCAAATAAATAATTTATTACATATATGTAACAAGCTGAAAAAAGTCCGAATTGCCGTAAGATTTACCCGAGAAGAAGTCCGAGGGCAAAGGGTTAAAGTGTTTTAAAACAACCAAAGTTAACAAAAGTATATGCATCCCTAATTCGATGGACACAAGCTTGCATACAGGAAAAGTAGAACCAAGTTTGAACAACTTCTTAATTTATAAAATCAAACATTTTTGATGAAAATCCTTTTTCTTGAATACAATGTGGACGTTGAGTACAAACACGATGGCCACTACGTCATATTTTAAAGTGCACGTGTGACTAAAGAATTTTCATAATCGATTTTCTCAAAAGCTAAATTTTCTCCCACACTTTTCGTTTAGTTTTGCATAAGGAATTGCCTCCTTGCCGCTTGTACCGTTCTTTCGATCTCGTCCTATATGAACAGCAATAGTATAGCATAAATGAGTAAACCACGATGCAAGTACAAATGTTTTTCAGAAATTGAAAATTTCTTTAATATTAAAGCAAGAAAGCAATATCGAGGAAAGTCTTTTTTTTCGTTGATAACCGATGCTCCTTTCACCTTAAAATCTTAATAACAAAGATGATTATTCTGAAAGATACGTTTCACACCGTGCTCTTCGCCATTAGTTTTCGATGATACGGTCTTATCTCACGTCGGTAAAAATCACGCCATGTGATGTATAAAAGCAACATACACAAACTGCCCTTCATGAGTATCAAGACACCTATTATGTTCGTACAGAAAATATTAGTATCATATCGTCACCTTAATTCTAGAACTAGGCATCTTGAACTCATTAGTAAAACAACCGAGTTCGTTACCGAATTTTAGCATTGAACATGGAGTTCGTTTTAAATATATCCACTTTTAATATTTCCAAATACTGTTACAACTGTCTACTTTTAGAATACCACAGTTGCAAGGAAAATACGACTTCTGATACACTTATCCAGAAAATGTCAATTTACGAAAATCAGGAAAGAAAGTGCAAGGAAAAAAAAGGAAAATTTAATTATTGCCCTTTTTTAGAACTTATGAATTACCTAGTGGTAGTACATATTAAGGTGATGATATATCAGTAAAAATATGTGCTCTTTATGCTACGAGATTCTAAACTGAACAATCTTTTCTGGACGTTAACAATTTCGTAGTAACTATTTAGTTACGATCACCACGATTTTTCAGGCCTGTCCGATAGTCTGGCAAAAAAAATGTTTCCAATAAAAGTTAATCAGCTTTCAATCGGCTACAAACTGCAATATAAAAGAATTTCCAAAAAATTGTTTTTCCGGTAAAAACTCATGATCACTTTGACTTTTTTAAACGACACTACGTACTTTTGACTCCACGACCCTGAAATGTCGGCTTAATCAAGGGAAACGTTACAGTGAAAAATTATTTTATTCCGGTCAAATTACACATTTCAAAATGATGAGCTTCAACAAGGAAAATGTCAATCGTACAACACATCACAAAATAAGCAGTGTGGTACCTTCGTGCGTTCAATTATAATAAATGTTATACTCAAGTCAATTATAATACAAAATTTCGAGAACTTTGAACTGAGTTTTGTCTCCGTTAGATTTCTTTTTATCAGATTATTTACAGTCGATGGTCTGCGCTGTGCCAATTCAAAGTATCGCACACCTAAAGCAGCGAATCCACATAGTGTGTCAATAAGTTCGTTGTGACAGCATTGTAGCAGCAACTAATATAAATACACTGCATCGTTCGGAATGGTGCTTACAAAACTATGGACCACAATTCGAGCATTTATTATAATTGAACGCACAAAAGTGCTACAACGCTAACACAATGTATGTTTATTTCTGTACACTGTTTATGCTCTTTTTGTAATGTGCGTATTGAAATGTGAAGCCATTTCGAAATGTGTAATTTGATCGAAATGAAATCATTTCTAACGATAACATTTCCCTCGATTAAGCCGACATTTTAAGATTCACAGGCATTTTAAAGTGACAGTATGCAGGTCGTTGAACTCGTCTTAACATCAGCCACAACCGTGTGGAGTCAAAAATACGTAGTGTCGTTTAAAAAGTCAAGGTGACCTTGATCGAAAAAACAATTTTTTGGAAATTTCTTACATCGCAATTTGTAGCCGCGTATTAACTTCTATCGGAAACATTTTTTTGTCAGAAAAAAATCGTGGCGACAGTTACGCGGTACAGCCTGTACAGTGGAATAAATAAAAGACCAACAAACTCGATTAATACCTTCCTGTATAACGGAAGATATTGAATTTCGTTTGCAGAACCATCGTGAGTCTGATTCCGTTTTTGTACGTCAATTAACGGATTAATCTATAGCTGAGAAAAGATAAAGTGTGAACTCGTGCATTCTTACATGATTCACCGTTTATCTGATGACAATTTAGACAGCTATTACCAAATTGACTATTTAGAGATATGTGCAGACTGATGAAACCGTCCACGCGAAGGTATTACGTTACGCCCACGTAATAAACGGCGTTAACGCGAGAATGTTAAGAGCTAATGGACCAACTTCCCGGACACGGCGAGTTTCAGCGACCGTAGCGAATCCTCTGGCAATGACATTGCTATCTGTCATACCGTCGACGCTTCACCATTCGTCCCTTTCATTTCGCTAAATCAATTATTATATTTATACCATTCGAATTGTCACATTTTCCCGCCAATGTTTGCCTCCAATGGTAACAGATATTTCTCTGTCGCGGCAACAGCCACGTTCAACTCTTCCCTCCTTTACATTTCATTGCTGAAAGAATTTCTGACTGATTTTTACTAGCATCGTAATATCTCGTAAAATGGTACAAATACATAGCAGATTAGTTTTTATGATAAATTACAACAATGAAATGTTAATCAATCTTTGCATAACATTGTAACGTACATATAATAAAAAACAACAATGTTTATTTGCAACGTTATAACTTTTCCATAAAGCATTTTTGAATCCGTGTTCACGTGATATTGTTTGTTACTTTTATTCAGACTATACTGACACCGTTTTAAGGGGAAAAACCTGGGACCCCTGTATATTTTCACCGTAATTTTGCAAAATAGCATTTAGTTTACAAACAAGATTATTGAATTTATGAGCTTGTAAATATTATATTTTAATTTGATATTCCAACGCGTTAGCATCGTATCAAATTATAAATTCCAGAGGAGTTAGCAAAGGTGTCGAATCGCTCCTCTGTTACACAGGTATACACATACGTATATTGGGTTGAACAGAAAATTCGTGCCAATTTTTAAGTAAATAATTTCTTTACTCTGTAATGTATCGTATGTACCATTTGATTCTACAACTTTCCGTCGTTTCCCGACAATTTGAAAATTCCATTTCATCAGAATGTTTTTGTTAATACTTTTAAGATCGAAATTTTCATCTCTAAATTTTGTAAATCATTTGTGATCAATTTTTCCGATAGACTATCATCTCCGATTAGATACTTTGTTTGCTGTTTTACTGGTATTTTTCCCTTTTTAGTAAAAGAAAAACGATAAGTGTCGGAAATCTACTCTATTTCCTTCCATCTTCAAGATACTATAAGTCCGCGAAGAAGCTAGTGCCTGTAAAACAGAATAACTTTTTTTTAAATTGGACTAAACGAATTGAGTTCCTTTTGAGAAGTTAGAAGGATTAGTTTACTCGATGATGTGTACAGAAAATTTTGAAAAAATTACAATTTGTCGGAATCGCGAAGAAAATAGTAAAGGTCGCTTTTACAACTTTTTTTATCTGAGCTGGTAATGAAAATTTAAAAAATACGTTTTATAGATTTATGTCAATTATACACACGCTGAAAATTTCATCGAAATGGATTGATGCAGAAACAAGCGACAGGCATCGAAGGACATAAGAATCTTCATATTTATTACAGTTATAGGCTGAAAGTCGTGAAGTAGTGCAATTTTCACAATTTTTAACCGTTTTGCAGCTCATAGCAACATTCACCGACTTCTATGAAATTTTCAGCATATGAATAATTGAGATAAACCTACAAAATGCCTTTTTGAAATTTTCATTACAGACTCAGATAAAAAAGATGTATTATAAAAGCGACCTTCGCTATTTTCTTCGCGATTCCAACCAATTGTAATTTTTTCAAAATTCTTTGTACATATTATCTAGTAAACTAATCCTTCTAACTTCTCAAAAAAGACTCAAGTAGTTTGGTCCAATTTTGAAAAAGTCATTCTGTGTAAAGGGGAATTCAAATACGTACTTCTGTGACCGACTGTATGCGAACTTCGTACGTTTTCACCGAGTTTTATTTGCTCTAACGTACTCAAACACTATTTATCAAAAATCGAGACGAACTTTCAGCTCCACCTAATAATTACTTTAGCTTCAAGTAATTTGACAATGTTCGTTGACTGAGTTTTGTTCGAATGCAATACGCTTTCGTTTAGATCACAAAATGTGTTACTTTGTATTGCTCGAAGAGTAATTTTGCGCTTGAGAAAAATAAAAAAGCATCTTATACAACATGAATTACGAAAGAGAAGTTAAGGTAACAAGAGTCTCGCATTAGCATTATAACAGCGTTACGTATCGTCTACATGTTGCTATAAATGTTACTCTTCGCATGTTGCTTCCTCTACTACATTACAAAATATTTGTTCCAGTTCGACTTTTATTTGCATAACTGATCAGATTATTATGCTTCGGTCATACGTGCTAACATCAGTTAACTTAACTTTAAATAAATAATGCACATCTTTCGTTATATTTTTGTAATTTTATATACATGCTACTTCACAGCGACACGAATGAATAATCAACAATCGCTAGATTTAAATCCAATTAAATCGAAAATTTAAAAAATATGTCATTGTACTTAAGTCGAAAATTGTGAGAAAATTATTTGAAAAGAGCATGGAATAATAACTGCATTAAATATTGCAGTAAAATGTTTTCTTTGTGAAAGTAAAGTAAATAAAAACGAACCACCAAATTCTAGACTTAATAATTGATTTCACTGCAAATAGTAATTACATCTCAACTGAAAAATACATTGTTTAATACACCCAAGACATTTTGTAATGAATATTATTAAAAGGATCTCTGAAATAATTTTGTTTCGTATCATTCAATGTTCTGTTTTCATGAAACTTCTTTTGTTCACGAAGCAATAATTCCATAATGTTGACGAGAAAAAATTGTTCACATTTTTGTCAAAGAGTAAAAACAAAAATATTTATGATACATAAATTAATTCCTTTCTAAATTTTATTTTGGTAGAATCTATTTTACAATCATTTTTAACGTAAAATATGACTCACTTTTAAAACTCACTATTCCATTGTAAAATTTAGGCATTAAATTTTAAATCTTTCAACGCCTAATGCAACAGTAGAACTTTTGGACTGATATTACTATTGTAATGTTAGTACTCCAAGTTTTCCTAAATCAACTAAGATACTACATATAAACATTTTCAGTACAATAATAAAATTAATTGATGTATTACAAACAAAATCAATTTTCCTTATATTTTGCATAAAATTCCACAAATTCGTGACACAAACACTTATCGAAACATTTATTGAAGTATTAAGCCAAGCATAATATGAAGGTATGTAATATTTAAGTAAAGCAAATATTTTATAAAAGAAACAAATTAGATTATAATAAAAAGTATACACTATAATATTCATCTTATTCACCAACCTGCCTTTTGTGGACTTCTTTGATTGTTACGATTAAAATTAACATTATTACAAAGGGACAGAATATAGGCCTTAACCCCTTGTCTTATAACGAGTCAAACTCTTGGTACAGATTCTGGTTAAAATGCGATAGCAATAATTACTATTAATAATAAAGACTAATTTCATTTCTAACTTTAGGTCTAATTTATAAGACTGAAGATCACCGAATGTAATTAATATATAATATACTAGCTTTTCTAATCTAATACTAAAACAGTAAACAGCTGACGCTTTCGTGTATACTCAGTGAAAGAAATCATAAGTCAAGGGGTTTTCTTGACTATTTTTTAATCACTACATGATTACTGCACAACTTATATATGCATATTTTGTATAAATCATAGGTGCAGATTATATTGATAATATTCCATAACAAAATTTGATTATGCCTGTTGAATTATTTCTATGGTGTTAGTTCGGGAAATTTATTGTCATATTGTTCCTCCACAAAGTATCTAATTGACAACAAAGAAAATAAAGTGAACTAGCTATTTCAAGCTGTTAATTTTTATGTTGCGCTCGTTGCATCTAATTTTACCAAAGTAAAACAAACACCTTGTAACTTTTACCACAACTCACAATTCAATCAAGCTTCTTCAATTCTATATCCATGCACTTCATTTATTTGTAAACTATTTGACAATGGCGCCTAAGATGTCATCGAATTGGGAAGAAACATTTCAATTTATCGAAAAAATCATATTTTAACACGAACATCGAACTTATAAAGTTCTGTTAGAAACTATACTTTCAAATTCACCGCTTGTATAGCGTTTTCATTTCTTCGTTACATTTCTAATCGCGCCATCTTTTCCTTTCCTCTATTTTTTCTTTTTACACTTCCGTTGTCTCTCTGTTGTAAACGGTGTGGCTGTTTTAAAGTATAACGAAGAAAAATTGTAGTGCATCATATAAACTGTATAAGAGTCCTGTTTCCGAATAAAGTGTTCAGAAATATAAAACCCAAGTCTAACAGTTTCGGTACTGAAAGCTAAAATTATATAGCGATTAACTCGAAACGAACAGAACTTATAATTCAACAAAGTATTCCAATGTCAAATACTATCTAATTTCTAATTATCGTAAGTTTATTATCGCGAATAAGTTGTGTGTCTCTTGGAAATATTGCAACAAATTACATAAGAAGCATATTTAACATGGCCAGTCGTGACCTTAGTCGTTAACAACGTCTCGAGGCTTCAAATACGTTGAATCGCAGAATATTGTACAGTGAAATGTTGCACAAATTGCATTCATCGATCAGTTGGCAAAACGTCAAATATATCGTTTGTTGACATTCTTACACATCGTTATTGATCGACATCCAATACATATCGAATGAAAACGATTCTTGGGCTGCTGAAGACTCTCGCAGTACTTTTAATTGCAATGTTTGTATTTACAACCTTCTATTTGCAGTCACTAAACGAATTCCCAACGTGCTTTCTCATGCAAGACAGCTTCCTTCATAAGGATGTAAGAAAATAAACAATACTGTACGATACTCTACTCGTGAACGAGACTGGTTTCAGCTTCGTTCTCAGTTCGTATCGTTGCGCTCCCGATGTGTTAATCCCGGAAGGGCGAAATTCTAGTAGTTGGTGTGGTGATGGTGAATAATAGGTTCTCTCCCTCAGAATATTTTTGAACTCTCTTTATTTGTGGTGGTGCGTGGGTATATATTAGGTCGGTGTGTGTTCTGATTGTTTGGACGTTGAAGGTGGTGGAAAAGAAGGTCTCGAAAAATGCGGAGGTGTGATTGGACATTAGGTAACTAGTGGAAGGAGAACGTGAGGGTGAAGGTGGTGGGCAAAAGTTTAAATAATTTAGGGAAAACCCGGAAAGGGGAAAGGGATAGGAAACATGACCAGGGAGCGACTTCAACTATTTTATGATAGGGAAGGAATTTGTTAGGGGCTAGGAAGACGGTTGGAAAGGACTGTTTATTAATTTATGATGTGTGACTGGCCGGTGGGCTGCGCGACCGGACAAATACAAATCTAAAATCATACAGAAATCAAATTTGATGCAATCCTTTCTCTTTTCCTAATGGAATACGTTAAATGGACATTCGAAATAAATTGTTCCAGCGTTCCTTTTCTCCTCAGTTTTCAACTTATACGCGCGAGTTATCTGACGTGCGTTGAAGTTCCTTCGTTAAAACAGTTACTTACGGAACGTTACATTTATCGGTCAAGTTAATTTAAACTGTCAGCATATCGTATAAGATGATAGGATGCATTGTTTATGATATACGATTACAGGAAGTGAATAACTTGGCCTACTTTGTAGTACCATCGAGAGACAAGTAAAGTTTGAAAAGAATCTGTAAGGACAGTTGAATCAAATTTGATCTGACGTTAAACGAAACCGTTGGTGAAACTTGTCATGTCAGATTATGCTTTAGAATCATGGATATCATTAACCAACGTGAATATTAGCTTTAGCAATGCCTGCACTGGAAACGATGATTTACAAGTAAGTACTGTAACGTATCCATTCGTAAAAGACACAAGCAGTGTTGCAGTTCTCTTGTAAACCGATCCACCCTGCCTATGACCACTGTCTGCGAACAGGTGTTTGTAAGTAATCCATCCTCGGGCAAAAATACATAATTTAAGTATTCGACATTCTACCAAGACGAACAGCAGTTAATTAACAGTTAATCGTAATGTATTTTCTCGATTTGTACGTATGTATATTAACGCTATACGGTCCGGGCTGTTTGTGCGAAAACTGACGCGTGTAGGGCCTATGTTGGGCCGCTTTACAAAAATGGTTATAACTTTTAAAATATCAAATATTTTTTCACCAAATCTGAAGCATGTTTATATGCATATGTTTAGCCTAGTCGATAAGAAATATCACCTTCAACACATATTTATAGGCACAGTGTGTAAAACCCTATGTACATGTCTCCGGTATTTCACGAGCAGTCAACAAAACCCATATTTTTATGTCTCCGGACGGTAATGTGTTAACACAAGGTACGTATGCATATTGTCTTGATTATTATTACTAGTATTACGGTGGAATCACTATATTTTTCTGCACTCTACTTTTTTTTTTCCATCGTTAAAAACATGTACTCCATTGCAGGCACAAATATAAATTCTGTTATCTGATAAGAATCCTCGAGATACCATGTACAAACTAGATAAAATCCTTTCCTACTTGCCGCTGTTACTGCAAAAGAATACCAAGGATGACAATGTTTTATCGAGAAGGTGGCTCCAACAATAATCTACTGCAATGGACTGATTTTCTTTTTTAAATGGAACGTATTATATAACGCGCATCTGTATATCTACAATATTTGCACAAGTTATTTTTAATTTGTTCTCCTCGCACACTATTACAAAATTTCAAAGATACGAGTACCTTATTTCGTCACTTTAACGAATCTTGTAATACATTCGCGACGTTTGTTAGAAACCTAAATTTTTCAAAATAATCACACGAAGATCATTTTCCTTATTCGATACTAATAATTTTACAAACAAACGTAAGACAGTTTCATTTATTCAAACTTATACCCGTATATGTACTAATTATTTTTCCATTTCAAATAAACTGCAAAAGGTATTGAATGACAAAGGAATCTCAACGTATTTTATAATACAAAAATATATAATTTCTGTATAAATGAAAATCACAAGAAATTCAAGTAACAATTATAAAAAGAGACTACTGACTATAGGGGATAGTAAATCGGTAAGGCATTAAGATTCTTACTTTCTCAGCAACTGTTTTTTAATACCGACTGTAGACAATTAAGTGTGTGTACATACCGACCAATCAAATAATTCAAGAACATATAATAACATTAAAGACGAGGTATAAGATAGACCTTAAACCATAGAAGAGGTATAGGCACAGAAGGTAAAAACAGACCCATCACCGAATGCATATTTTTGTCCATGTAACAGAAGCTCTAGAGCCCTCTTACCATTTTCGTGTCACTTTCAACGTTGCCGATTCAGCATAGAATAAGATTATAACCACAGACGAGATAGACCACTCATTCAATGTAATTTTTTGTCGCACAACCACGGGATCTTAGAACCCCGTGACCATCATCCTACTGTATCGATTGAGCCTGGTATTATATCACTGCGCTATTAGTGCTAGGAATTGAAATCAAGAACACTTGGAATTTGTTATATTAAATAATGAAGAAGACAATATTTCGAATCTTAAGGTGAATCAGAATAGATTCAGTCACACACATTTTCGTTTTAGGATCCAAGGGTGTATTGACAACCCAGTAACAATGTACAAACGACCAATAACGATCTAGGTTTAGTTCTTAAAATGACCGTTCTTAAGCGTAGAATGCGCTTCAAAACCAGTAGTTTTGGACGACGTCGGTATTTCAGACCGTGTGGCAAAACTTCCCACAAGGTGATTACTCTACTCTGTATCTCGTCTGTGGTAAAAGATCCTCTTTTGTTAAATCCGCACAATATAAAGATACTATAAGTACATATATTGAATTATGCGAGTAGAACTCGAAGATTTACGGCTATCACAGAGTATAATTATTATTGAGGCTTTCGGGTGTAAACCATGCCATACTTTACACCCTGCTATACTTTACACTACATAATAGAGTACAAACGACTAAAATAATTACTTGAGTATTTTACATAGACTGTAACATTTGTCGTTTTAAGTAATAATATACAATGAATTTAATGAAAGCAGATATGTGATACCATATTTACAGTTTTGCACACTCCCTAAGGAATACATGAAATACAAAATATGTAGTAGCGGTGTTTGCAAATCGTAAATTGAAAATTTTTAAAGTTATGTACTTCAGTCTAGCAACTGTTTTGAAGGAGAAACGCAATATGAAGCCGCTTAGTAAGGATATAACGAAAATGATCATTTCCTCGTTTAATAAGGGATGTTCGTTACGAAAAATTGCAGAAAAATGCAAAGTAACTCATACAACTGTGGCAAAAATTAGGGAAATATAGTGTGCTTCGACAACAACTGAAAAAGAAAAACCACAATTTAATTCTGATCGAAAAGCTAGTGAAATTGCTCGGGTTATTCAATTAGAATCTTAAAAAAGACCAAAATTACAGCTCAAGAACTCGGTGTAAGTGGCAGTGAATGGACAGTTCACAGTCGTGCGTTGAAAAAGAATCGACTTGAAAGCGGAGGAGGAAAAACGAAAACCAGCTCTTTCGAACAAAAACGTAAAACGAAGGAAGCGATTTATAAATATGAACAAAGAATGGACCACTGATGATTGGAAACGAGTTACATGCTCTGACTAGACGGAAATAAATAGGTTTGAGTCAGATGGAAGATTCTGGTACTGGAGCCGAACGGGAAAAGCACACAACCCACCCGAAGTGAAACAAACAATGAAATTTGGAGGTGGCTCGTACATGTGTTGGAGTTGTTTCACCTATAAAGGAGTAGGCACTTTAGTTAGAATTCAGGCCACAATCTTCGATTTTTTAAATCGACTTTCAAAATCAGGATCGAATCGTAGATTGTGTTGCAACCAAAGAGATTGTGGATCAATTTTCACATATTTATTTTTTCTTATCTTTCATTGTGAATGCGATGTTGGCCTCCCTATCGCAGGCAACTAGAGTGTCGGTTAATGATTTTTTTTTCTTCTTATTTTTCGTCGCACCAACTACGAGGTTACTAGCGACGTTAAACAGTCTGTGTTGTTTTGCTATATTTTGTCGGTTAGTTTAGTATCTTTAATGAAGCCAAGAAGGTTTGGTATTTTGTTGTGGTTCAGAATTCCTTTAAGAGAGGGTTCCAGTTTGTGTTTGTTGCGGAAGAAGCTATGTTGTGACCGGTGTGTTACACTCTTCACAAGATGGAGCAGGTTCCCTCGTTAAAAGATACGTGTGGGAGATTTTGGAGTGTCCTATTATGAAGCAGGTTAAAACGACTAGTTCCCTCCTGGTCATGGTAGGCATTTCAAGTCTTTTAAAGAAGGAATCCTTGAGGCTGGTTGTACGAGGTGGCGCTGTTAATTTCCATTCCGTTTCCCATTGGTGTTTTAATTTGCTTTTGCAGTGTTTGATTAGGTCGTCCATGAAAGGATCATTTCTGTGATTAGTTGGAGTGATTCCCCGAGATACCTACGTGTCCAGGAATCTATATGAGTTTTATTTTATTTCCCTTGTTGGTGATTTTTTGATGTATTTTCTGCGTTTAGAGGTGAATATCGTTGTCAGCTGGAATCTTTGATCAGGCCGACAGGGTACTTCTGGAGTCTGTGAATATGACCACATGTGTATAGTTCTCGTATGCTATTTTGAAGGTGTGGTTAATGGCCAGGGATTTCGCTGTGAAGATGGAGGTGTTTTCTGCGAGTTTGATTTTAAGTGTAGAGTTGGGAATGACCACCGCATATCCGGTGCCCGCTTCAGTCTTAGATCCGTCGGTGTAAAAGTGCATGTAGTTCTTATGGTGATCAAGTGTTTCTGCGATTATGCAACGGAATGTCTCTGAATTAGTATCTGTTTTGTTAAATACTGATAGGTTTAAATCTGTTTTCAATGGAAGCATGATCCACGATCCACGGTGGGACGGTAAGTATAGTCGGGGCCACGATATAGCGAGGTCGTAAAATCGGTCAGACGTCAAAGTAAACATGTTTTAGTTGCCGGGACCCGAAAATTGACAGAGATACGAGCAGATAAGTACTTGAAACCATTGTCAGGACCGTACGAAGAATTCTTGTATCCAGCGAAAGTCAACTGATTCTAATATATTTACTGAAAACTGCATGCAGCTAGGACAAATTAGGGTTTCTCCCTCTGGGGGAAGCCGCTTTTCGAAGTACGGTTACAGGTAAAGGTCTTATTGATGTCTTTAGCATCTTAGTTTATCTACTCGTGTTATATACAGATAGAAAGTGCAAAAAGATTGTGTAGCTTAATATTAACATATTTTCCATTTGTAAATGAAATACCATTTTCTACTTGAAGTACCAAAGTTTATTGTTGGAACCCTCAAACAGACTGCAACACACGGCCTTGAGTGCCGCAACATCAATCGGTGCCGATTCTTGAGAGTTTAATTTACGACCTCGCTATATCGTGGCCCCAACTATGTATATCCTATGCGAAATGGCAGGGGTGAATTTGATATTTAGTTCTTGTTCGTATTATATTTGAATATCATATAATAAAACGGTTTAGAAGAGCCTCGTCGCTGTTCATATTTGTCGATAACGCGGTCAGTGAGAATACTGTTAAATGACGGTTTTTTTGGAGTGCTGGAGATTTTTATAGCCTGCGTGATGCTGAGGAGTTTTCTTCTATATTTGAGAGGTGGCTCGTTGGCTTCGTTTAGGCTGGTCTTGAATGCCCCGGTTGCTTATTCTCATGGTGGTGTTATGTATAGGGTCTAATTTTCTTAGGGTGGATTTGTTTGCTGCGTTATAAATAATTGAGCCGTAATCCAACTTAGATTATATCTCACGATAGATTGATATGATTTTATTAGGACATTCCTATCTGCTCCCCAAGTGTTGGCTGACAGTATTTTTCAGATGTTTAGACGAGTGCTGCATTCATTTTTGAGGTTTGTGATGTGAGCTTTCCAAGTTAGTTTATTGTCGACTATCATACCTAAGATTTTAATTGCAGTGATCTCTTCAAGTTCTGAGTTGCCCAGCATCAACTTGATTTTAGGTGGAGTATGTCGTCTAGAGAAGATAATATACTTAGTTTTGGTTTTGGAAAATTTGAAGCCATATTTTTTTGCCCAGTTTTGTAGTATATTTAGTGTGTTTTGAAGTATACATATATTCCGTGGTTTTGGTATGTATTCCTTTATATAAGATGGTTAAATCGTCTGCAAAGAGGAAGGCTTTGACTGGTATGTGTAAGTTCGTCAGCAGTATATTAGGAATGCAATCCGGTACGGTGCAGGTGTTTTTACAATGTTTCAATACACTCATTAATTCCTCAGTTTTAAATTCTACATTAATTAGCGAGAGGTTGTGACTATTAATTTCAGGTGTTTCTTCAGTCTCGTAGTTGGTCTGATTAACTTTGTGTGTAAGACATTCACTATCACAGTTCGAATCATTAGTGTGATTAGAGAATGTTTCGGCTAGGATATTTACTATTTCTTTGTGATTACTAGTTATTGACTTATCAGATCTGATTAATGCAGTAATACCCTTTTTTCGGTGGATGCCCTGGATTGCTTCAATTTTGTTCCACATTATCTTGGTGGGTATAGAGCTGTTTATTGACCACAAAAAGTTTAACCATGACTGTTTCTTGCAATTTTTAATAATTTTCCTTGCACCAGCTCTGTGTTTTTTAAATTGTATTAAGTTTTCAGTTGTTTTTATGTTATTTATATCTGTTTAGGGCATGTTTGTATTTTCGGAATGCAGTTTCGCATTCCTCATTCTACCAGGGTACAGGACAGGGTTTTTTGCACGTTCTTGGTTTCGTTTTAGGAATGGAGTGATCTGCTGCTTGAGATATAATGGAGATGAATTCTTCTGTTATGTTTCCTATATCTTAAGTATTAGAGTTATCATCGATGTCTAAAGGTGCGATGTGTTGTTCGAATAATTTGCGATACTCATTCCAGTCAGCCAAGTCAAATTTCCATCGTGATATTGGATGGGTATGACTTCTAGGACGATTTAGTTGAATTTTTATTAATGGAGTGATAGCCGCTATTAAATAAATCAGGGATAGTGGTACATTTACACTCGCATGCGATATTTGCACTGCATAAGGTTAAGTCTATTATGCTGAGAGTCCCATTGGTAGCATTAAAATATGTTGGTTTCTCGTCATTTAGAAGGATTAAGTTATGCATTAACAGGACTTCTTCGACTATTCTACCTCTTGTGTCAGTGTTAGATGAGACCCAAAGTGTATTATGGCTGTTGAAGTCGCCAACAATAATAAAGGGTTTCAGTAATTTTTCCGTGAGGTTGTTTAACTCTGAAGCGTGATAGGAATTTGATAGAGGATAAGCGGAAAAGGAAAGGTCAGGGCGTTTCGTCCTGGGCCTCCTAGTGGACTCGTGAGTTAGGCTTTCTAGGAGGCCCGTGCCTTAGACGCGGGAGAGACTGGAAGGCCTCAGGTTAAAAGATGTATGCATACAAACAAAAGCCTTTGCGAGGCCTAGCGAAAGCTTGCAGTTAGACAGTCCCTCCAGTAGCAGAGCGTGGGAGGGTCGCTACAGCTCTTTTGACAATAGACAATAATACGAACTATTAAAAAATGATTGGACGGATTTCGTTTGTCAGTGGCATGCTCTTAATTTCGATGAAAAAAAAAAAACAAATTGCCAACAGTACACGGAGTTCCCAAGCGGTCACCCATCTAAGTACTAACCGTGCCCAACGCATCTTGACTTCGGTGATCGGACGAGAACCGGTAGGTACATGCGCGGTATGACCGTTGACGGAATTAAAGTAGTTCGTGTTGCTTTTGAATCATCGCTCTGAATTGTTGGAGGGAAGAGATAGAAATGGTAGGCGGAAAAGGAAAGGGACAAGGCGTTTCGTCCTGAGCCTGCTGGTCGACTCGTGAGTAATGCTTTCTAGGAAGCCCGTGCTTTAGACGCGGGAGAGACTAGAAGTCCTCAGGTTAAAAGATGTATGCATACAAACAAAAGCCTTTGCGAGGCCTAGCGAAAGCTTGCAGTTAGACAGTCCCTCCAGTAGCAGAGCGTGGGAGGGTCGCTACAGCTCTTTTGACAATAGACAATAATACGAACTATTACAAAATGATTGGACGGATTTCGTTTGTCAGTGGCATGCTCTTAATTTTGATGAAAAAAAAAAACAAATTGCCAACAGTACACGGAGTTCCCAAGCGGTCACCCATCTAAGTACTAACCGTGCCCAACGCATCTTGACTTCGGTGATCGGACGAGAACCGGTAGGTACATGCGCGGTATGACCGTTGACGGGATTAAAGAAATTCGTGTTGCTTTTCACTCATCGCTCTGAATTTTTGGAGGGAAGAAACAGAGAAGATAGGCGGAAAAGGAAAGGTCAGGGCGTTTCGTCCTGGGCCTCCTAGTGGACTCGTGAGTTAGGCTTTCTAGGAGGCCCGTGCCCTAGACGCGGGAGGGACTGGAAGGACTCAGATCAGAAGTTGTATACATATGTACTTATATACAAATAGGAGCCTTTATAAGGACTAGCGAGAACTTGTGGTTAGTCTATCCCTCTGGTCGCAGAGCGTAGGAGGGTCGCTACTAGCTATTAGACAAATATATGTTGCAAAGATGAATAAGGGGTGAGTGTACTTTTGTTGAGATTGTCTCCATATTTGAGGTGATTTGGATTTGCTCACTAAACAATGCATTTTTAATTAAAGTGGCAACTCCTCCACTAGCAGTTTGTGAATTCCGATTTGTAACAAAGGAGGTGTAATTTTTAATTTTGATTGTTTGATGTGGCTTAAAGTGTGTTTCTTGCAAGCGAACGATTTCTGGTTGATATTTATTCAGAAGAATTTGTAAGTAGGGTAATCAGTGAGAGAAGCCATTTAGGTTCCATTGAATGATTGTGATAGCCATCGTGCTGGTAGTGGCAGAAACTTGTTACATTGGTATAGGGTCTTTAAATTCAAATTCAGATTCAAACTCATAGTCGGTTGATGTCGGAGTGCAGCTGAGTGATCGGTTGGTGAAGGACGTTGAGGTTCCGGTCAAATAGTTATTAAGTTTTTTTGAAATTCTCTGTATTCTGTTCTTAATGCTTCTCTCTTTTAATAGAGGATAGATTTCTGATAACATCCGGATCAAAGCAGGTATGTCTTGAGTATAGTCAAGTGCTACGACGTATGGGTTATCGACTCCCAATGCATCTTCCAGCAAGTATTTTAGTTGAGTGTAATTTACCGGGTAATTGGATTGTGCGTCGATAATTTTGTCTTTTGCTGGTTCAATCATGTTGCTGATTTGGTCTTACAATCATTTAAAGCGTTTGGTTGTTTTCTTGTTCTTAGGTGAGGCTTTACGGGCGTGTTTCTGTTGTAACTGCTCGATTTGAATTATTGTTGATAATGAGGATGTCTTTCAGGCTTACCAAGGACTGTAATTTTGCTCTTTTGTTACCCGTACTTATGGTTGTAGTTTCAGGTGGCAGTTCTACTATATCGGTTTGCGAAACAGTGGTGGAGAGAGGTTTACTTGGTAGTTGTCAAGAGGTGTTGTCATTATTATTCTACTCTGCGTTGGCTGTTGCATTGTTAATTTCATTATTCTTCGGACATTGTTTCGCTATGTGGCTTTGTTGATTACAGTGGAAACAGCTGATTCTGTCGGTCGTCGCGAAGATTCTACACACGGTTTCTTCATGTGTAACGGTAAAAGACTCGGGTATGTTTCTTACATCCTAGGGATTTACGAATAATTGTCTTCTAAAACTTAGAATGTGGATAAATCCTGGTTCTTGAAGGCCAGCTCTTAAAAAGGTAATTTTAGACGTGAGTCTGATATTATTGTTTTTAAAGACCTGCTCGATAAAATCGTGCGGGATTGTGGGTGAAACATTGGATAATATAATTCGTTTAGATGGAGTGATTAGCGGTTTAATGTTCACAGTGGTATTAGGTATTTGTAATGGTGGTTCTGTGTTTGTTTACTATGTCTAGGGCAGCATCCTTGGAATCGAGGTAGACGCAAACTCTGTTATTTGAAATTCGGGAAATGAAACGGATAGTTGTAGGACTAGTAATTTTTCCAAGTGCGTTTGCATAATGTTTAATCGAAGTTCCCCCGATCGAGTCCATTACGATCGCTTGATCTTTCTTGGGGAAGTTCCCATTAGTGATCATTGAGGCACATGTGATACGGTTTGCTTGATTTGAAGCTGATAGATCTTTCCTGGAGGTGGACGTTGGGGGTTCGTCTAAAGGACTATGGTCTCTGTACTCAGACACCATCGTTGGTTGTGCATTAGATTCACTCGTGCACTATGCACCTGCGGAGAGGTTTTAACATACACCGATATTGGGACAACACTAGTTGTTATCAGTTACACTTTGGTACTCGCACGAACGTCTTATTTACACGTGTTCACTCTGCGAAGTTCAGAAGTAGACTGGTGGTTAATGATTGTTCGCAAGTGTTTTTGTATAGCCATAATTATTCGCACTGAGGTATGAAAAACGTTTGGTCACATCCCCCCCGATAATGAATTAACCTCGACAGCATCAATGTTTTAGGCTCGATCTTTTTACGAATCGATTTTTTGCACAACGATCTCTAGCGATTTGAAAAATCAATTCTATAGGGAAAAATTGACGTCCCTAATCCGTAGTGCACTGCAAAATTACCGAAAAATTGGTTTGCAAACAAAAAATTTTCTCTATTGGAATGGCCGACTCAATGTCCGGACCTAACCTTACTGAAAATTTATGATCGATTGTAAAAAGGGAATTGACAAACTACAAAAATCCACCATTAGACATTCACGAACTGTGGACCAGGACACAACAAGTATGGTGCAGTACTGAACCGGAAATAATCCAGATGGAAAGTATGCCAAAGAAAGTATTTGATAGAAAGTATGCCAAAGAGAATAAAAGCAATAGCAGACAACAAAGGCAAATAGACAAAATAATAGTTTCATACATTCGTATAACAAACATTATTACCGTGCAAAACTGTAAACATGTTATCGCGAATCTATTTTCATTAAATATACTGTACACTGTTGTCATAAACGAAAATAAAGTATAAAATATTTTATGTAAAATATGCACCTAATAAGTTTAGTACTTCGAACCCCATTATTTAATGTAAAATATAACAGTATTGACCGCTTAACAACTGTGACAACTTAGCGTCGCGTGCTTACACTTTATACAGCGTGTTCCACGCAACTGGAACAAGCCCTATTTTTAAAATTGCTACAGAGGGAAAAAAGTGCCATAGGACAAATTTAAATGGTGTCAAGTGATGCATATTCTGGAATTAAGTTTATACATTTTTCTGCAGCGCTGCATCAAAAAAGTGCAGTTGCATTTGTTTTTTAAGGGGCATTCTTCTGTGACACATTGCAAAAATCGATTTTTTTCATTCAATTTTTCGAAAGTAATGTACTATATATGTATTTGAGAATATACTGTTAAATTTTGGAAGAGACATTTCAAATATTGTGGCTTGTACAGCCCTTTTTATACATACCTCGCGATGGATGCTCCGAATCCCTAAATGATATTCTAAAACTAATATATTATTATGAAAAACTATCGTCCGACGACCCATTAGAAAGATGTCTTGGTTCAAACACACAGAATAATAACTAAAGTTTCAATTCTTGATTGGCATCTGGCGCCGGAACATTTATTTTACGGCAGAAAAATTTTGGAAATTGCTACTTATTGTGCACCTTGCATTTTTCAAGAAAATGCTTTAAAGATCACACACTAAGTATGTATATACTCATACATGGTGTGTATATAGGATAATTGCACCTAAAATGGAACACCTGGCTTTAAAAGCTTGCCAAAACAGAGACATACTTTTCTTTATGACATTGAAGGAAATAGGGAAGTGTAAGAGGATAGGCGGAAAAAGAAAGGTTACGGCATTTCGTCCTGGGCCTCCTACTGGAGTCGTAAGTAAGGCTTTCTAGGAGACCTGTGCCTTAGATGCGGTAGGGACTGGAAGGACCCAGGTCAGAAATTGGATACACACAAACAGGAGACTTTACGATGCGTAGCGAAAACTTGCGATTAGTCCGTCCCTCTGATGGCAGCGCGTAAGAAGGTCGCTATAGCTCTTTCGACAATAGACAATAATACGAACTATTAAAAAATGATAGGACGGATTCCGGTTGTCAGTGGCATACTCTTAATTTCGATGAAAAAAAAAAGATATTGCCAACAGTACACGGAGTTCCCAAGCGGTCACCCATCTAAGTACGAACTTGCGATTAGTCCGTCACTCTGATGGCAGCGCGTAAGAGGGTCGCTACAGCTCTTTCGACAATAGACAATAATACGAACTATTACAAAATGATAGGACGGATTCCGGTTGTCAGTGGCATGCTCTTAATTTGTATGAAAAAAAAAAGATATTGCCAACAGTACACGGAGTTCCCAAGCGGTCACCCATCTAAGTACTAACCGTGCCCAACGCATCTTGACTTCGGTGATCGGACGAGAACCGGTAGGTACATGCGCGGTATGACCGTTGACGGGATTAAAGTAGTTCGTGTTGCTTTTCAACCAGCGCTCTGAATTGTAGGAGGGAACAGATAGAGATGGTAGGCGGAAAAGGAAAAGGGCAAGGCGTTTCGTCCTGAGCCTGCTGGTCGGCTCGTGACTAATGCTTTCTAGGAGTCCCGTGCTTGGGACGCGGGAGAGACTAGAAGGCTTGAGGTTAAAAGATGTATGCATACAAACAAAAGCCTTTGCGAGGCATAGCGAAAGCTTGCAGTTAGACCGTCCCTTTAGTAGCAGAGCGTGGGAGGGTCGCGACAGCTGTTTAGACACTAGAAAACAATACGAACTATTAAAATATGATTGGACCGATTTCGTTTGTCAGTGGCAAGCTCATAATTTGTATGAAAAAAAAAGATATTGCCAACAGTACACGGAGTTCCCAAGCGGTCACCCATCTAAGTACTAACCGTGCCCAACGCATCTTGACTTCGGTGATCGGACGAGAACCGGTAGGTACATGCGCGGTATGACCGTTGACGGGAATAAAGTAGTTCGTGTTGCTTTTGAACCAGCGCTCTGAATTGTAGGAGGGAACAGATAGAGATGGTAGGCGGAAAAGGAAAAGGGCAAGGCGTTTCGTCCTGAGCCTGCTGGTCGACTCGTGAGTAATGCTTTCTAGGAAGCCCGTGCTTTAGACGCGGGAGAGACTAGAAGTCCTCAGGTTAAAAGATGTATGCATACAAACAAAAGCCTTTGCGAGGCCTAGCGAAAGCTTGCAGAGGACGGATTCCGGTTGTCAGTGGCATGCTCTTAATTTGTATGAAAAAAAAAAAAGATATTGCCAACAGTACACGGAGTTCCCAAGCGGTCACCCATCTAAGTACTAACCGTGCCCAACGCATCTTGACTTCGGTGATCGGACGAGAACCGGTAGGTACATGCGCGGTATGACCGTTGACGGAATTAAAGTAGTTCGTGTTGCTTTTGAATCATCGCTCTGAATTGTTGGAGGAAAGAGATAGAAATGGTAGGCGGAAAAGGAAAGGGACAAGGCGTTTCGTCCTGAGCCTCCTAGTGGACTCGTGAGTAAGGCTGCCTAGAAGGCCCGTGCTTTAGACGCGGGAGAGACTAGAAGGCCTCAGGTTATAAGATGTATGCATACAAACAAAAGCCTTTACGAGGACTAGGAAGAACTTGTGCGTAGTTCGTTCGCTCTGGTGGCAGAGCGCAGGAGGGTCGCTACAACACTAATGTTAAAACACGACAAAATTAATAGATTCGTATGTTAATAGTCAACGATTCAAAAGTTTAAGTGACTTGAAGTCATGGTAAAGAATGTAAAAAGAAGTAAAACGCGGCGAGGTGAAAAAGTGGTACCTAATATGGAACACCTGGGAAATTTGTAACGAAATCTGAAAAAGCTTTATTTATACTATGAAAAATGAATATTTATATAAATAAAAAAGGCAAACAAATATTTTCCATTTTTTTGGAACCTTGTCCCAAGGTTTTCTTTCAATTTTTGATGCTACAATTTCCATCTATAATATAAACAATAGTAATAATGATAGCATGAAACTGTGTAGTATAATAACATAATGTACTTATAATGGGAAAAATATAATATTAGCATGGAACATGTTCCATATTGGGTACATACGAATTTCGACAGAAAAATAATAATTATACTAAGAAGAAGAAAAATTTAACGGAAAATTTCTTTTGAAGACTTAAAAACAAACATGTTTAATGATAAATCATGCAAAAGTAATATTTTTTTACCTTATCTTCCCAACAACAATCAACTTCGCATTCAACGGCAGACTTGTAACTGAAGCTCAAATTTTAATATGATTGTCTGTTATTTATTTGCCGATCTGTTGTTACTTATTTGCCGAGATATTGCGGTGTTCGGGACACCGTGTTCCATATTAGGTACAATTACCCTACCTCTTTTGTTAAATTTCAGAATGGATTTATTTACATTGAAAATTGAAATATATTAATATCACATTAGATACATGGGTAAAGTTAATCTAATATTGTATATGTATGCATATGATTAAAGTATAAAATTTGTACGATGCGAAAAAAACATTTAGGTTAAATTTTAATTGAATTACATATGCATTGATTAAGACTCCGTCTGCTTTTACTCTTTTTAAATAAAGCAAAATTTTTGTCACTGCATGAAAAATTATAATATCCTTAAATATGATTTTTATGACTACAAATTAATCTTATAGATAGCTGAAAAATAAAAATTTGCTGAAAGAAATAAATCCCAATAAATACCATTATATTATACTACTGTGATCAAAAAGTATCGGGGCTGGTCCAATAAAAAGTAAACTATTACTTCATTCATCCAAATCTATTTCGTCCCCTTCAAAGTAATCCCCTGTTACTGTAATGCACTTGTGCCAACGTTTTTTCCAGTCCTCGAAGCACCTTTTATAATCAATTTGAGATATAGCTTTCAAAACGCGTAGTAATTTTTCCCTTATCCCATCTATCGACTCAAAACGGTGTCCACCAAGTGGTAATTATTTGAACTTAGGAAATAAGAAGTACACGGTGCCATATCAGGCGAATACGGAGCTTGCGAAATGGTTAGGTTAGGTTAGGTTAACGTGTTGTTCATCTGTTAAAGTGGAAGATATTTCAGATCGATTCTCGTCTTTGACACGTTCTCTGCTTTCTTTCAACATTTTGTACCAGTTGAAAATCCTTGTGCTTGACATGCACGCATCACCGAAATACTTCCGCAACATTTCTACAGTTCCTGTACACGAAATTTCGTTCCGAAGACAAAATTTTATGCAAATTCTTTGCTCCACAAAATTTGACATATTAAAAATCGCCGAAAGTACTTTCCTTTAATCACGAAACAGTCCTTTATTTGCAAACCAACAATGGCAATAACGTGACATTTTCAACACATGTTAGAAACAGTTCTATCAATTATGAAGAACAAAAGATTTTCAGATATAATTAAAGCGGGCTATTTAAATGCGTCAGTCCCGATACTTTCTGATCACAGTAGTATATTATACAGAGTGTCCCAGATTTTATCCGTCAAACTGACTTGCGATTAGTATCACTTAAAGCGCCGGCTATTTTGTTGGAAACTTTACTTAAAGCGCCGCAATATTTACGAGTTTTAAAATAAAATAAAATAACTCTTGCAAAACACAAAATTTCTATTCAAAAATTTTACATGGTGCTTATTACAGGCACAACGACGATTTTTAATGATATAAATATTGAGCCACTTGCTATTCAAGAGATATATTTTTTTCTGCACAAACATGTGAAAACGCCTTAAAGCGGGTCCGGCGCTTATAATGCTATGATACAAAGTAGTAATAGATCAGCGATATTTACATCTAATTTAGTCTGTTTATACAAGCTGTGTTTACTACCTGAGGTCGTTGAAGGTGTTGAATGGATTTCTGGCAGTACCATTCTTATCTTCTATTGTAGTAACCGCAAATCCGTTATCGTTCCTATTTCGTATTTTTATTATTACTTTTTAATAAAGCTTCAAACAACCTATGTTTATATAACATTTTCTTCTTATTTATACCCATAATAAAGTATTGCAGCCCCCTCCACAATCCCCTGACTTAAATTCAATTGAAAATTTGTGGGATGAATTGGATCGCAGAGTTCATAAAATAACAAGAAATATCAACGAGGAGTAAAAAGGCGGATAACGGAAGAATTGCACAAAATCAGCACAGATATTTTGAAAAAAATAATTCATAACATGCCAAACCGTTTAAGAGAAGTTATTAAAAATACAGAGTATCCAACGAAATATTAAAAAATTATACTGGAGGCATCATTTTTATTTTATAACTTAAATTAATAAAGTGTAGACATAAAATTTTGCATTTTTCATATTGTTCTTGTAATATAACATAACCATATGTAAAAACTAGTCGTTTTGGTATTTATAGATTCTCTGTACTATACTCTAACATAATTCAATACATTTTTGTACATAATTACATACTTACTCAAAATATAAAACTTAGAAGACAAAACTATACTGGTGTCCCAATATTTTTGTGACCGACTGTATATGTATATTTCACATGTATTTTACTTCACATCAAAAAGAATGACCAGCAGAAAAACTATCATTGTTAATATAGTACTATCTACACTAAACTTTAGAACTCACAGATAGAGAGTTTATCATCCTTAATCAGATCATGCTTGGAGTATACGAACATATATGCAGATATTACTATACATAAAACACTTATGACTCTTTATATATAGAACAGCAGTGAAGAGATGACAATTTCTATTCCTAAAATTGAAGATTCCTGCTTCTAACAACACAATCCTGATGGAAGCCAATAAAATCTCATTTTTGCATATATGAAAGACTTCATTGAAACTGCAAACTGCAAGAACACAATAAGGGGATTTCTCTAACAAAAAGTAAGAAATAAATTAATGTGATCCAAATAGAACAATGTAGAATATTTCCTTAATCAACTTAAAGTATATATCATTGCACCATACAACATCATAGACTTACACATTCAATTAAAACAGAATTTCTCCATTATCTGCCACATTAACATATATACAAGTGGTTCCTATGTACATAGATCCATAGGAGCTTCTTACATCAGTTCCCAACTTAGCTATCGTACAACCATTAGTACAAACATTAATGCTTTTCTCATGGGTAAGAAACTTAGTGTTTGATATGTATTCATGCGAAAGAACCTTGGTGCATCGTTTCCTAGATTACTAGATAACAAATTAAGCACTATGATCTCACAGCCTTTCTTATTAATCTAAGCATAAGGTAAGTAGCTACTACTGGTGCAAATGTGCTACATACGACTTGAACCATGTTCTCTGAGATCTGTCACCTCCAAAAAAGTTAACAAAAATGCTAAAACCTAAATAATAGTAATGTGATTAGTATCCAGAATAGCTCCTACAATGTGGAACCATTCTTGTAAAGGTCCAATATGAAAATTATTAAAGTAATAATGGATTCCTAATGATAAAGAAATTACAAATCTGACGATATATAATATGGTAAAAAATTGGGTTAGATTAAATTAGTTATACAATCTAAATTTAAGTATATTAAAAGTTCTTATGAAAAAATACAAACATAATCTAATGATACAAATTAAATACATCAACAGTATAAATTAACATAAATAGTACACAAATAAAACAATGTTTCTAAGATACTATGTTTAATAGTCTAAGTTATTCTACAAAATGCAAAAATGCAATATAATAGTTTTGCAATTTATTTGCAAACTTCTGAATATGAATTGTTACGGATTCAAAACATACATATAAGGAATGAAATTTTAAGTGTGCATAAGCAAAAAGACATATGTATGTACCAAAATGCTTATAATTTAAAAGTCAGAATGTATTAGTTATATATATTATTAATTCCTATTTTATACAGAAGAACATGTAGATGCTGCAAAAACTTTATATCTAAACCTTATCTAATGATAAACACAAAACATTTCATTAGATCACTCTAATAAAAAAAAGTACCTGTTACGTGCAATTTGATATTCACTTGTGGTTGTGAGATGGATTAATTAAACAACGCTGCAAGCAAAATTTAAGTATCCCGGACTAAAGACGTACCTATTGGTAGGATATTAGGATTTAAATGTGAAATTTAAAATAATAGTATTTAATATACAAAATTTCATTAAAATATGGTATTAAAATAATAATAATAAAACGTACAAGTCTACTAGGGCTAGGCAATCTATCTTTGTTCCGGCACTGGACTCTTACAAATCATATGTATGTGTTTAAACACCGTCACGTACGTATGCGTCGTAAGTAGTGAAGTATATACATATATACATCCTCACTGCGAAGTCACTATTCAAGCGTGCACAATGTGTATCTATGTATGCATATGTATATCGTTTATAGCAAAAGTATTAAGAACCAATTGTCATAAATATGTGGAATAAATAATGTTTCCTAGGTCACTTAAATTACAATACATTCGTATTTCCATGAAATTAACATCGCATCTGCGTTCTTTCTACAATTTTTTACAATCTTTTAAAGCACATTCCACACAAGAATATTATTTCTACATTACTATCTAGATAAATAATAAAATATAAAATAGAAACACTAATATATGATGAAATATTTATACTATTATAAGTATACGTTAAAATATAGAATAGTCATAAAAATATATGATCAAACCTTTACAAATAATCAAATAATTATAGTTTAAGGGCCTATATCCATTTTTTAAATCCAACTTTACACGACGAGTGTTTAATAAAAAAAACCAAAGCTTTAAACATCGTTCTACATGAACTGCTACCGATACAAGTACTTCCAAACTGTTAGCCAAAGAATCAAGATATCTCCGGAAAGGTTTCAGTTTTAGCTTCGCCAGATGGCACAACGACAATCACCTGTTACCTGAATTTTTACCTGAATAGCTCTAACCTCAGGGACCAGCCGACCAATCGTTGCGTCGACCCTGGGGCCTCACTTCCCCCACTACAGTCGCCTCTTGGCTCGACTGCAACAGGCTACGTAGTTCATAAATTCGTTCATCGTAAGCACGAAAAGATTGCTAGTGTTAACTGTCGACGCTGCTTTCGACTCATCTACATTGTGTTACTACACGCAACAGACGCGTAGTGTACCAATCCTTGTGGTGTACCAGCAGTGAAAACGAAAACAGGTGAGTGATTATTTTGGATTTGATAATGCTCTTCCTATCACTGAAGCAGATTCGACGACCATTCTTTCGTTGATACGATACCGAGTCCGTTACTCAACTAAAGAGGAATTTCTTCACTAGCATACCAACTAAGGGCATTCTATCGAAATTTCCTATCTTTGAAAAAGTGAATACTTGTGGGCGTATCTCCATTAGCTTCAATTCGCTTCGTAAATGTTCATTCTTTACTTAGAATCACCATAGCCGTATTTTTCGATTCAGGTCACATGACTTCACGTGTATTTATTGCTGCCATGTTTGAAGATAAACTTGCAAAAAGCACACTATCCTGTTCTTGCTCTTTTCTTTTTTTAATTTAATGGAAGTCTATGTTCTTTTAAGGATGTACTCCAGCTTAATTTTATATTTATAATCAAACTTTATTGTTACACTGCTAGGCATGGTATCATATTTTAAAAATTGTGTAATCAGTTTAGCACGCAAAGAATATGTTAAATTTTAATTCGAGTTTTATCTACAAGAAGTTGTAAAGTAATGCTTGTAAGTTTATTACACACACTTAGATTTAAATGCAAAAATTTCGTATTGATTGTAATTGTGATTAATCTTATCACGAAGCAAATATTCTAATCAGTATTGCGTTCATTGTTCACTGATATTAATATGATATTTAAAAAAATCATATTATTTATATCATTTTATTTGTGCACATACGCAATAAGAATGTAACTGAGCCAAGAATAGATTTGACATTACCTTAGATTACATAATATCTAAAGAAATATACAGTTTTTGTAATATTCTTACAGGTAGAGGATTAAGAAGAAATAATAAATTGTCATAATTGATTATTGCTTATCACAGCCATTTGTATGAGGAAAATATCGTTAATTAGTTAGTAACAACTAACCTTAAGTAAAAAAAATTGATGTTGTTGCATGTGTTTAGTTTTTCGGTGCTTTAAACTCATGTTTTGTGATAAAATAATAATCGTTCGTCCCTCGCAAAAAGCAGGGACATTGTTCTGTACGATTTTACATATATGTGCGCTTTTGTTCTTGAATAGAATTCGATTAATAAGTATTGATTGAGATAATAAATATATACGGTGATCTGTAATTGGTGGTACAGTTGTGCAAGTGGGGCAATTAATCTTATTGATTACAATAACTGATCAATAAATTAAATTAAAATTCAATTTTCTCAAAACTAAGCTTTTTACGAAAAAATTTTATTCTACATTTTCGACTTACTTTTTCACGTAGTATCACGGTCGTACCATGACAATGCGATTGAAATATGAACATATAACAACGTGGTGTAGCACAGAGTGCATTTATTGTCTTAATGACTACAAAAGCCAAACAATAACAACAGTGTTAATTGGAATAACTGTCCATATATTTTAAACTTGTAAAATGGTTCAATTGTAACGACTAGGCACAGATGTGCGATTGCTGTTGCATACCTTTGCACGCATATCAGCAGGCAGATTAGCTTGTATTTTTACGTCCTCATTGGCGCCGAGCGGCTGCGAGCGAAACAATGAAACCGATAAGAAGCGTGAAAGGCAAGGTAGCGTGTTTACGGTGAAAATCGGAATCATTTTCAAAGATTGTCGTATTACGGATGAAATCTTTCTCGGTGTCCGAATATGTTCGTTTGATAAACATTTAAAATGTGCAGTTCTATATGTACTAATCTACATACCCACGTTGTCTTAAATCGTATTAGCGACTTCAGAATACAGCAACCACAATAGAGTATTTGCATAAATTTTATTTCGAATAAAGATAACGAAGAAAGAGGATAGTCCTTCCTGTTTAGAAGAAGTAAGTAGGTAGTATCGATGACTTATTACAGTCAGATGCTTAGTTTACATTAGAGTTAAAAGAAGTTTTCATCACATATTTCAAATAAATGTGAATGGAATACTTTTGTTAACCTTTGCCATTATGTGTGTTGGATATACTTAATTTGTTGTATATACATGTTGTAAATACTTTTTAAATATTTTTGTATATTCATTTCGGTCTTAGATTCAGAACACGTTCTTATCCCCTATTTCTTATAACTAGAACAATATAAGTTATTGTTAAGTTGAAAATAAAGTTCAATCTCATTATATAAGTAAATTTACCTTATAATTGGTATGATAGGTATTGCAAACATAAAACAGAATATGCCTAGAGATGCAAATAAAAGAGAAAAATATACATATCTGTAAAGACTGTGCGTCTCAAATAGCATTTGTGACGTTTAAATACCACTGCTGATTCCAAGAACACGTAGTCGTATACGAGCATTAATATTAATATAAACTAGTAGCATTTTTACGTAAGCATGCACATGTTCCATCGTCGCATGTGTCGAAGTCTTGTTTACTGTACCGTAATGTACGGCATGCGACTATTTAAGAGTAGACTGATGGTTTGCCATGTTAATCTAACCAAGGAAACAGATTATTCGAGGATACTTCCATATAGTATTTGTGACGAAAGGTATTTCTATTTTTACTGGAAGGTCGGAAATCAACGATAAAGTTTTAAAAGTTGCGAATCTTAATTCCTTGAATAATAAATGTTCAAAATGTAAATTGTAACGTTTCTAACAATAACGGAAGGAGTTACTAAATATCAATCAAAATTGTCGAAAGAAAAACTGTTTAACCCTCCGTCGGCAAACATTTTTTCTCACTCGGTAGGCAAACTGGATAATTTGTGTCCAGGTCTAATTTCTTTTACTGTTTTAAGCTTTCAAAAAATCTAGAAAAATTCTGGAGTACTTATCAAAGTCTCTACTACTGCATACAATTGTTTATTAAGTCAAATGTTTCAAACTTTTTCAATAAAAATAAAAATTCGTTTCGAAGAAATGCACTTGGGTCTTCAAAGACCTAGATTGCCTACGGAAGGTTAATTTAATATAATTTGAACTGTGAACCTTTTTACTTTCTGTTGTTACAATTCTCTGTTCTGCTACTAATACTTGTATTCTCTATTTATTTTCAAATATCGAGAATACTACATATTACTTTTGGTTTTGTCAGCGATTAAAACATATCATTTATATTTAGCAGTAGCTAAAGCTCTGATTAAATTCATTACAAGCACTTCGCATAAAATGGCCACTTCTTCATGAAATTTCAAAATAAATGTAATATTTAAAAAAATTGTAATTACAAATAACAAGGATACTTTTCGTCAAATTTCTACAAACTTTACGCTTATAAATATTAAACGAAATACGTTTAAAGTACTGTATATGGTTCGAATAAAAATAATATGTACACTGATACAATACGTACTTAAAATTTGCTTGAATATCAAGCTTTCGCATTTCAATATATGTACTCGAGTAACTACTAGAAATTTGATTGTACACTTGTCTAATTGAAATTTTTTTATATAAAACAATAATGTTTAAAAAGAAGGGAATAGGATGCTTCGTTGCTTATGATTTCGGTTCACATATGTAGATAGAAATAAAATTGCGCTTACCTGTGCAGCATCCGATGTCGCCTGTCATCTTACCTCGATGCGTTTGTAACAATGGCAGTGTACTTGCATCTCTAATAATATTTTGCTTCCTCGCGTCGATTCGTGCAATTGCGCAATAGCAAGGTCAGTGTCCATTCGAATAATCTATTTTTATCCAAGGGAAACTGAAACTCGATTTAAGCTTCATTGGCGCTAGCGATTGTGAAAGCGAACGGACTTCACAGAATGACGATCAAAGTGTAAGCATCGCACTACAATTACTATGTACAGCGTGGTCCACCTAACGTGACCACCTAAATTATTTCCATTATTAGTAGACAGCTCGAAATTTTTTTGGTCATGGAGGATAAGGTTTCATAGGATCTCCAAGGCAGTGACCTTAGATTTTTTTTCTATGACCTTTTTTTCAATAAGTTTTCAAGGTCACGTTTAATGCTTTTATATATAGATTTTATATATTTGTCTCAATGTCTGCTAGCGGCCTTGAAAACTTAATTAAAAAGAGACAGAACAAATCTACGCTCGTCAAATTGAAGATCCTTTGAAATCGTATAATCTGTGACCAAAAGAAATTTTGATCGGTCCACAAATAACGAAAATAATTCAGGTGGTCCACCCTGTATATAAATAGTAACGCATGGCGAACTACTAAAGCTGATGCCCTTTTAATTGTTACCGAATCGAATTAGAAATTCTTGTTTGAGTTATTTAATTTATAACGTATTTTCGAGTAAGTTCAAAATTTCTGTTTCTTATTTTGTTTTTAGCTGGTACTGTGTTGCTTGTTAATGCTTCTCGTTTATTTCTGTGTAAACATTTTACTAAAAAATTTGAAGACATTGTTAGATTTAAATCTAAAGAAGCTAAGATTTTCACCCTTTGCACTTGAATGGTGCTTCTTCTTAATGAATATAGCTGTGTTTGAAAGATTCTTAGAACTTGAAGTCAATCATGTGAGACACATAAATAAATTCGTGTTCCTAAAATAAACTTTAGGATTTTTACTGGTTTCTACTGTCTTATGTAATTCGATATTATATTAATTATATGGTAAATTATTACTTAAATTATCATAATCTATAGATTGCAGCAGGTTTGTTAACTCCACCGCACTTACTGTTGATATCGTACTTAAGGCTCTTGACCAATTAAATTTTCTTATTTACGTCGGTTCGGATTTGTAAATAACTTCGAATTATCGAGTGTATTAAGTGTACATGAGTGCGTGTGCACATCTGAATTGTGGCAAATTTAATTTTCTCTTTTTGCAATAAAAAAATTATAGTCCAAATATTTCAATCAGCTTACGTTACTATTTAAATTAAATGCAGTTGTGTTAATTGATTACAATAACAGATCGTTACGAATGAAAGCTTGATTAAGTAAATTATAATGGAATAGTAATAAAATAGTTCGCTTATATACTTGCCTCCATTTTTAAACGAATTATTTCCACCACAAATTTAGAATCTAGTAACCCTGCAATTTTTTATACAATATATAAAATTTAAAGACAATTAACTACAATATTTGACATTAACCATTTTTCCAATGTATACGTACTAGTTTCTAATTTCTCATGTATAGTTCTCCCATAAAAACGCTACATAAACTTTCTTCTTCGCGACATATTCTTATGAATTAATAGGTTACAGTATTTATTCACTTGTACCATGTCCTTTTTACACAATTGATCCGATTGCTTGAACAAATAATATACCAATGAAAGTAACCGTAGTGAAGAGAATACTGAAAATATTGCTTGTAAAATGAAATTGATAATCGCCTGTAACTGCATTTGTTTTGCTCGTAAAGAAGGTACAATAATGCCCGGTTAATGGACGCAGGCCTCGGTTCTAATCGCGTCTACTATCGAGGGAGGTAGGTGTTCCAGGAATTGCCCGGTTTTATCTCTCTTCTGCTCGCTCATCTCCGAGTGCTTTGTGGACGAGAGTGAGACACATTAAGAACGAGTGAGATAAAATGAAATCCTATTTCCATTACCATGCCATGGAATAAGAAATTCTGCTTACTTGCAAGAGTTAGGAAAGTTACTTGTATTATTTCGTGCTTCTATGTTAATATTCTTATTATTATACATAGACATTTAAGTACACGTGTATTATAACATCTATTTCATACCACATTTTTCATCTTTCGTTAGTTACATATTGTACACCCAACTGAAAATTATTCAAATATAATAGTGTTTGGTATCATTTTCATCGCACGGATCTGAGCTAATTCACTTAAAGAAATCTCATAATTACAAAGTGAAAGACACGAAAATTTGATGTTTCTTACTTCGGTGGGTCATTAGCACTTATGTCATCGTCGATGTGGGGTGTAGATAACGCGGACCCTCGACGAGTTCGGACCTCCGAGCGACCAGTTCCAGGAACTAAGCGTCTACTATGTAGACAAAATCTGTGTTCACTAACCGGGCATTACTATACTATACCTATTCATATACAATGACTATACGTCGATAGACATGATTTTTAAAATGGGTGGAGATACTTGAACTGCGTCAATATCGCTTAAAAGCGAGCTGCTATGTAGTAGGACCCCCCATAACGCGGGAAATATAATGCAAATTAAATCCCACTGACATGGCTTTTTGAGTCAAATTTAATTAACCCAAAATTACAAATTTAGAATTCACATGTTCCTTTTCTTATTTTGATCACGTTATACGGGGGCAGTAGGAATTTTTCATCGCGTTATGTGGGGTTTTACTGTACACATATTTTGTAATTTCATTTTCGTCCTGATACTTTCAATCGAGATCAGAAGTAATCGCTCCTGGCTCCTGAATGAATAAATACGGAGTGGAAGAGCCGGTTTCTCAGATGCCTCGATTATCTTTTTGCCCTTCTCTTTGCTTTTCCTCCGAGTTGCAAATACGGTACTCCTCGGTTGTGGAAAGTGATACCTTTTCATATGCGGCACATTTCAAAGTTCATGCTTCATTAATCATCGATGAATAATACTAAAAGATACATGTAGGTACACATACATATCGTTTTATGCGATTGAACCGAAACTAATATAATTCGCAAACTTTTGGAGAATAATTAGACATGTAAAATTAACTTAGATTTGTGTGCAATATAAAAAAAATCTTGCAAATTGATTGTTTTGTGAATTATTGAACGACGAATAATTTATAAACTATATGATTTTTATTCAGGACTTTTCCTTTTCCAATGTGGAAAGTGAAAGGAAATAATTTTAAAAAATTCCACTTATTGGACGATTAGTTGTGCACGTGTGAGACACGGGCATGGACGTTAAAGGGTTAAAGAACTAAGAAAATTGCTAAAATCACTAACTAATTGAATAATCTGAAAATAATGTGACTATCAATGTTGAAACACTTTACAATTCAACGAGAAGCGAACGACTCACATACTATCCTCATTGTATTGCTCATTACGTTTACATATGCCTGTTACTTTGGATATGGATACCGCATTGTAAAAATGTAGGTCGTAATTGTCACGAAATATTCGTGAGCAACGGTAAAGATTTTCACGACATGAATAGGAAAATGTGTAATTGACGAATTTTTCTTGAAAAGAATTGTTCCTTCTTCCTTTACAGACTTTATTCGTGGCAATAAATGCGAATGAAAACTGTCAAGGAGAAAGAAATAAAAGTTCGACCGGGAAATATGATATAATTAAATCAGAAACTCTATTTTCTAAAATTACATCTTTCAAAAAGACTCATATACAGTCTGTTCCACAAAAGCGTGGACCGCGATATTTTCGAAACTTGAGGTCAAATGAGGGAGAGATTGTGTTAGCATAAAAATATGAAGTTCCCTCTTATACGCATTAGCTTTAAATCTTTTAGTATCGTTTTTGTTACTGAGAAATACGGACCTTTTCGAGATGAGTGCTGTGTACGCCAAACGTTTCGAGACAGTCTTCTTGTGTTATCACCCAAAAGGACGAAAAATGAGTGTTAAAAATGCAGAAAAATATATGCATTAATCTCGTGAATTCGTTAATAAGTAGATACAACGATATAAAGAAACTGAATGTGTCGATGGCCTCCCTGATCGAGATTCAAAGCGCGGTACCACGAAAAGGGAAGATAAAGTGATCTTCCGGCTATTTTCAAGGAATCCAACATTTTGCTTGCGTAAAGGGCAAGCTTTTTTGGTAAAAAGGGCATAAATATAGGGATTTTGACATTAAAACGTCGCTTGACAGAAAATAATGTTTGATGGAGCAGTACATTATCAAAACCGTTGCTTTCAAGGAAGCACGACGAAAGTCGGCTGGCGTGGGCACACGAAAAAGGTTGATCGCGATTGGAGTGGTGTATTCAGCGATAAAGCATCTTTTTCGGCTTGAAGTATCAGATGTGCCTGGTCTGTTTATGAAAATCCAATTGTCCAAAGACGTGTTAAACATCCATTCGAGAAACATGGAGGTCTCTATCACTCTTATATACCAAGAAATTAGTCGAAAGTATACCTAGACGTTGTCAAGCAATAATCGCTAATGGTGGAGATTGGACACACTGTTAATTAAGTGCATATTAGTTTATTAGACGTAGTTTCGATGTATATAAAATTTTTTACAGAAAGAATTAATTTTCACAGAGATATCGCGTCCACGCTCTTGTGGAACAGACTGTATGCATGACAGTCAATGTCATTCAGTCGTACTTTTCTTCTAACGATGTTGCAGTGTTCTTTGTAAAACAATTTCCTTGTTTATCATTTTAAAATAGAGCGATTAAAATTATAAAACAAACAAAAAACAGAACTTGATGGATTCGTGGTAAAATGTTATCTTTTAATCGTAACACTTGTATTCGTATTATAACAATAAGTAAGTAATTACACCTAAAGTTTTGTTTAAAAATTTAGATTATTCTCAGTTTTACGGTAAACCTTTGCATACGAAGCACATGACGAACATCAACCCAAGAGGGTTTAATACGCGATTTGATGTCACTTTGGACGAGATATCTTTCGTATCTATTTTTCAATGTTTACAACTGATTTGTGCTCATCAGACGCTTTGGACGAGGAGATATCTTACGTCTTGTGTGAAAAGACATGCGACATATCTCGTCCGAGGCATTGCAGGAAAGACATTGCATCGCGAGATATCTCGTCCATAAATTTAAGTTTAAACTAGCAGGTTTACAATTTTTGCTAAAGTTTATTGTACAAGCTCTGAACACGTGACACATAGAAATCAAAAAAAAAAAAAAAAGGCAGGAATTAAAATTTTGTCCTTGGTCCTGTGCTGCCCGTATACATACGTCGTGCATTGTAATCCCTATAGATCGTCTATATCGAGCAAGATATATCCGCGCACATAAGTACTTACATTGCATCCCCTTCCTCTGGATTGTGTTGCAAATTCAGGTTAACGCCGTAAGTCACTGTGGGTCATTGACTTTGAGTCAATATAAACTAGCAGAAACTAACAAAAGGAAAAACTATAAGGATAAGATAAATCTATCTGACAAAGACATTTTGGTATTTAATGTTATCGATTATGTTATTGGCGTTGTTGGCTTAATGTTATTGATTTACAGAGAATCTTTGGCAAATAGTAAAAACTTATCACTGTTTCTATACCCCGATGAATCTATTAAACTGCAAAGTTGGCGAAACGTCGGAATTCAATAATCATTGAACGCGGCTTAAACTTGGAAACCTCGAACAACAATTCAAACAATCCAGGCTGTAAGAATCTCATTCGTAAAAAATTATGTCAAGAATAACTCTTAGCAGATCTGTTAAAATGTTGTCAGTTTTTGTTTTTGCAGTTTCATATTAGTAATGTTGTCGCGTTTTACTATTATATTTTTAACTAGCCTGTTCTAAGACTTACGAAATATAATTTGCAAAAGGAACGTTTCATGGGTGATAAAAGGCAAAGCTTTTACATGTTGTATCGCACAATTATACAAAATTATCGCAAATAACAGTTAGACACTACGTGGTGCAGTATCAAATCTAATAAATCCTGAAAAATATGCAGAAACGTGTATTACATGTTCATTGTGGCAAACAGAAGATTTCAAACACACAAGATACAAAGGCATACAAGCAATGGCGTATTCTTGAAGAAAACAAACATGTTATCAGTACGTATAAGATAAATGTACTGATAATACACGGCGATAACACCTTACATGTATATTCCGTGATAAAACGGAGGTAACGGTGCACTAGTAAAAGGGTTTAATGAAACTTAACATTTGCGTGTTTGCAAATGTGAAAGGAAATGAAATCTGGAATAAAAGGTTCGATTATTATAAAATGTTGAAATTTCGATGGAATAAAAGGCGCTTGTAGTTTTTGCTAGAGTGTAATAAGTTGCTGTTATCGAAGAGAAGGACATTAATAATTGTCGTTTTGAAACTAGTACAATAATCCATAATCAGTGCTATTTTTAAAATTCATTATTCAATTTCTCATTCGTTACAATGTTCATAAATTACCTCGGTCATCGATATTAAGCGACGAAGTGAAAAAGGTCGTGCACATAATACTCGTTGCCCGCCTTCCTATTAATTCCAGGATACAACAGTGACGCGTTACGTAAGTGCCAATTACCATGCATGAACGAGAACGGCACGATTAACTGAACCTGAAGACGTACTATACCTGATGACTCTCGACAAGAAAGTAGTAAATAGCTTCTTGCTGAAATTCTAAGCTGAACGTTTCATATTTTCCGCTCCAATGGAAAATGCAATCATAATCGGAAGCATTTCTCTTTCAAAGAGAAATAAGTTTGTATGTCTGCAATTAGTTTTTACGCAGGAGACAATTAAATAACTAATATAATGTAATGCGAAGCAAAAAAGAGTACTGACTTATGAAATCATTACTTTTATTGTTATCGACACCAGATTGTGGCCATTATGTTACGATAGTGTCGTATTCATGTTATCTAGTAATATGTCTCTGTAGAGAGTGACATTTGAGCTGAGTTTGATTTCACAAGAAATCCAACTAACGGTCGTACGACGAATCGACAGTACGTGGATTTGATCGAATCGATGTGTAATTCCGAATGCTTCCATACATCTCTTGGTACTACATTACCTTATATTCGTATGCCGATGGAATGTCTACGATGAGATGAAACGTCATTTTGCTTCGTGTCACAAGGATTTTCCCCTTCCGCGCGAAACCAATGTTTCCTCCAAAGTACGCAACAGGTGTTTGCAGCGGTAACCAGTGATAGAAAAGGGGCATATTTACCTTCTTGTTAAGGAAAGCAACAATTGATTTCTCGAAATTTTTGTGCTCTCTTGCACGTGGAAAAGTGAAAAACCATTTCTACCAGCTATTATCAACTAGATCGGAATACTTTGCTATTAGAAACGTTTGCACCGAGAAATATTGAATCAGAAGGCAGTTTTTCCTCGAACGGAAAGAAGGAAAAGAACGCTTATTAGAAGTTTCCAGGGAACGGCCATGAAGTAAGCTTGACAACGTGAAGTGATATTTCTGTATTCATTCGGCAAACAACATGTTTCCTGGTTTATTTATCGATTTTCACATGAACTTGCTCGGATTCATTGCCCGTCTGCTTAGGTGGAAAGAACAGAACATCATTCGGATATGCCAATCCTGAGATTTACAGATTCTCCCGAAAGCAGAGACGGCCAAGGGCCCCCTTTTGCACGGTTTTCTACCGCCTAAATTGGAATAGAAAAGCAAAAGGAACTACCTGCGCTATACTCGAGAACAGGTAACTCTACCTGGCTTTGACCGCCGAGATTTTTCAAGAGTCGAACAAAGAACCCAGCTGGTACTCGTACACCCTGCGACCTAAGCCCACCTTCCACCTCTTAAAGCAGCATTCACACATATACCTGGCCACCTGGAAGCCTGGCTTCTTTAAACTGCATTCCATCTAAGAAGGCTGTTTGCTATTTATACGTACATTCCCTTCGTGTCCGTCAATAAGCGGAAAATGGATTTTCTTCGGTTTGAAATTTACTCGGAATCTGTGTCTATATGTATAGTATATCTACGTAGCTTTCGAAACTAGCTATTGTACAGCTAGGAAAAAATCTGAGTATCTTCATTTCGAAACGTTATTTTGAAAATTTCATATTTCTTACTTAATAGTTTCAAACAATGATTCATTTCCTTAACATTTTCATGGCGTAAAGGACATGTATGCTTCAATCGCTGGTCTGAAGAATTCCGTTATTGTGAAAATTAAATACCATAAATTTCGTCTTAATGCCAATAATAGCAGATGATACTGTTGAAAACATTCGATTGCATAGCAACATTGGCCCTTTTCAGAGTTACCATATTTTTACAGGTAAGGAAAACTCTTAGAAATTGAAGCAGTTCTTTGAAGCAACTTTGTGACTTGGAATTTCACTAATATATTAGGAATATAATTAGAAGTCTTGAACTTTTTCACATTATACCTGCAGTATGATTCTAGAAACAATTAATGAAACGTAATAGAGTATAATTACTTGGAACGTCGCACAATTTTATAATTTGTACCATTATGTATGTCTAGGCACCTTATCTCGCGTGGAATATAAAAAGAGTTACGAATATAATATTTTTTGTTGTAATGTCAGAGTTGAAAATTTCCATTTGTAGCGTATATCTGACATTGACATTTTATAAAAAAAATATGCTATCCCTTAGTAGAGTATTTAAACACTTTAGTTTTTAACTGTCTACACGGTTGAATACTTTGTCTAGAAACATGCAACATCTACGTGTAAATCATTTTGTCAAGATATTGAAAAAATTAACATTAAAATAAACAAGTCAAAAAGTACACGTTAAATATTTTTCAAAATACTTATCATTATTGACGATTTACACTTGGGGACAATCTTCTCTGATGATTTTTTTGCATCTTTAAGTTACGGTCAAAGGCAAACACATAAATATCCTAGGATTACATTCTGTTAACAACAACTCTTATTATGGGAAAAATTATTTGATTTCTTCTAAATTAAATTCTAAAGTAGTAAGTTCGGTGATGGAACTTTGAACACTAACTCTCAAGATAATTATATCTATCTAATTAACGTCATTGTACAATACGTATACATGATAAAAACATAATTTTTATAAGTCTCGTTAACTTTTATCAGAGATTATATACTTAAATAAATATTACTAAGATAAATGAATTAATTAATTTCATGAAACATGCTTATTTAATGAGTTTAGGCACATTGAAGTATTAGAAGACGATACTGAAGAACAAGATTATTTCTTTATTATTTGCAACAAAAGCTGTTATTAACCCTTTGCACTCGAGTGGCGACTGAGAAGCGACATTATTGTTTACCACTTGGTAAATAATTAATCGAGGCTTTTTTAAAGCTAATATTTTACAGAACAACAGGTCTATAGGCCTCTCATAAATGTCTAAGCAGTGAAATAGTTTGAAAGAACCAACTTCTAATGAAATGTATTATAATTAAAATATAAAATATGCAAAATATAAAGTAAGTAGCAAGATTTGCTGCTTCCCTATAACAAAAAGATCTTCTAGTGCAAAGGGTTAATTTTTATTAACTTCAGCTACCATTTTTCGTTTAAAAAAATTCAGAGGCAGTTTCGATAAAAGTAATTAAACATCAAGACCACGTTGACCTATGTAATGAGATAATAAAGAACGTGACAGATAGCGGTTCTTATAAAACCGATTTCACTTTGAAAATTGCAATACCTATATATATAAAAGCAGACACATTTAAAAAGTGTGATATCTTATTCTTTATATTAACTTTTTATCTCATGCAAACAACAATCATTTACGTTAATCTTAAGTAAATTCATTACTTTTGATTTTGTGTACAAATAAATCAACAAACGTATATTAAGATTCTACATCCCCTATGCAGGGTATTTGGTCCCTCCTGAGAGAAATTTTAAGGAGTGATTCTACAAGCCAAAATGAGACGAAAATCAAGAATATAAAAATTGCGCTTGCGGCTTCGTCTTTTAATTACTAATTTTATAGTTGAATGTAGAACACGAGAAAACACGAGGGGTACAGTGATCCTTAAAATGAACGACACACGACCGGCAGCTTAGTTCGTAGAAGTCGTAAATAGATAAGAAGGCACTGTACAGACATCTCCGACTTCTTTGACATTTACTTCATCACCACACAAATGCATGCTGGAAAATTCTTAAAATGTATATTCCATTGTGTACTGTAAAACAACATACGCTACACACACACAACATATATAAATTATTGAAAAACAATCACTATACACTACAATATTCACGCGCATGCACGAAATGAAAACTGAAAAACTACACTAATATGTAATAAATTAATTTCAACTAATTATACTAAATGGCATGGATATCCCATAAGCAATACGATTCAAATTCAAAATTCACCTGGAAATACCACATCAAATCAATAATAGAAAATATACCATGTTATGCAATGCGAGGGCCTCGTTACGGAGCGGCATGTGTATCGCGTAGCTTTGTAATTAAAGCAGGATACTAGATGGGATGGTTCGGACGAATCAGTGTATGGCTAACACCGGGAGCCGAAGGTTAGATTTTTCGTGGTCGAACCGACATATGTATGACTAACACCGGGAGCCATAATCAACGGAAAGTTTTGCGTGGACGAACCGGTGGATGGGTAACATCAGGAGCCACTACGATAGATTTTGTGGACGAATCGACGAATGACTAATGCCGGGAGCCACTATGGAAATCGTGGACGAACCGATGTACGGGTAGCGTCGGAGAGCCACTAGATTAAAGGTCTAAGGACCTCTCGCAGTTTTCAATTGTCGATACATCTCGAGCGGTAAAGATATGTCTTTGTGGATTTTCTTTGATCTGTTACTAATATTTACTCGAGATGGTTTGTTGAGAAATCAACGAATATAACTTAATAATATGCTATATTCTAATATAAATAAAAGTGATACCAGTTACAATGATTATAAATAATGAATTGGTAAATTCTCGACTCGGCGAGAATATCCCTTCTTGACTTACACGTATAAGTATAAATTGCTCGAAAAGAAATGCAATCTGATCTTGTTTCGCGTTGACGTTCCGACTGGCAGAGTAACGATCTAATTAGTGACTGAAGACAAAAATCAGCTCATTATAAAAAACTAATTTTTGGTGGTGGGGTAGCTAAATAGATTCCTTGGGAACGGAAATGCGTTCGCTTCGCGCCCTAACCCTTTCGCTATCTAAGGGGTGCGCGATAAGCTAAACCGGCGCCACCGTGTCGGCTAGGCTGCATGCGTAACAACGGATAAAAAGAAGACGGATGTACTGGTTAACTAGCAGAAAATCAAAATTCATCATAGAAAACAAACTAAAACTTTATATATAAAATTATATAAAACTTATATACACACACACATGCACACATTATTAGGTCTTCTTTAGAACGGTTTATAGCACGATCTCAAGGGAAGGCTATTTTGAGTTCAGGATTTTCGTTTATTGCTTCATGTGTCAAAGTATAATGCATCCTGGCGATGGTCACTAGAATTATTTTGTTAGCTTTTTAGCAATTCGTGTTTCTTGCGCCCAATAGCTTAAGAACATACCATAAACCAGGAATTTCCGAAGGGTACATGTGGATGTAACGATCCGCTGACCGATGAGTCACTCGGAAGAAATTCTGAATTTTTTGAAAGCTTCATCCACCGCACGCGACCGTTTCCCACCCTTCCAGGGTGGGGACGCGCTGAGGGCGGTGAAGGCGATGGTCGACACGCTGATTGGTAAGTGAAATTGTTAACTATTAACCAATCAGCGTGTACTAAATCGAAAGCGCTTCACGGAAGCTCGAGACGTGATTGCGAAAGTCAGTCTTAAACGGGAACTTATCTTGCAAAGAACCAAGGAGCAAACAGCTCACATTCAGTTACTAATTACGCGGTCACAATAGTTTTTACAAGTGCCAATCATATTGAGTGGTCCTTCGAAACAGTGTACTTTGTCGGCACACATAATAGCTCGCATGCAAATTTGGAAGTTTTTTAATGCTTCGTGATTTCCAATTCGGTGATAGTAAAAAAGGCAGACACTAGTTTCATACATGGTGCGCTTTGTTTTTATCATATTTCTTTATATATCTTTCTATCTATAGTTCCTTTTCTATTATAGTTTGCACTTTGAAATCGTTAACTGATGTTACGTTTAGCTTCACTTAAGGAAATATGCAGTCATGGGAGCCTAAAAGAATGGAGTAAATCTAACATTTTTGTTCAACATTATCATTGTACATAGTTGTACAACATTATCGAACTCTATGTCCAGCGGAACCTTGTTAGCTTGCACCCAGCAGTAAAAGTGACTGGAATATAAAAAATAAAAAATTTTTTTTGTCAGCTTAAATAAAAATAGATTATCTTCAATGTAGCACAGGATTTTTCAATAATTTTGAAAAATGAGAAAATGGCAGCTTGTTAAATACAAAACTTTCGTTTTCGCTGAAAAAAATCAGATTTAAATGTTTATAAAAATTCAACGAATTAAGATATAAAAAAAATCGTATGCTACATTGTAGATTGTTTTATGAAGAATAATATGTAAAAATTTCAAGTTAAACGGACGAAGAATTTTGGAGATCTATACTGGGTGCAAGGTCGAAAAATATAGTTTCGAGAAGAACGCATCTAAAATCTGTAATTCCGGGTCCATCAACAAATTCTTTTGTCTCTAAAAAAATCGTCAGATTCCTGTTTCTTAGCTGCTCTCAGCAGTTGTCGAGCTTCTTTCGAATTTTCCAAAGCCCAAACCTTCGCATGTGTTAGACGTCCTTCGTCTATTTCTTTACAAATATTGTATGCATTATTTCCAATCATTAAATTCATAAGTTGCATCATTAATAGAATATTTCTATAATCATTAAAAATACAGTAGTGCACGCATAAGCGTCCGCATTTTTGTACACTTAAGCGTCCGTCGCTGTCCCCACCAATTCTTGGAAATGGGACTTCGAAGTGGAGTTCGAGCGTGCCGAGTGAAACAAAGTATTCGATATCGACTCCTGAATGTGAACAACTGACACTTGATAGGTATATCGGTTAAATTCGCAGAAGTCACCTCCCCACTTAAGAGTCCGCATTCGGTCTCGACTGCGGACGCTTATGTGTGCACTACTGTGCTAGTACCAATAAATGCCGCAATGTTAACTATTCTTTTGCTACGAAATGTGGTTTTTTAAGCAATTGTCCAATATACTCTGTTAATACAGTTTAAAAATGTACGGTAAGGTAGTTTTTCTAAAATTATGTCAATAAGCAAACGTAAAAAATCATGTTAATGACAAGAAATTAAACGAAATCTTTCCCTTTTAACAGCGTTACATTGCGTACTCCATAGTACCTTCAATATGGTTTAAAAACAATATCGACAAGTCTCGTATACGACTAAATGGCCTTATTCATACCTAAAGAATAATAAAATAATAGTAATATTAATAATAATATTATAATAATTATTTATAAATAATAATATTTTATGTTCCAGCTCCTTATAACGCTAATGTTAAAGACTTCATCATGCAAAAGAGCTCATTTTGTAGGTAGAATTTCAAGGAATGTGGCCATATTTTTTTTTTAAATTTGAACCTAACCTCTAGCCTATTACAGAGGAATTTACAAAATAAGAATTTGTTTATGATTTTCAGTGTTATAAAATCAATTTTTCAAATAAAAAAAATATTACTGCAATAGGACCATCCTTCTAGATTAAAACAAAAAAAAAGTGAGCTCAATTTTTCCAATAGTTTCTGCGATAAAAATTGATAAGCACAAAAATTGCTAAATTCAAAGGTCAGTATTTTTTAAACAAATTCGAAACCAGCTAAATGATAACTTAACCCCCCCCCCCCAATTTCACGTATACTACATTATTTTTTATTTGTATCAAAATGATAAATGATGAACCTAATGTCGACGTCAAAAAGTGATCGATTTGACGTGGATTCACCCTTAGATCAGCACATGTCGTGCACCTTCGGCCAGCTAAGTTACCCAACCGAGTATACGCAGCGATAATGTAACGCTTACAGTTGCATTTTGCAAACTATTTTGCTTACATCGCGTTATTTCTCATAAAAGGTATTGGTAGAATTGCTTTTACAGTTAACATTCTTTTGTATCTTTAGTTCTCGAGTTATTGGAACTATTAGGTCATGCCATAAGTTCTTGTCCAATTTTATAGTTTAGATCAATATTTCCAATAAACCCTTAAATTTGATAAGAAAAGAAAAGCAAAATGTAACTGTCTTCTCATTTCACAACTTTTTCCTATTTTTTTAGTAAGACCATTATGTCGTCCCTATAGAATTTCCTTGGATTTTCATTAAAATATTATTCGCTTTCGGCACGAACTTATGGGATGACCTAATACATATTATACAATACTATACATTACTGTGTGCCTATGCTAACCGATAAGCGTTCTGAATTGTGTGCTATTTACTTGCTATTTTTCAACTGTATTGTCATCGACGATTCTGCTTGTCGACTCGCTTTTTCCTTTGACTAACTGCATGCTGATAGGCGATTCCTAAAAATACCGAAACGCCATTCAGCGTGTCTAACAAGAAGAGTGCAAGGTCTTCGGGACATCGATTTAGTTGAAACTTTGCATACTAGTAGATTTGATCACTCTATGAAAATATGTATAGCATTATAGGCGCAGATACTCGATAGTTTTTCAGATATTTATAATTAAAGTTTCATCATTACAACAAGCATAATTTTAGTGCAAAGGTCTTCATATGTATCATTGTGATGTGATGGTAACGTACCAAATTTGTACGTCGTAACCAGGGCTTAATACCTTCTCGAAGAATATTTTTTTTCTTCCGATTTTGCTATTCGAATTAACCTCTTGGCTACAGCTGGACTTTCCACGGTGCTGTATCTCTGTACGGCACGGTTTGACGCGGAATGCGCGTAAATAGTAGTACTGCGATTTGTGTCTAGTGATGCTTTCCACTATGAAATTACATCAGAATAGAGTTTATTGAGAATAGATTATATTTTGAATTTTTTTCTCCTACTGCGAGTTTCTCTGTTTAACGTAGGCCTAGGCCGGGCCATAAAAGCCATGGGTCCGTTGACCGTGGGGCGATGCCGAGTATATAACAAATGTTTTTCCGCATTTTATGTAGTCGTGCGACAACCCCGAACTGAGTAACTGTTTTTCACTCGGGTTTTCGCCTCCGTCTTTCTGTATTTCATTTCTATCAATAAACGTTTTTTTCTCTGCAGTCGATTGAGTCAATCTTTATTCGCTAATTAAAGATCCTCAATAGAGTTATACATAGATGAATCAATTATAATTTATTTATACGCGAAAGCCACTATAGTGGCGTTCAGTAGCTATGCGGTTAATTATATTTTACACGTGAAAATGCATATAGGTGACATAACAGCACCCTTCTCTTGCGCCCTCAACGCGCGTTACCTTTGTAGGGGGGTGGGTCTCGACTGGAAGTGGCGAATGTTAGGCACCAGCGCGGAATTTCCTCCAGGTTTGACCGCTTCGGTCTCTTGACCGTTACAACTGAAACTCTGATTCACCCTTCGGAAGGCCGACTACACGGCACTTTCGTTGAATTCGTCTCAACAAACGCTATAAAAAAAGTTACTTGACATTGATATCTCTCCCACTACTACACCTACAGAAAAATTATTTAGACCACCTAATGCCCCCCTATAACTTTATAGAACACTTTTTTCATAACTTCAATCCCTCGTGAAATATTCCACCGTTTCCAGTTAAACGGAACACCCTGTACATAGCAACTCCGAAAGCAGTAGTACATTATTGCTATTACTAATATCTTTGTGCGATTCACAACGTGTTTAGTCTCTTCAATAAACCTTTCGTTAAGGTTTTAAAAGTATTCTACACAATTCTACCACCTGGAATCGAACACGTGCACACGTTAGTTTGTCGAACCCATCGAGTAATTACGCTCGTTTGTTTATGCTTCTTTATGTACAACTAGATGTATTACTGAAACATGCGAGAAATGAAAAGAGGAGAAAAACTTCGCTCATTTGCACCGGGTTTAAACTATTGAAACGTCATCAGTAGCCTTGTGATTTTAAGATTACACATGTATGTACAGCTAATCGCAAAATTGAGTGTACACGCATATTAGAAGTATGTTTATTTAGAGAATAGAGCAATAACATAACTTTTTGTCATATAATTTTTTTATTTATGCAATATATTCCTTTAAATCAAAAAATATTGAACAAAATTTTTTAAATATATAATACTACGTATATACTTAAATACGTAAATACTGAAATATGTAATACACGGCGAATTGTACCCTTTGACACAGATTTATCAAGTCTTGAGGAAACATCTACTGTTAATTTTGGTACACTGGTATTAGGTTTAATTTTAATTTGTCGCACAATACATATGTATATCGTTCGTCATATTCGGAAAGAATTTTCTTTCTCCCTCGACTGCTTCTATTTTGTAGTGTACCTTCGTATCTAAATTTATTAATTATTTTATGTACAGTAGAATGAGTTCTACCAATTATACTGCCGATTTCCCGAAGAGACTTCCCTTTGGAATATAAATTAACAATAATTTGACGAACAGAAACGTCTGTTTCCTTTCTTTCCGGAGCCATTGTTGTAACTGACGCAAAATAACAAACGAAGATTAAAACAATGGACGTAATGTATTTTGCGATGTTGCATAGTAGTCTTTCTACAATAAAATTGGAAAACAAATGCATAACAATATTCATTTTTAGGGGATTCCTATTCTGTACGCTCAATTGAAGATTAAAATAATGGACGTAATGTGTTCTGCGATGTTGCGTAGTAGTTTTTCTATAATAAAATTGAAAAACAAATGCATAACAACATTCATTTTTAGGGGATTCCCATTCTAAAATCGTTGCATGTTTGGAAACAATAAGGAAAATAAAACTAGTTTACTTTTTTAAAAAAATTTATTTAGCAGTCGAATTTAAACAGTGGTACAATAAAGGTAAATATTTAAATTTACTAATTATTGCAATTTTCTTTGCTATATGTTAAGAAATATAGATTCAATGCGAGTGTACGCTCAATTCTGCGACCAGCTGTATATTGAGATTCATTCGTTCTTCTGAACCAAAATCATTATTAACAGTGGAAATATATTACGCTCTTTCTTAACACATATCCACCCGGCATTTGTTGCATCGCCATCGCCCAAAGGCCGGCATTTTTTACACAATTTGTGGATTCGCTATGCTTTATGTTGAAACAACATAACTTTTAAATCATATTTTAGTGAAATTTGGGGAAATGAAATGAAATGAATTTATATTTATTTCTGTATTTTATATTTTTTTTTAATTTTTTCGTTGCAATTGGGGAAACAAGTTCCAATATAAAGGGGAGTGTTACAAAAGTCACATACGTAGCTAGTTCTACTTTTTTTGTTGTTTAAAAAGAAACGAGTCATTTTTTTACTGCAAAACGCAAATCACGAATTTTCGTTGGTGATTGGCTGTGAAATAAAGAATTTTCGTCATCCAGTCGGATATCACTTCTTGGGTAAAAATTGGATATTTCAAGGAAAAATTGCCATACTGTTTGAGGTCATCAAGATTTCAACCTAGTTTTGTACCCTTTTTACATTTGAAAAATTTCTATAAGATAGAATGCGTTGCATCAAAACAAATAGAATCTGGGCTACGTGCTGAACTAGGATTCTTCACGTCAAATAAGAAAATATTTTTTGCGCGCAGGAGAATTATATCCATGGATATAAGTATTACGGTGGTGTTGATACTAATTAAAATACTGACAATGTAATAATAAAAAATGACACTTCTGTGTTTCTGACACTAGCTAATAACGAGCGAATCAATTTTTGCACTGATTTAATCTGCGATACAATTCTTTTTTCTGTAGAATTAATGTAATTTATTCTAACGACATACAAATTATGAGTTGAATCGATGATCCAAATATCATAGTCTTCCTTCATAACATAAATCATATAAAGAGATAAGACATTGTTTAACGGTTGATATCACTTTATTGTGCTCTATCCTGAAAGGAGGAAAGTTTTGATTATACGATAATAACCAAATTAACCGAAAATAAACCATTGTAAGTGAATTTCACTTTAGGTGAACAACAGTATGTTACACATAAAAGGAAAATATTTGATACATAGCAGTAGTTGATATATGTATGAAATATTAGAACATAATTCTTCGTTCGTTTTAATCTTGTTTGAGTGTGTCTATATTTCGTGACCGCAACAGTTATCTAACCATCGTCTAACTTATATTTCCGATGTTATAAGCAGAATTATTCTTCCAATATTTGTTAAAGTGAGAATTCTCCGGGTTACTGAATTTACCTGGAAATATCGACCATTGTAGCATTTTGAATAGAAATGTTAGTGTAATTTAAATTCACATATGAAATACATAGTAGACGATTCGGGATTACAATGTTAGATCAGATCACAGGAGCATAGACACTTTTTTTGGATCAGTTACGCAAAAGTGTTTTAAACCAGTTGCAGTTATTCGAACACATTTGTAAAATGTTATATACTGGAACAGACTTTTGTAAAATACATTTATTTATAATTACATTAATGAAATTGATGAAATTATATACATCAAATATAAATATTAATATTAATATTTTTTGTACCGTTACATTAAAAAATTTCTTAGCTAAATTTTTATAACCGTTTGAATTACATTGTTACAACGATTTACTTTAAAGCATCGAGTTAATCACCATTGGCTTCTCAAGTAAATTATTTATTATTTAACGGCCATACAAATTTTTGTCATTTAGTGGTGTTAAGTCTAAATATTAAGAAGAACTCCAAATATAAAAAGATAAGCATCAATCAAGCAGTTTGGCACCGAAATTTTAAAAAAATCCAAAAAGTGCAGTTAACCACTTTAGCCTGTGAACAGCTCAATTATTGTAAACATAAGTTACATTAGAATATTCTATTGTAGTCAGAAAAATTTTATTAACGGAAAATTTCATATTTAATTTATTACTTAGGATTGTAAAATAGAAATCTATGAAAAATTCTTGTTTCAATAAAATATATTTCGCATGATAATCAGTAAAGTATTTTTCTATTTGGTAAATATGAAACGTTCAAGCTATTACTTCAACTGAACATTTTCTATAAAATGATCGATAAACTGTAGAAACACTATGAAGAATCTATTTTATTCACGATTTTATAGAAATGTTTCTTGTGTAGGTGTAATGGCCATTTACGCCACCATAATTAAAATTAACGTTTTATAATTATTCAACACGTTATCATTACGAAATCCTAAGTTATGTTTGTAGAATTGCTAATTAATAAAACTTAATTGGCGGATTTGTTGTATTATTACAGACTGAAGATTTAAGGCAATTCGAAATGAACCGACATTTCATATTTTAGTTCCAAAAAACTTCTATTTCATCAATACTGAAAATCACTTGTCTTGTTTTGTCACAATTTATTGACTGACTATAAACATTTATTCCTGATTAATAATTGTTTTATCTATAATTATTTGAGATTAAGATTTAAGATTCAGAATTGATTAATTCTTTTCGAAAACATATTAATGTATATTCCAACTCAAAAATTGAAAAGGTTAGCCAACTGATAACTAAATATGTAGGAGTTGCATGTTATAAACTTATGTTATAATATCATTAAATCAATAATTATAAAGTATACTTAGCAGTACATTAACACATGTAAATACTAAGTTTACCAATAAAAGTATCGAAAGACAAGCAAATTGTATACAAGGTGGACCACCTCAATTATTTGTGTTATTAGTGGACCGATCAAAATTTCTTTTGTCACAGATGATACGATTTCAAAGGATCTTCAAGATGATCACCTTAGATTCTTTCCGTCTCTTTTTAAAATAAGTTTCCAAGGCTGCTAGCAGACATTGAGACAAATTCAACGACCACAATATAATACATTTTTTCATATATAAAATTTATACATAAAAACATTAAACGTGGCCTTGAAAACTTATTTGAAAAAAGGACATAGAAAAAATTTAAGGTCACTACCTTGGAGATCTTTTGAAACCGTATCCTCTACAGCCAAAAAAATTTAGAACGGTATACCAATAATGAAAATTATTGAGATGGTCACGTTAGGAGGACAACCCAGTATATACTTAAGTGTATTTTTAGTAGTCTGAAGAAAATCTTTATTAGTCTTGCAGTACCTACATATTTATCTTAAGTACAGCATAAACCAAACGCTATTTTGCAACTTATATTTTTATTCCTTTATTTCGGTCAAATGCAAAAGTATCGAATGCTATTTATCAGAGGATATGCAATTTGCAAAGAATTTATACTAATCAACATGTTTTTACTAAAATTTCTTTATAAATGTGTACATTTGTTAGCAAAGTTTCATTCTTTACTTTCTCTGAAATCTTTGGTGATTCTATGAATTTTACACTATTATTGTAACATAATATATATATTAAACGACAAATTTTTTCATTTACAGGACGTAAAATGAAGATCCTAGCAGCTTTGCTGCTATTAACGTTAGTCTTACTGGTTCACGTGGTTTCTTCAAATACAACTCCGTCGACCACTGACACAACTGCGAAGTCATCGGAAAATTCTGTACTGAAAACAAGCGATGCATCGGATGTGGAACCTTATGCTACAATTTCATCCGCAAATGGTCAAGCAAAAGACAAAACGTCTTCTTCTGACGATGAAAAGTTAGCGCGAAAATTGAAAGACTACGGTGACGATCTCCTGCATTTGAAACCTATCCTGAGTCCTAAGGATATATTTCTACAAGAAATTCACACTTTGAGCGAAGAAGCTTCTACTTCTAAGGTGATTTAGAAACTTTTCCGTAGAAATTAATTTAGCCCCTTGCGTTGAAATAACGTCTGTCAGATGTTCGACATTTTACAAGTTACAAACGTCACAGACGTCTACCGAATATCGCAAGTTGCTTTGATCAGCAAATTAGGATAGTTAGCAACATTTATTTAAGTAGCCTGTTCCGCACTAAATAGATACGATCTAAGTTTGAAATGTGAGTAACTTATTTTTCAAAAGTTAGCGTTCTTTTATCAGTCTTCAAGGGCCTCAAATAACACAAAAGTTAAACTTCGTAGAAACTTCTTACATTACAATAATCGAGTATATCCTAAATAGATGCCTATTGATTAAGTGACAACACAAGGGGTTAAAAGAAGAGACGTATACATATGTATGTTCACTTCTAATAATTGTCTAATATCAAATAGTTTATTAATCCAGTACCATTGTTTAAATTGTAAAAATTACTAATCTGTATGATTGTTAAAATTATAATATGAATGTAATCTATTAGAAAAATAACGTCGAGGACAGATAAAATGAAGAAAATATTCCATTCATTAATCCTCTGGCACATAGTAACGAGTCAGACTTGTGACACAGATTATATTGAAGTTGAAAATTAATTTTAGTTGTAACTTTAGTTTTAATTTGTAATACTGAGGATTGAGATCTAAATAACGTATAATATTAATAAAAAATGAACAGCTTACATGCATAGCCAGTACAGATATCACAAGGCAAGGAGTTAAGTAGAATTATTAAAATTCTCATTAGACCAGTTCAAATTAATAAATAAGTCAATATCCTTTTTCGTTTGAAAACTGATAAAGTTTACGTTTCCCAGAAAATTCTCAAATTGTTCAAGGATGAACTTGAATGACATTAGCGATGAAAGTTTGAAATCAAACTATTTGCAGATTTATGAAGAGCTTGTACAATCCAGAAGGATTAAACTTTCAAGCTCAACTTCGACTGCAAGACCACTAACAACGATAATCGACGTTAATAATACGACGGAAGACAGTGCTGTAAAGAAACTGTTTGAAAACGAAGATACACCCTACGACGATGATTTGGACGAGGATGAAGAAGACAAAAGCGACGAGGAATACTACGACCCTAATGAAATCACGCGTGAAAACGAGGAAGAGCCTGAGAGTGACGATCAAATGAAAACACAGTGTCCTGATTATTGTAGATGTGCTGGCGAGTATGCAGCTGTGATAACTGCAACGTACGTTTCTAATCTTCCACGATAACATTATATAATTTAATTATTTCCTTTATATTAAAGGAAGATAATCACGACGTTGATAATTTACAATTCAATGTGCAATAACACAAGTGCGATTGACATTTTATTTTTTCAATCGCATTTTATGGACAAAACATTCCAATATTTGTTAAAAATGTATCTATAAATGTATACTGCTTTTTGTGTACAGGTGCTCCAAGTTTGTGGAACATCAATCTTTCGGCACAGGTATTGGTCACTTACACATAAAAAATGCTGGACAAATTCGCCTCGGCCCTCATGCATTTAAATCACAGGGTCTCAACAAATTACAATCGATTATGATTACTGACACGAAAATCGTCGAATTAAATCAGACTGCGTTCGATGGCGTACCATATTTGTTTTCTGTGAATTTAACACGCAATGAACTACAAAATATCCCTCCAAATATTTTCCAAAGCAATAAACAGCTATCCTTGCTTGCCATCTCTGGAAATCCGTTGAAGTATTCGCAAGATTCGAAATTAACAAAACATGGCCTATTTGATGCACCATTGGTCACAGAGTTTGACTTCTCCTTTAATGGACTAACGAAATTGAAACGTACGGCATTCTCCAAAATGGAGAGTGTCGCTTATGTTAATTTAAAAGGCAATAAATTGAGGGAAATTGATAGCGCAACATTCAGTATGATGGACGCACTTGAGGAAATTAATCTCTCGAACAATTTATTGAATGAAATTCCCAGTGGTCTGTTTGATAACAGTGAAATCCAAACGCTTCATATTAGTGGTAAGATTACGTTAATCGTAGAAACTTTTATATTTAAATAATTCACCATACACTTTTATAGAGAAACTTGTCTTTGTATAAATACAAAAAAAAAAAAGAAAACAAGAATTTCTCCTTTATTCAATTTTAATAGATTAAATTTCATGCTTACAATTTTTAACCATTAAACTCTTAACAATACGTATTAATAAAAATCAACATCACTCGATAATTAGTTATGAACTTAGTAGTCAATAATAATAGACATGCTTTCGAAAGTATTATTTAATAAATATATGTTTAATTTCCAGACAACAATTTGTCAAATTTGAGTACCATACAAGCACCGAAACTGAGAGTATTAAATGCATCTAACAATAAAATCAAATTAATAACGAAAGAAGATCTTTCTGGTGTACCCTTATTAGAACAGTTGATAATTAAATCGAACGGCATCAAGAGAATTCATCAGCACAGTTTTTCTAATCTCTATCAACTTACAACTCTCGATATTAGTGATAATAAACTTACTACTTTGACGGAACATCATCTAAGGGCTAATTCAAGATTACAAGTTTTATTGATCAACAACAATCCTCAATTAGAAACCTTACCAATTTTCAGTACATCTGGCCTTGAGTATAATACGTTTAGGTAAGAATTAAATGTTCTGTCGTATTGTATGCTGTGTTCCTTTACAATTTTTAAATGATCAGATTAGAAGATTAGAATTTTCATAATAAATGGACATTCCTAAATGGGACTGCCGACGTAAATTTTGAACAATTTTAATTTTCACATACTAAAGATTTTATTTCTTTTTTAATAACTTTCTTTTTTTCTTTAGTATGCATAAGTATAATTACGTAAATTTACATTTTTCTTTACTATGTATAAGTACAGTTACCTACATAAGTTTGTATTAACATTACATGTATAATATACATAAATAATTGCACTATAACGACATATATTTTTACAGCGTATATCGATTTGAATGCTCAAATTGTGGCTTGGATCTCCTCCAAGCAGGAACTTTCAACGCTATGCCAGCAATAGCACGACTGAATCTCTCCAAAAATCGTCTAACTGGTTTACCAGATGGACTCTTGAGTTCTCTACCGTCTTTACAGGTCCTCGATCTTTCTGACAATATAATTCGTTCTTTGGAAAGCAACATGTTCCGCGATGCTATTAGCTTAACGAAAATGAGTCTCGCGGGTAACCCCTTGGTAACATTACAAGTAACACCATTCCTGATGGCTCCCAGTCTTATGAAACTCGACGTGAGCAGATGTAATTTAGAGAGAGTTTGGAACGAAGCTCGAGTTCCACTGACTAGTTTAAAGTACGTAATATGTTTATTACATAAAAAAAACTTTCCTCTATATTTGAATATACGTAAAATTGAAACCTTTTTAATGAATTAACTAAAAAAATTAGTTAAGTGTATTATAAAGCTAAAAAATTTTTTAACGATGTTATCATTATGAGATAATGTTATTATTTTTTATCATTATTATTATCCTAGAACCTTGTCTGTTCGGGACAATAATTTACGTCAAATTACCGTTGAAGAGCTGAGAGCAACGCCAAACCTTGCTAGTTTGGATTTGACACACAATCCTCTCGACTGTAATGCGGAGTTTAATGAAGCTATACAATGGCTCACTGAATATGGCGTAAAGCCATTTGAAACGTCAAGGTATTTGTTAGTTTTTTAAATATTATTATTTCTTTAAGGTACAATAGTTCTTAGATGTATAATCAGGAAATGGGAGATCCAATTGTGATCACTTAAAGGGGTATTCTAATCTAGAGTGTCATTTTTTTAGGTCTTTTAGAGATTTTTTTTTTACAAAGAAATCATAAGACTTTGTAGTATCGATTTGTCGCACACATATTTATTTATATTTTAAGAATATTCACCATTTTTCGTAAGTGAAAATAATCAAAATTGTCCAAATTATAAGTTATTTAGTACGGTCCCTTAAAAAAAAAAAAGTGTTCTACTGGCTGACATAGTTCGGATCGCTTTTCTTATCCGAAACGAGAAAGCCCAAAAGATTGTTGATTAGTATGAGTGTGGCTGTGGTGTGAACCAAGATAAAACTAATATCGAAAATTTAAAAAATTTGAAGTTTGAATATCGATTTTCTCCATTTTTTTTTTTTCGTGTTTTGTGGGCTATAAAATCAGGGGGGAAAATAACGTTTTGATTTTTCTGGTTGCTGCAAAACGGCACATCTACTGAAGGTGTACGCAAAATTTGAGATCAATCTGTCACCTAGAACTTCAGATATCGTGTCATGCATTTAAAGAAACACAGTTTCAAGAGAAACGCGTTTAACACGTTCCGTGCCGCGTGGGTCGCATACGCCCCACTCTGGTCTTTTATCTTGAACGTTACCTTTTTCTCGATAACAATGATTTTTGCAATCTTATAAATATTGGAAGACATGTAGGGCAAAAAGCAAAACTGTTAGTCTCGACAATGTGGGACGCATACGACCCACGCGGCGTGAACGGAAAGTCACCGAAAATCGGTCCGGCACGGAACGTGTTAAAGTGATTATATGTACTTTCGACTAATCTGTCAGCCTAGGTCCATACAGTGGACCTTCCTCTTATTCAAAAAAGTCCTGCTCAGCAGATTTTTTTCTCTCTTCGCGTAACCCTATCCTTCTTTGGCGGCTTCTGTCAACCGACTCTCGTATCAGGAATTTACGTGCGTCTCTGCTTGCTGGCTAATAGCCACTCCCAATACAAACAAAAACATGGAAAACCCCTTCTTCAATATATACCGACGACTAAAAACGTGGCGATTTCGACGATTGCTGCTCCTGAATGTATATGTTTTGGAACGAATATTCAAATCAACAAATTTAACGATTCGTTATTATTTTGTATTTCCGCTTCTAATCATCTCTTCAATAATTTGTCTGCAGATGAATCTTCGTAGATTGGTTTAATTACTTCTAAATTTGATCACTAAGAGCTGGTTGAACGTCGATGGATATTACGTCGTACACTGCGGGCTGTGTGCAGTGTTCTGTAAATATCTATAACTTCGTTACTTTTACGAATTCAAGCAAATCCTTCCACAGATATCATTTCGAGAACCTAAATTTTCAGGAAATTAAAAAAAAATTGATGTTTTGAGAAATCTAGATTAGAATACTCCCTTAACGAGGATACAGTACCATATTTTTATTGTTGGTGATTTATTGATCAGTTGAAAATTAAACGCGTCTTACTGCTCTCATTGTCAGTAAAAACAGAGGTGAAACTTTAATCGGGGAAAAAGTGTAACCAGTTATACTATACTAGAACTCTCTCATAAGGATAATCAAGAATATCATTTTTCTAACTGAAAGTGGCATCAACTTTTAAGTTAAAACTTCGAAGTTATAATACTTTAATTTTTACCAAAGTTTGCTTTCAATTAATTATTACAGTGATATCTATACAGTTATGAACAAAGATTTGCAATTTGTAATTTTTTGAATAATAGCCATTTTCGCGATATTTGCAATATTTTTCAATTTTTCACGTGCACTCGCGTATAATATTACAAGGTGTAGAGTGAGCCACATAAAGTGATCCAAGTTACTTTTTCGAAAATTATTAGAGATCAATTTTTATTTTATTTTATTTTAATTTATGCTTCACCATCTAAATACATATATGTATGCTTACCTTAAAAGATACCGGTATCGTATTCCCTAAGGAAGGTGGCAGCAGCCGATCCCCAGATTCTTTTATCGAATGACATGAGTAATATAAAACGTTACGCCATACTTCCTCTGCTATACAAAATATGAGTGAATATTTCAAACAAATATTATGTATTTTCAAGAACGCTAACTAAGTCTGCAAAATTTTGTATGTCCTTCCATAAAAACGCTAGTGCATCATTTAGTGGATTACCATTACCTGCCAAAGAAGTATGATGCCTAAATAGTATCCCTTATATCACATAATAGATCTCATTGTATCCTTAAAATGTTATATGAAAATTTGTTTCTATTAAAACAGTTTTTGAGAAAATAATTCACAATACATTAAAAAAGAATTATTTAATTCATAATTCTCTACATTGTGTTTGAGTAAAATATATATTTCTTTCAAAGTATACAAGAATAAAATAATAAAATAAGTTCAATAATATTAGACCATTTTACTAAATTATCCATGTCACTTAAAAACACTTTAAACATTCCTTGTTTAATATATAATACAAATTTTCTATAATCACACAGTGGTGTACAGTACCATTGTACTTCTATAATCTTTTATAATTTACAGATATATAAGCAATTATGCTAAAGATGACAATTATCAAGATTCTGAAGGTATTAGCCAATGGATTGATTTCGCAAATGCAGTTTGTGATGATATTAATGATGGACCACCAGACAGGACTATTTCTCTCAAGGAAAAGAATTCGAAAGATTTTGGGGGCGGACTGGACACATCTGAAGATTCAGATTTATTAATAAAAAATATTATTGAAAGCGATGGAGAAGTATGTACAAATTTAGGATATTTATTTTAATTATCTTTCTTGATGCTCTAAAGATAGAGCTAATGAATTGTTCGTTTGTATTAGGAATTACTGAAATTGCAAATTGATCATGGACTGCAGTCAAATGAAGAAATAGAAAAAGCCTGGACAAGTCAAGACCAAGAATATGAAGACTTTGTTGCCTCAGAGAATGTGGAATATCATCCCTGGTATACTAGTGCTTTTTGGCCGGTAGTTATCGTAATCGTCATAACATTGATGATTCTTCTGTTAACGGTACATGTTGCAATTCATTTGGCAAAACGACGTGGTCACGGTCCTGTCATTAGGCCGCCTATGATCCTTCGACAAGGCTTCATTGATAACAAGAATTGCGGTTTAGTTTACAAACCTCTTCAAGAAGATATCGCAACACCGCATGTTCCGAAAAGAGGAAGCTTTTATTCCAGTAGTACATTCCATTATGACAAAATCGTACCAGAAAGCGTTTAAAATTCTTTACAAAATATAATTAAGTAATCAATTATTCAGCAACCGACTTAACCAAATAATTTGATTTAACCAAACGTTAAGGAAAATTAACCATTCTTAAAAAGGTAGAAGATATTTTAAATAAAACCGATGAATAATTTAATTACACTTAGAAAAACGTGCCATGCGCAATAATATTAAATTTTCATCGGTGGGTCCTCAATTGAAGGAATTCTATGATTTCTAATAATTTACGAAAAGTGTATAAATTTTTACAATATTATAAAATATTCACAAATACTAATAACATTGACGAATGCATTTTGAAATATGGTTAGAACAACTAAGCAATCGCTAAAGCACGTTTTTCAAGGTGCTGTATGTTTTTGTATTTCCAAGGTTTAAAGAACATGTAGAAATGTTTTGAAGTATTTCGTACATTTAACACAAAATCTTTAACTACTTAAACAGTCAATTTTATTTGCTACAAATTGGGGGAATAAAACAATTCTAATTATTTACAATTTGAATTAATTCTATTTATGTATTTAATTATTATTGGATGATTACCATACTTTTATAGCTTAAGATTAATAATGATAGAATCGTCATTTTGGGCAATTAGATAAATTATATGGAACAATAAAATATAAAATTAACAATACAATAAATTATAAAAACCAGAAGAAAATTGATAATCGTATTTTAAAAAGACAACGGATACTTTAAGCTAAAAACATTTGCCCAGTCATAGTAATATATGTAAAATGTAAGACTCGTCATTTCCAATTATGGTGATCGTAATATCACCGATAACATTCATTTGAGTCATAAAAATTCAAATATTTACTACTAAGTACTGCATATAGTACTAAGTAAACTAATCTATCGTAGTATAAGTTAGTACATTATTCTGTACTACACATTGTGCTACATGTTGTAAATAATGTATAACGTTTTAATAAAATTTTGATTATAATAAATAGTTATAAATCACTCCTTCTTCCATTTGACCCTGCACTCTCAAGTGTCCAACTATTTGCACGCTCGTTTTCTTTATTCAATTTGGCCGTAATCACGATTAATAATATTTATACAATACTAACACATAAAAAGTTTTAATTATGCGTATACCACTGTTAGGTTTTCTGTAGAAACGGTTTATGGCACGATCGACCGGGAACGGTTATTTTTGAGTTCAGGATTTTCGTTTATTGCTTGCACGGGTCTCATTACCTCCTCCGAGGGTCACTAGAATTGCTTTGCTAGATTTTTAGTAATTTCTATCCCTCGCGCTCAATAGCCTAAGAACATGCTATAAACCACGAATTTCCGAACGGCACAATATTAGACACGCTGATTGGCAAATGCAATCGTTAACACGTTAAACGCCATGTCAGTCACCGGCGACTGACAGTATACTTTTCGTTAGTCGTCTTCTGTTTATAGTTCGCATGGCCCACTGTGTGTATGCCCACGGCCAAGTGTGGCCTGAACGGAACGGTAAGCAAAACAGGCTGGGCGGTTAACCATTAACCAATCAGCGTGTTCCAACAAAAATCCCTCTCACGGACGTCCGAGACGCAACGTTGACGAGGGAGTCGAGTGGTAGTCGTTCAACCACCACGAACGAGGAGAAGCAAAGTGGAACCAGCTCACATCACGCGTTAGACATAGATCAGTTTTTTACAAGTTCTAATCATTTGGGTGGTCCTTCGAACCAGTATCTAGACGGCACAACATCGTGCAAACATCCACAAAGCTCGAAAGTTTATCGCCACAACCACGAGCATTAACAACCACTCTACACTGACGAACAAAAGTGTAAGCACGCGACACTAAGTTGCCACTACATATATTGGATTGCGTGGGTAGAACTATTGACGACTTTTCGACCTATTACTATATTTATTATAATTCATTCAAGTACCGTGTAAATCTGATGTTAGGTACCGATTACATATTGGACTAAACTACGATCTTTTAATATGGCAGCCAATTTGCTCGTATTATTTGCTATACAATTACAATTATATACCAAATAATATCGATTGCCCAGGCCTCACCACGTGGAGGTTGCTGCGAATGAAGGCCCGCCCTAACCACACGGTCCCATCCACCCTCCTTTTACGCGCCTACTATTTATTTTCTACTCGTTAATGCAACGTTAACACACCTCCTACTGATTGCACATTTGCAATACGTCGAATTTTCGATCGCTATGCAAAACGAACAATAGCAGGAGACTGAAAGAATTTTAACTAAAAAAACAAAGTCGGCGAGAAAAGAAAAAAAAAACGTTAAAAGTGTCCTATTAATTTAAACTTAAAGTACTTTAAGTTTAGCTTAACTTAAATTATGCCTAACTTACAGTATAAACTTCACTAACACACAACCTATACTAGGAATTAACTTAAACTTGCCTTAAACTAGGACTAACGAAAGCCTTAATTCTATACGAGATATTAATTCACTCTGTATTTTTATCACTACACAAGAATATGTGAAGTAGGAATCTGAACACAAAAGAAGAAAATACAAACAAATAAGTCCCTCAGAAAGACACGTCAACTTAAGGGACTGACTGCACACGGCTATCTCGGGAAAAAATCAAGCGTTTCTGGTCAAAATTGTTTACAGAAAAGTAACGAAAAGAAGAAAATTACAATGTTTACAAACTGAGAGCTACTGTCTTAAACAACATATAACTCGAGCACTGAATTTTCGTTAAAAACTTGCCTACTTAAATGTTAAAGTCTTAAATATTATCCTGCTTAAATTAAGAGTCACCTGCCTGTCTAATGATTTAACTTAAATTAACAGCCACCTGCCTAACTAAGAATCTAACTTAATGTAGAGAAACGCCTACCTGTCTAAAGATTTCAATTAAATTAAGAGTCGCCTGCCTGTCTAATGATTTAACTTAAATTAACAGCCACCTGCCTGATTAAGAATCTAACTTAATGTAGAGAAACGCCTACCTGTCTAAAGATTTCAATTAAATTAAGAGTCGCCTGCCTGTCTAATGATTTAACTTAAATTAAGAATCGCCTATTTAATTAGGAATTTAACTTAATGTCGAAAAATTGCCTACCTGATTAAAGATTTAACTTAAATTACAAATCACCTTCTTAATTAAAAATCCAATTTGATGTTGAACATACCGTGGCTAATTAAAATGCCACGTTCGTTTGGAAAACAACCTCCCTAATTAGAAATCTATATTGCACCCTGCCTATTCTAAAAATCTAAAGGGATATAAAGGAGAAAGAAGAGAAATATCAGTATGGTACGATGAATTGCTCGTATGCTTCTCTGTCACCTGCAACAAACTCAAAGTCAAACGAATTTAGTAGATTTTATAAGTCACGATATGGTCATCATTCGCGTTTTCTTTTTCTTCCAATAATTTCCTCAGTTTTCGATAAAGCGAGTCTGTAACAAACTCATTTTTTCTTGGATTAATAAAAGCAAAAACGAAAGTTTAACATCTGAAACAAAAGATATTATGCACATATATGTGTAAAATATTAATAATTATTATTATTGGGAAATGGAGTACTGTTTCCATAAGGACGCAGCTTACATCCGAAAGCCTCGGTAATAATAATTAAAAATGAAGGTTCAACAGCTGAAAAAAAAAAGACATTGTGCACACATCGTACATATACTTTTACGTATTCGTTGAAATAAAAGTGATATTAAAAAAGGTACTTTTCATTGTTAGCAATTACTTGGTACACATTAATAACAAATTATTTCGAAAGTCATTAGAATTTCACAAAGGAAGAACCTTCGTTAATTGAATTGAAAATTTCTATACCGAATACCAAGATGAAAGAAAAGTAGACTAAAATTGTGCACGATTAGTTTGCAAGTTATTATTCGCACCGAAGAAAACGTGGAGAGATGTTCCAATTTACTCTTCATTAGGAATTTAAAACCGAAACGATCGCACAATTTACCGCAATTTTATCTATATTATTATCATTTTTTCAATTAGCAACGAGTATACGACGTCGTACCGGTGATTCGAACATTTTACTATGAATATTACGAGCCAACTACTTTCTACGTAACAAAGTTTCTTTGCAAGCTTTTTATGTCGCACACGGAATATGAAAAACGTAATCGCGGGTGTACTTTAATTCGTGCAAAGCTATTTCGAAAATTTATAAAAATTCACTGTACTCTACTGTTGCATCAGTCGGTATGCAAATTTGCAAGTATTACCGACAGATGAATCATACGTAGCGAGAAAAGTGAAATAACTCTAATAACAATTAATTCTTATTTTTTCTTCTTTTTTAAGAATTTACCGAGCTTCTACTTGTACATTCGTTCATTATTAATTCTTCCTCTGATATATTCCGATTCAATTTGAAATTCTCAACGTCTCAAAGTCATTGTTACGTCTTCAAAGATAAATCATCATCATCGATATTACATATGTAATATCGTAAATTTTAGTAAATACCTGTTATAGCAATTCAATGAATATAATTCAACAGTATTTCATGACAAACACTCGGTATATTTCACAATCCACTCGTTCTAAATCCGAGCAAAAACCGTGAGTGGAATAATTCATTCTTTTACGCAACACTAATCTATTAAATGTACGAAATAAAAAGAGTCTCAGAATCAATCGCGGTGAGTGCTTCATTTTACTTGCAATCTGAATTTACGAAAAAAAAAGAAGATAAAAAAAGTTACCGCTAAACGCGAGAGCAGCCACGTTAGGGCGCTTTTGGGCAATACGCAACACTAGTCATCTATGCACTCTGTAATTTATAATACGCAACACTAATAACGGGGGATCCATGGCAGTCGTAGTCAGGGCTACTGCCCTGATCACCTTTGGTGCAGATCTTTCAGCGACTCCTGAAAAATTTGGGCATTCCGTCGCAACACTATTCAAAGACAAAACGCGTTTATTCATTGACGCAACGCTATCGTTAAAATTACATCTGGAGTAAATGGACTCCTTCAAATTATTTTTACTCTGAAAAAATGAAGGAAAAAAAAAATGTAACATTACTTTAAATGCAAACATTTACAATCGAATAAAGATTCGAAGAATAAAAATTCCATACACAAGAGCAACCGCGAGTAGTATTTCTTCGCAACTCTAATTTACAACGCGATCTCGATCAATTCGCAACTCTAATTCAAAACGCGATCTCAGTTGATTCGCAACTCTGATGCAAATCGCGACTAGATTTTTCGCAACTCTTGACACAAATCGCGTGTAAATTTCTCGCAACGCTAACACAAACCGTGATCAATCAGTCGCAACGCTAATTAAAATCGCGACAGGGGAGGGAGGGTGTTCGATATCCAGTTCCAGCTGAAATACATCCTACAAAATACTACATGCAAGCGAGCACAGTGACAAAGTAGCAACGAGAATGACTCTGCATCCTATTGATGCACAGTCATTCCCAGTAACCCTCTTCTTTGGCAGTTTGCCGGGTCACTTCGGCTCGTAGTCTCTCCCTTCTCTATTTTTTCTTTTTCTTTGCTGAAACTTAAATCTACGCTCGAGATTCCCTGTATCGTAAAATAAACCATAACATATAAAGGTGAAATAAAAAAGATAAATCGCGGAAGCCGGAAAACTTGGAACACGCAGATGAACACGAGCAACAAATGAATTGTTGCAAGTGCATCTACGCCGAACCTCGAGCAAAATATATTTGTGCGTTTCCGTTTCGGGGCCTAACACCACCCGACCGCGAGCGCGGGAAGTTCGAAAAACTCGACAAGTGCATCCAGTGGCAAGTGGCATGCTCCACTCGCGCCAGATTCACCTTCGACTTTTCAAATCAGATTTTCCTGAAACAGGTTGTACACAACGAAAAAAAATTTGGGCCTGCCCGATCGGAGACTGTGTCAACCTGCCCGGCCCTACCTACTTATATTTACCATACACACACACCAGAAAGTATACTACCTATCCTCCCTGAACCTATATTTAAAAAATGCAAGTCACACATACAAAAACAGACGCTCCACGGTTCTCATACAGACACTTGGGCGCAATATCCTACACTAGAGAGACGTCCCGGGACGCCTCCGACGCCCAAGAGTTAGTCAATCGTTCACACACTAATGTACATACCAGTTTTCCTGAAATCGGCTGACGAAGGATAGCGACCATTGCGATCATACGAGAGAAAAATTTACAAAAATCGGCTGACAAAGGTTAGCGATCATTGCGATCATACGAGAGAAAAATTTACACGCGACGATTTTAAATGTATTTCCTTTTCCCGTTTCGTTTATTTCTCTTTTGCAACTTTCACATGTTACTGTGAAAAACGGAAATTGGTAACGAGAGAAAAATGAATCTATAGCGACGCAATTCCACAGCCTAACCACACACACTCTGCGGAAATACGTCGTGCACGATACGCTAACCTAACGTCAGCCGCCGACAAGTTATATATTAAAAAAAAAAAAAAAAAAGATTCATTATTAAAACTAGTGTCATCGTACCCATTGCCCTTCACCCAATCAAGAAGCACCTGGGCACGTGAATGGGTTATTGACAACGAATACGGAGGGTTAAACCTGAAAATCCTCGACTAAAAATATGTTATTATCTGATTTTTCATGTACTTTGTATAACGGTCTAATAATTAATACTAATGGTAATAAAAGGTATCACACAGGGAAGGTAAAATTTTTATTTCTTCTTGATGATAGGCTCTGAAAATTAAACACGTTGTTATTAAATCATCCTCGGACGATCCCGTCGTCAAAGTAAATTTTGCGAAAATTAGAGGTAAAGGCTGTTATACTTTGACTTCGAAATCTGGTCCGTTACATTCGCGAAGTGTCTTCTTGCACTAATTTTTCAATTTAATATTGTACTTCTTTGTTTCGAGAATGACTCTACTTTTAAATTGTACTCTTATATCCCGAGATAGATTAATCGTCATCACTGTGCGATAACTGTTTTCAAACAGACGAAGTCGAAGGACATTCGACTTCCATACTAAATTTAATACGAAAATTCTACGATTTCTCGTGGAACAATTATTCACGTGGATATTCCACAAATATCTAAATTGAAAATATTCTCATTTGACCAGTATTCAAGTCAACATATTTCTAATTAAATTTACTAGTTTCACTATAATTAATATCGTATTATCAACATTAACCAGAATAGAAAAAAACTACGCGGTGCAAGAAAACCTAGCCTCATCTAAGAAATAAATCACACAAAATGTTACTACTCACGAGAGTGAGTTATTACACTCACACCCGCGGTCACCGTGCTCGTCGAAAGATACTACGTAATTAGTCACCCGTATCGATTCGGACCAATCGTCCTACGACATGATTGAGTGACCAGAGGAACTTCAACACATGCGACTCACAGTTCGTTGAGTTAAAGCTGTCGTCTAGGCCGCCACAGCAAACTGCTACCCCCAGAGGAAGTCATCTAGGCTGCCACTGCTCAGAGGAAGTCATCTAGGACGCCACTGCACACCATAGTTGTCGTAGAAGTCATCAGGAAGGCACCATAGAGACCACAGTTAGGCCGCCAACTGTTTAGGTAGCAAACTGCTACCCCCAGAGGAAGTCATCTAGGCTGCCACTGCTCAGAGGAAGTCATATAGGACGCCACTGCACACCATAGTTGTCGTAGAAGTCATCAGGAAGGCACCATAGAGACCACAGTTGAGGCAGGCTGTAACACTTTGTAAAAGAACGGAATATTATTATTTGTTCTTAAATTATTTCAAAATTTTCGGTATTATTTACTACAGTGAACTTTGAAATTTTCGTAATTTTCACTCAAACAAAGATACATATAGACATTTCAAGAATTAACAACTCTTTAAATGAAAAAGATTGAAACTATTAAACTTTTATTTTGATAGATACTTACATGTTCAGCTCTGAGAGCTCCGCCCAATGATTTCTTCTTTGATACATACTTACATGTTCAGCTCTGAGAGCTCCGCCCAATGATTTCTTCAAGTGATGCACTGACTCTAATACCGGTAACGAATTTCAGAAAGAATAAAAAAATAAATAAAAAGTTAATAACGCGACCGTGTATATTATGTCCGGCGAACAAAAACACTGACTCTACCTTCACGTAATTTATTGTAAATTTAGTACATATGTCTACTTTAAGAGCTGTGTTGCTCTGAAAAACAAGAAAAAAATCTTGTACGCAAAAAACACTGACTCTATCGACCGCATTGCGCGCGGTCAACATCTCTGGAAATAAAAACTGTTCGTTAGTAGGGAGGAGGGGGGCGTGTTTACTTTTTTATTCGTATCGAGTGTTCGTCAAGAAAATACTGTCTTGTTGGAGAAATGCAAAACCTTACGTGACTACACATTTTACATTAACACAAATATCAATAATTATCAAGATTATTTTACGTCACAATGAAATTAATTTGTGAAAAGTAAAAAAAATAAAAATGTTTGTTATTAGAGTTAGCAATTATTACTATGTTAAGAATCGCGTAATATATCGCGGTTTATAAATATTCGAAAATGTTTGTACGAAGTCAAATTCCGTGGCTAAACCGAATCATAAGCAACAGGCAAGTATTCGATTCTACGTAAATGATTTTAGCGAATATTTAAACTTGCGACGAAAATTGTACGTATCGGTGATTGAACTCGACATAGGGATAGTAAAAAGACTGGAAGAATAATATTAACGATTCAACAAGACAGAAAATATCGCGACCGAAATGCAGCAAAAGGTGCAAATTATTTCAATAAAATCGAACGACTTTATGTAATTAAAAATTCCACATTACAAAGCAAAGTTTGAAACGATCAAACCACGAATTCTTTTCTCAATTATATAAAAATAAATTACGCCCGAAAGAAAGAAGCTTAATCTGTTCTTCTTACATCTTAGTATATTGCTCAATTAATTATAACGTTTATATAAGTATGCTTAGTTATACCCTCCTTTAATTATGCAATAAATGTGTACCATGTATTACCATACATTGTTACATACCCACATAAAATCAATGATATAAAAAAAAAAAGATATGTATACATACGATCGGCTTTGTAATAATAAATTAAATATTACCAATTATCCATCAAACCCATAAACGTTGCCCTAAGGCTAGTCTGTTCCTGTTTCTCTGCTCTCTTCATCAACCAGATATCTTCACAGAAGAGAAATATTAATTTATAACATGTGTATTGAATAGAAACAAAATTGCGTCATAATTAAATAATTACTTTAATTCGAACTCTATTGTGGAAGTTTATGATATGACTGTGTATTAATTCATTAAGCAAAAGCAGTAAAAGAGTGTAGTAATCGTAGGATAATTACCAGAAATGATAGAATACGCGAATGTGAATAACACGTCTTGTCGACTCGAAGCCCGGTAACTAAATGACTGAATTCCCCCCCGTGATATCGTCCTCTACAACTAATGCTAACACAGAGTCACCTTTGTGTTTGTGTTTCGGAAATTTCAACGGAAATAGCAATTCTGAGAATTTAACATAGAAAAACTATGCCTCGAGGCAGCCGTGCTCGGTCGACTGCTTGAGCCGCCAGTATTTACGAGTTTTTATAAACACAAGTTTGGCGATATCGTATGTTCTTCATGTCGAAGCTACGCACGATACGATTGAAATATTCTTCGATTTAATATAACAATTCACGTCCCATCTGTTCAGCAGCAATAAATTAAAAAATTATGAGGCCACTTACATAATTACTGGAGCGAATTGCTTCTATCAATTTCCTGCCTCTTCAGTCGATTTTGAATACAAAAACCCGAAAAACAGAATAAAAAAACATTTAATTTAAGGAAAATTAAACAAGTATTAGCTAAAAGAAACAATTAGAAACATTTAGAGATTAATAAATTAAATTTATAATAATACTTTCTTATCAGGCACGTAACACGTTCACTCTCTACGACGTCCAGAAGTAACTGACGAATCAACATGTCGTTGCTAGGAAACTGGATATAGGAGTGGGGGTAATCTCTATTCGAAATATGTAGCTCACTTATTCGAAAATTTCGAAATAAATTAGTCGTCCAGATACCCCAAAGCTCCTTCAACGCATTTTAGTTGCTCAGACACTCAATAATCTCCAACACAATTAATGTCCACGTCTTAATTTGTTAATTTGATCAATGTTAGGATACGTGTTCATTTGAGAGTAAAAGTATCGCGAGTTGTTCTCGAGAGTCAAATTTGTCAGTATACAGGGTACTGAGAGTGCTAGCAGAGAACTGGACATATGTATATTTGAGAGTACTCTCGAGAGCAACTATCTTAATTGCGCAGTAATTACTTTTAGCCTTTAAAAGGTCTCTTGTCACACGAAACACCTTGTTTAAAGTGTATGGCAGTACAAATTTCGAAAAGACGTTCAGTATTCCAAACGTTCGGTATTTTAGACGTTCAGACGTTTTATAATACGTCAATCTGCTGTTATAGCAAGAAACTCTTTGAGAGTACTCTCAAGAGAAGCTATCTATGTAACTACGCAGTAGTCACTTTTAGCCTTTAAAAAGTCTATTGTTACATGAAACACCTTGTTCAAAATGTTTAGCAGTGAAAATTTCGAAGAAACGTTCAGTATTGCAGACGTTCAGACGTTTTGTAATATGTCAATATTTGCTGTTAAAAACTCGACAATCCGATCGATATAAAACATCAAATTGCAGAATAAATCAACGACATACACTTTTCAATATCACTTGTATTCACTTTCAACTTAAATAAACACAATTGTTTTCAACATAAACGTTCGTTTTGCACATGACTCACGCTGCGTTTAAGAACGGTAGTCGGGAGCGTTCGGCAACGCTCGGGATTATTCGGTCAACAGCTCCTTTTTCGAATATCCTGGATACCAAACATTCTATGTCAAATTGAACACTTTCTGTCACTATGTCATTGATTTTTTTTAAATTGAGCACAATTATTGGCATATTAAATTAAACTATTAAAAACTCTAGTTAAATTTCTGGTTACCTTACAAGGGAACATTTCAAAGTAATAATTAACATCGTGCGCCATTTCATATAACTACTAACACAGACAACGTACAGAATAGACCTTCCATCTTACCATTTTCATGTCGTTACCAACGTTACCGATTCAGCATAAAATAAGATTACAACATTAGTAGTGGTTGGAATTGAAATTAAACGTAACTATGAAACCACAAATAAAAAAATAACGTATATAATTGTTTATTAGTAGATGATTCATCACATGCGCGTGTTCTACTCCTGACAGAAGATTGTGAATAGTTCTACCCAAACAGTCCAATATATGTGTATATCTTTATATGCAAATTTAATAAAAGAGGATTTTTTACATCTTTCGACTTTACCATCTTTGATGGTTGGATTGTATGTAATTCTTAAACTTACCGCTTCATATCGTAAAGGACATAACAAACTCTAATTGTTTACACGATCGATATTTCAGAACGTTGGACACAAAAACACTTTAGGTGCAAGGTTTATTCTGTACCTCGTTTGTGGTGCAAGGTCTATCCTGTACCTCGTCTGTGGTAGGGCTCTCTCGGCCCTTCTGCTGCGGTTACAAAGTCTCATAAGGTATTAGCATAGAGATGTAGCGTAAACCAATCATAGATGAGGGTATGCAGTAGACCACTCATCCAATGTATTCTTTTGTCACACGACCACGGGGTCGTAGAACCCCGTTACCATCATCCTACTGTATCGATTGGTACTGGTATTATATCATTGCTTTATTAGTGGTAGGAATTAAAACCAAGAACATTTGGAATTTGTTGTTTTAAATAATGAAAGATATAAAATTTCGAATCTTAAGATGAATCAGAATGGATTCAGTCACACACATTTTCGTTTTGGGATCCAAGTGTGTATTGACAACACAGTAACAATGTACACATGACCAATAACGATCGTTTAGTTCTTAAAATAACCGTTCTTAAGCGTATAGTGCGCTTCAAAACCAGTAGTTTTGGACAATGTCGGTATTACAGATCGTGTGACAAAAAGTCTCATAAGATGATTGATCTACCCTATATCTCGTCTGTGGTGTTAAGGCGGGATTTCCTATACGCGTTCGACGCACGCGTCTGACGTATGCGTCTGACGGTCGCCTCTTTCAGAAGCAGTCTAGACGCAAACGCAGTGCGATTCCTTTAATAAAAATGTCGACAAAATTTCAATTTTCCTCCGAGGAGGATGACAAATTATTAAAATGTGTTGCATCTTATAATGTCTTGTACGATACAAGTAATAAAGATTATAAAAATTATGCTATTAAAGAAAATGTGTGGAGGGACGTATCGGATAAATTAGGAAGAACACGTAAGTATTCCTTAATTATATTTATGTTCATAAGTGTTACAGATTTGAAATAATAAAGAAGGTAAGTATGTATTTTTTTGTAATACTCATAGAATTTTGTTGTCATTGTACTGACCCTTGTGGGGTATTAAACTAAAGTCGAAATTTATTACGTACTACGAAACCCTCTATCTTACCGAAACTTCTTGCTCTAGCTAAAGCTAACATATTTTTACGAATGCTCGGTTCTTGATTTTGCTGTTGAGAGGCATTATTATTAAGATACTCATCACACAATACATTGTGCAAACAGCATGTTGCTGTGATAACCAAATCTGTCGTTCCCGGTAATAACGTAATAACATAATAACTATGGCTAAATAAAATATTCCTAACTCTTGACATAAAATTGCGAAAGCATTTTCTGTTACGGATATTGTTCCGAAAGGCGCCAGTGACCGATCGACACGAAATTTGAGGAGTGTGGTGAAGAGAGGGGTCAGGAATATAAAATTTTAGTATTTATTAGGTTCCGAGATATTAATAAAAAAACTTCCGGAACTATACATTGAAATTTGCCTATACAGACGTTACTAATGCAACCGCCTTCGCTATAAAAGTCGTTGTCGACTGTCGAGTATTCGATGACGCAATAGCAATATCGGCCTCAGTATCTACAGGGTGTCCCACGTAAAATCGGTTATTGTAACTTTGGTCGCCCAAGGGATGTTTTATATTCTATTTCCGATCCAGAAAGTGATTTTTCAAAAGGAAAAGGGAATTTGCCTGAACGTAATATGATGCCTCATGCGTGCCTTTTCAAAAATACCGCTGTCCCCTTCTTTACCGTTAGGATCCGGCGTCAATAATAACAAATTTGTAGTTATACATCGTTCAAAATAAGAGTAACCTCGTTTCGCGCATGGGACGTGCCTAAGGCAGGGCTAGAACCACTAAACGTCCAAACCCCCACTTACCCTCTGCTACGCTCTCTGTCTATGCGCAGAACGGACGAGAATCAGTCCAAGAGCGAGGTTACTCTTATTTTGAATGATGTATAGCATCAACTAGAGCCAATAATACTATGGAAAAATAATTCGAATATAGTACGGTATGACCCATCGTAAAGAAACGAAATTTTGAGGAACTGCAGTGGGGGGGATATAAAATTTTAACTTCGGATATTTATTAGTTCCTGAGATATTGATAAGAAAACTTTCGGTAAAATACATTGAATTCTATCTATACAAACATTACTAAACAATCGTCTTTGCTGTATGGATTAGTCAGCGTTATACGCAACTGTCGTCGCTATAGTAGTCGTCGCCGTTAACTAACCGATGACGTAATAGCGATATTGGCCTCACAGCGATACCTATAGGGTGTCCCACGTAAAATCCGACATCGATGAAATTTCACGGGTATGTAATTGGTAGTCGGCCGCCTAAGGGCGGCCGGATTAAAATAGTTAACCCAAACCTAACTTAATACAGATCACGCTGGCTAGCAATTGAATGAGTTGTTGTAGGCAGAATTCAACGTATCATACCGAAAGTTTTTTATTAATATATCAGAAACTAATAAATACCCGAAGCTAAAATTTTATATTCGGAGTCCCCCCCAGCACCACAGAATTTCGTTTCGTTATGATGGTTGGGTCGTACCGTACTACAGCCATACTATGGAAAAATAATTCTTACAATTAAAATGTAGCGAGACGCTAATTTGCCATTATTATAATTGGGAAAATTCCATTGTCTCATAAAGTCACTCGCAACGTTTTCGAAATCTGAGGCGTTAGGTTCAGGTAAAAGTATCGGTACCAATTTGTCGCATAGTTGTGAAGTGCGTGTTTCACAATGACACTTATGCATGAATATGATATTCTAAACGCAAATGATAACGATCCAAATGTTTCTCCAATAGCAAGAAACTTGTAAAAAATATATTATCTATTTATTTCAGCTACTGATTGCAAAAAGAGATGGAGGAATATACGAGACACTTTTATGAAAATAAAGCGGGGACACAAATATGAGACAGGATCGGCAGCAAAACCAAAATCGAAGTGGCCATTATTGGATCAATTAAGTTTTTTAAATAACGTGTATTTTAAAAGAAGGTATGTATTTTTTATAGACGATCTCAGTTCTGAAATATAATACATTTTACAAATTTACTTTATAGCACCTACAGTAAAATAGAACATAATATGGAATCACAAGAAGCAATGACCAGCATCGAATCAATAGGCACATCAATGGATATACCAATAGATACATCATCTATAGACACACTACCCGTAGATGTACATTCCATAGTATCATCCGGCACATCATCCATAGACACATCATCCAGTGACATACTATCCATAAACACAGAAACAAATAAAAGAAGCCTGGGTGCAGGAAATAAACAAACAAAAAGACATAAAAATGATAAGGATAAAACTTTAGACTTTAGACAAAGCAGAGCTCTCGGAGGAGAAAAACTTGTGCAGCCTCTAAATAGAACAATATCAGAAGATAATGATCCAATATTAACATTTTTTAGAAGTATGGCGTTGATGGTAAAAACATTTTCTCCAAATTTAATTGCAGAAGCAAAATATAGAGTTTTTAATATAATTTATGAGTTAGAATTAAAATCCATTAGAGAAAATTCATTAAGTAACAAGTCCAACAACACTTTCCACAATTTTTCAAAATTGTAAAAAAATGATATCATTATAAAAATTATTTTTGTAAAAATCAATTTAGTTTAATGTCAAGAGAAATATTTCGAGTGATAAAATGGGATGTTCTACTCTTCTGCTTGGTGTTTTCTTTGAACTATTACCAACAAGATTTAAAACGAAATCTACTTGTTTTTTATTTAATCTAAAAAATGGCCTATATGTCTCTTCGTCCTCTAGCAAATGCTTTCTTATTATTATACTGCAATAACTCTATTTATCTCGAGTTTTATACATATTTTTTATTTGCTTCCTTTTCCTTTTTACCAAAAGTATGAAAAGGATTTCATCATCTCCTTCTTCTCTTAATAGTAATGAAAGTATGTTTCGGTTCATTCCGAAAACTTATTTCAGACTTTCTGTATACAACCGAGTCGTTTGATAGATAACGATATACAGTAAATTCTCTACAAGAGTCAGTAAGTTTGGATTCTACAAGTGCCAGTATAGATGGTCCTACGCCTAGGTCTGCGTTATTGCTGCGCCCATGTTATCTCGCTCGCAGTCAATCAAGCGTGTAACGCTACAGCAGTCGGTTTGCTTTACGAGATTACACGGCTCGACAAATCATAATAGAAAAATATAATTTCTTTAATTTTACTTATTTTCATCTGGAATTTTTTTTAACATGTTGGTGAGATTTTTCTGATGAAAATGATATCAAACACGATATAATTTGAACAACATTTACTTATTAACACGTTCACTGTCGCGCCAGATTTACAGGTTGCTGTCAGGCGGCCACAAGAAAATACATTTTAAGCATAGGATTATAGTATTATGCTTTATAATTTTTTTTTTTCAATTGAAAATAATGTCTAGCTAGCTATGACGTTCAAAATTTTTAGTTGACAACATTTATTTTATTTTAATTATTCTAAACATTTGAGGCACTCCAGTCACTGATGACCACCATGGCCATATCGAGGAAACAATCTAATGTTAATACTTATTGAGTGATTAATGTAATCTCATAATATATCGCTTTAGCGAGCCACCGTTTGGTTGGCAATTGTTTATCACATAGAGTCGGCTTACCTCCACGTAAAAAAAAAAAAAATGTAGGGTCGATAGCAGCAGAAAAGCTGCTAAGCAACTAGAATTAAATGTAACGATAGAAATTATTGCAATAATGCGTAATGCTATTGAAAAATTGAAAGAATCAAAAGAAAAAACGCGAATTCATATCTTTCTCGATTCTAGAATATAAGAAAATTTGAATAAAATACGCGACAAGAATTGGGGAGAAGCATAAGTTAAACGCGTAAAAATATTCAATAATAAACGAACTAGGGATGAAGCTATTATTTCAATACGCGATGCACTGACTCTAGTATTTACTAAAATTCAAAAATTCTCGTATAAATTCCGAAAATAGATTATTAATTACGGTAAACTACTGAGACGGTTTAATTAAGGGTGGGCATGGTGCTGCTTTAGTTTGAAATGATTTATAAACACATAATTAACAGAGGAAAAACCGTGAAACGGCAAAACGTCTACATTCTAATTGTTATAACATGTAAACAGAACTTTAAATTTAGTGTAAACAGAAAAAATATATAATACAATTTATTTCACGGTATTGCAACAAATAAACGTTGAATCAATATTTAATTCGTATAAAAACAATTATTTAACGTAATAATTTTACCTTCACTATGGCTATTTTTAATCTACGACCACAGGTCAACCTGATTTCTAATCCTTACGAACTTTAAATTCAGTCTAAACTGAGAAAATATATAATACAATTTATTTCACGGTATTGCAACAAACAAACGTTGAATAGATTCTTAATTCGTATAGAAACATTTATTTAAAATAATAATTTCACCTTCACTATGGCTATTTTAAATTTACGACCAAGGGTCAACCTGATTTTTAATCCTCCGAACTTGATTTCACAACGAGAAAGTAATAAGATCGTTGAAACGTACTTATTTGTCAAAGAAACTTGCAAAAATGTATAAATAATAATATGTAATGTTTTAACAAATTTTTGGAAGTATAAATTAATAATAAAATTGTGAAAATTAATAAATTATACGTTATTATAACATTAATAGAATTATGACTAAACCGAAGTTCGAAGTCGAGTATTTAAAGTCTGATATTACGTGCCTAGCGAGTGCCGGTAATTGTTAAAATTTGTTTAATAATTAGTAATAGAAATTCTAATTGATTCTAATGTATACAAGTGTTACAAGAAGGCTGAGTGTGTACAGGGTGGACATAGACTAGCTAGTAGCCCCCGACCACTCTATTCACATCTCAGAACCTTCAGGTCAAAATACGCCGCGAAGTGTCTAGGGCCCAGTATAAAGGGTAAATGATTTCGCGGGACATCGGCGGGTCCTTATATACCTGCGGTACCCTCTCCCCAAAGTCATTAGCAAAATCGTCGGTTAGGTCAGGCGGGAAATTTTCGCGGGAGATTTTCGCGGGAGATTTCCGATATCGTAACACGGTATAATTTATCAATTTTCACAATTTTATTAAAAATTTATACTTCCGACAATTTGTTATAACATTGCATATAACAATTTATACGTTTTTACAATATTCTTCAATGGAAACATAGGTTTTAGCGTTCTCGTTACTTACTCGTGGTTAAATTAATTTCGTAGGGATTAAAAATCAGGTTGACCTGTGGTCGTAGATTAAAAATAACCATAGTACAGCTAAATTTATCGTGTTAAATAATTCTTCTTACACGAATGAAAAATGTATTCAACGTTTGCTTGTTATAATATCGTGAAATGAATTATATTACACATTTTCTCTATTCACATTGAAATTAAAGATTATAACGATTAAAAATCAAGTTGTCCTGTGGTCATTTATCAAGAATAATCACAATAAAGCTGAAATTATTGTGTTAAATAATTTTTTTAATACGAATTAGGAATTTATTCAACGTTTGCTTGTTACAATACCATATTCTCGATAAACGATATTCTCCACCAAACTGAACAAAGTACAGTAAATTCTCTACAACAGTCAGTAAGTTTGGATTCTAATTTAGTTTGGATATAATTTATTTCACGATATTATAGCAAACACACGTTGAATAGATTTTTGATTCGTGTAAGAAGAATTATTTAACACGATAAATTTAGCTGTACTATGGTTATTTTTAATCTACGACCACAGGTCAACCTGATTTTTAATCCTTAGCAAATTAATTAAACCACCAGTAAGTAACGAGGACATTGAAACGTAGTTATCCATTGAATAAAGTTATAGAAACGTATAAATGATTCTATGTAGCGTTATAATAGATTGTTGCAAGTAATAAATTAAGAACAGAAATTTCCCGCGAAAAGTAATCGGTTTCCCGCGAAAAATAGTCGATTCCCGCCTGACCTAACCGACGATTTTGCTAATGACTTTGGGGAGAGGGTACCGCAGGTATATAAGGACCCGCTGATGTCCCGCGAATTTATTCACCCTTTATACTGGGCCATAGACACTTCGCGGCGTATTTTGACCTGAAGGTTCTGAGATGTGAATAGAGTGGTCGGGGGCTACTAGCTAGCCTATGTCCACACTGTACAAACGTTGAATACATTTTTCATTCGTGTAAGAAGAATTATTTAACACGATAAATTTAGCTGTACTATGGTTATTTTTAATCTACGACCACAGGTCAACCTGATTTTTAATCCCTACGAAATTAATTTAACCACGAGTAAGTAACGAGAACGCTAAAACCTATGTTTCCATTGAAGAATATTGTAAAAACGTATAAATTGTTATATGCAATGTTATAACAAATTGTCGGAAGTATAAATTTTTAATAAAATTGTGAAAATTGATAAATTATACCGTGTTACGATATCGGAAATCTCCCGCGAAAATCTCCCGCGAAAATTTCCCGCCTGACCTAACCGACGATTTTGCTAATGACTTTGGGGAGAGGGTACCGCAGGTATATAAGGACCCGCCGATGTCCCGCGAAATCATTTACCCTTTATACTGGGCCCTAGACACTTCGCGGCGTATTTTGACCTGAAGGTTCTGAGATGTGAATAGAGTGGTCGGGGGCTACTAGCTAGTCTATGTCCACCCTGTACACACTCAGCCTTCTTGTAACACTTGTATACATTAGAATCAATTAGAATTTCTATTACTAATTATTAAACAAATTTTAACAATTACCGGCACTCGCTAGGCACGTAATATCAGACTTTAAATACTCGACTTCGAACTTCGGTTTAGTCATAATTCTATTAATGTTATAATAACGTATAATTTATTAATTTTCACAATTTTATTATTAATTTATACTTCCAAAAATTTGTTAAAACATTACATATTATTATTTATACATTTTTGCAAGTTTCTTTGACAAATAAGTACGTTTCAACGATCTTATTACTTTCTCGTTGTGAAATCAAGTTCGGAGGATTAAAAATCAGGTTGACCCTTGGTCGTAAATTTAAAATAGCCATAGTGAAGGTGAAATTATTATTTTAAATAAATGTTTCTATACGAATTAAGAATCTATTCAACGTTTGTTTGTTGCAATACCGTGAAATAAATTGTATTATATATTTTCTCAGTTTAGACTGAATTTAAAGTTCGTAAGGATTAGAAATCAGGTTGACCTGTGGTCGTAGATTAAAAATAGCCATAGTGAAGGTAAAATTATTACGTTAAATAATTGTTTTTATACGAATTAAATATTGATTCAACGTTTATTTGTTGCAATACCGTGAAATAAATTGTATTATATATTTTTTCTGTTTACACTAAATTTAAAGTTCTGTTTACATGTTATAACAATTAGAATGTAGACGTTTTGCCGTTTCACGGTTTTTCCTCTGTTAATTATGTGTTTATAAATCATTTCAAACTAAAGCAGCACCATGCCCACCCTTAATTAAACCGTCTCAGTAGTTTACCGTAATTAATAATCTATTTTCGGAATTTATACGAGAATTTTTGAATTTTAGTAAATACTAGAGTCAGTGTCCACCCTGTACACACTCAGCCTTCTTGTAACACTTGTATACATTAGAATCAATTAGAATTTCAATACAATAGACTGAATAACAATTCATTTTAACTAATACCTATTAGAAATTTTCCTTTTAAAACAAATATAAATCATTTTACCAATTACTGGTACTTGCTAGACATTTAATATCAGACTTTAAATATTCTCCTTTCGGTTCTTTTAAATACAATCAAATAATTTCTTCAATTATCGATACTGACTTGGAATACTCCGTTTCGAATAAAATATTTCGAAATTATTTTGAAGGTTTAGGGAAATAAACATTTGAATTTTAGTCATCGTTGTTCTTCAGACTTGTCGAATAGGATATTGAAATGACTTTGAGTGGTTGCTTTTTCGTTAGGGCATAACAATCAATATGTACTTTTCTTCCAGCAATTGAAATTAATTTGAAATTTTTCTTTCAGTATTTTTCATATATTTTCTCTGATATTGAATTTATTTTATGACTTGCTATTTTGTTTACTAATAATTTACCATTCAAGGAATTTGCATGAATTGCATGTTAAGTAGTTAGTTGATTTATTATTGTATATTGTGAGATGATTTGGAACGAGTGCACTATGCCCACCCTAAATTAAACCGTCTCAGTAGTTTACCGTAATTAATAATCTATTTTCGGAATTTATACGAGAATTTTTGAATTTTAGTAAATACTAGAGTCAGTGCATCGCGTATTGAAATAATAGCTTCATCCCTAGTTCGTTTATTATTGAATATTTTTACGCGTTTAACTTATGCTTCTCCCCAATTCTCGTCGCGTATTTTATTCAAATTTTCTTATATTTTAGAATCGAAAAAGATACGAATTCGCGTTTTTTCTTTTGATTCTTTCAATGTTTCACTCGCGTTCTACGAAAGTTTAGTTCAATAATAATATTGAAAATAATATAAATTCGCGGTTTCTTCCTTTCTGAATAAAACTGAAATAAATCGAGCTGTTACTACATTTTACTGACACTTGTCGAATCGACCCTACATTTTATTGACACTTGTGGAATCGACCCTACATTTTTTTTTTCTTTTACGTGGAGGTAGGCCGACTCTATGTGATAAACAATTGGCAACCAAACGGTGGCTCTCCCTCTACATTCGACGGATAATGTGTACAAGTATTTAATGTAATTTCTTAACAATTTGTTTTTGTAATTTATTCAAAGCGATATATTATGAAATTAAATTAATCACTCAATAAGTATTAACATTAGATTGTTTCCTCGATATGGCCATGGTGGTCATCAGTGACTGGAGTGCCTCAAATGTTTAGAATAATTAAAATAAAATAAATGTTGTCAACTAAAAATTTGGAACATCATAGCTAGCCAGACATTATTTTAAATTGAAAAAAAAAAAGTTATAAAGCATAATACTATAATCCTATGCTTAAAATGCATTTTCTTGTGGCCGCCTGACAGCAACCTGTAAATCTGGCGTGACAGTGAACGTGTTAATAAGTAAATGTTGTTCAAATTATGTCGTGTTTTATGTCATTTTCATCAGAAAAATCTCATCAATATGTTAAGAAAAATTTCGGGATAAAAAAACGTAAAATTAAAAAAGTTGATATTTAAATTGCTTGGTTGCCCGACTCACGTTTCATGCTTATCTTTTATTCGCTGTCCTTGTCTACGTTCGGCAAACTACAAAGGCGCGCGCGAGGCTCGAAAACGTTTGTCCCTGACTCTACTAGTGTCAGGTTTAGCTTCCTTGCGGTCTGACACTTGTGGAGAATATACTGTACTAAATAATGGAAATGACCTGTGACTAGCACGAAGCATGCGTCCAAACGCACGCATCTGACGCTTAGCCCCACTGTCCGCGATGCGTCGCGTCAAAGGCGCATACGCGATGATATATCGCTTGCTGTACGCTTCAGTGCTGCGACCAATATAAAACAATGAATGTCTGTCTACGATGCATCACATCAGAGACGCGTACGCGTAACGTATGAGGCGGCTACGTTTCTTGAATGAGAGCGTCCACATCTCATACGCTACTCAGCACTGAAGCATACAGCAAGCGACATTTTGCGTACGTCGCATCGTAAGCAGGATCGATATGTAGACATTGGGCCTTACAGAAAATTTCATCTGCACTGGACGTATGCGTCTAGGCGTAAGCGACAAACGCATACGTCGGACGCATATAGGAAATCTCACCTTAACGAATTGTCGAAGAATTTTATTAGATAGTAGTCAGATCATGCAGTCAAAATTATATCAGAGGTTACATATTCTTTATTCCTTTTTATTCAACTTGCACTGACAAGGAGTAGGCAAGGCCTTGGGGTCACCGATTTAGTTAAAATTTTGAACACTTGTAGATCGCGTTCTCCTGTTCACGAATGTATCCATTATAGGGGCAGATACTCAATAGTTTTTAAGATATTTGCAATTGAAATTTTCTTATTCCCATAAAATACAAGCTTGATTGATGTAAATACCAACCGCCGTTGTAGCGTGTCGATAGCGAGTCATTATGAACAATAGTTGGTCTGCCGGTACATGCTTCATTGCTAAGGTTAATATCTCTTAATCGAAATTTTTTGAACCACGTTTACACCTTGCGTACAGATACAGTATTTGCCCCAAAAACCCGATTGTACAAATTTTCAGCTGCTTCTAGCTCAGGATTCTCCATCTTGCAGTTGTACAAAATATAACGCCAAAAAAGTATATTATTATTCAAGATGTTTATCGAATGAATTACTGAAATCAAATAACTTTTCTAGAAACATTGCACTGTGTTTTTATAGTCCATATTTTGGCAATTAAAATGTATATACAGGGTGTTCCATTTGAAGTTTCGCACGCAATTATTTCCAAAACTATAACTCATTTCACAAAATGTTTCAAATAAAACTTACCCTGTTTAGCGGGGAGGATCTTATTTTCTTTAAGTGGACGCGCCTCTGAGATTTCAAGGTAACCTTCGTTTTTTTTACACGGAACTGTATGTTTTTATTTAGGTAGCCTATTCCGAGACGAATTCATTGACCTATAACACTTTGGTCTTTCAAGGTGGTTCAAGGTCACGTAGTGCCGTTCAAAACTTACTTTCGTTGTACACTCAGAAATTATACCCAATCCTTCGCGAGGGCATAATCACATCGTCCAGGTATGAGAACGCGACGGTGTTTTTCAGTGGCCCCAACACTTTGTCCATTAGCCGCTGGAAAACGGCCGAGGCGTTGGTAAAGCTGAAAGGCATTCTCAAAAATTTATAATGACCCTCTAGAGTGACGAAGGCTGCCTTCTCAATCGAACTTTCGGCAACCGATACTTGATTTCCTCCGAACTTGTCGATCTGATCGTCGATTAACGGGAGGGGATATTTGTCTTTCACCGTGATGGCGTTCAATTTCCGGTAATCGATGCACGACATGGTCCATGCATTCTTTCTTGCTCACTGCTACATCTGCATATGGATTTAAATCCAAAATTGCTTTGAAGGTTTTTATATCGCCATCGCTGATATAATTTACGTATTTCACGCCATGCATTGTTTCTGAACGCAAAAACATTTCAGTCACGGCGTCTACCTCCATTTTGCCCGCATTTCCCTCGTGGTTGACTCATCAACGCGTGCTTCTTTCCAATTTTCATATTCTGGGGTTTCTTCTCTTCCTTTCTAATAATAACATGATTGACAAAAAAAAGCAGACTTTACTATTCATCGAGTATTTTATTGCTATATTTATCAATCAATGAACTCACTCCAAATAACGAAGAAAAACCTCTCTTCTTCCATGATCCATCACCGGAAACAGTCAAATCCAACGACTTATTCTCTGCTTCTGTGTTCTTTGCGGGTAGACTCTCATATTAATTCAAACACAGATTCTGCACCACAATGAAGATTTTCCAGTATTGCATAATATGTGGTGTTCGCTAGTCCGTGACAAATATCCATCAAGGAACAAAATACATTTATACCTTGTAAATCAACTCCTAATAATCGCATCACGAACACAATTCGACGGTTTATTTCATACGATTTGTTAATAAACGGACTCGATACTATAGCAATATCACCTTTACACTTGCACACCAAGTTCAATTTGAAACCGAGCCCATGCTCACCACTACGTAAAAATTTAACATTATCATGACAAATTTTACACTGTAATTTGTCGCTGATAAAATTAAACACAGTTAAGAAATGGATAATTACATATCCGTGAGCAGGATCTACTAAAATGTCGTCACACTCTGAATTTTTTAACTTTTCAGCAGACGTACTCGCAAATGAGGTCTCTTACTCCAACGTGAATTGATTACCCATAAATTTTCGTTTATGAGGTTTCGCAACGCGTTTGTTACTGACACGACTGCCTTTTTTTAACAATTTTTGACATTATCAAGAATAGAATAAAATTGTTCACTGTAAGACAGCAGAAAAAGTACTGAGCTTACTGTTACTTATTACTGAACTTCTATAATAAATTAGCAAAAAAGGCCTAACAAAACGGCTGTCACACTAGAATACCCCCTTAACTGAATTAACAGCTTGGAAAAATGGCATGAGAAATCTGCCATTAAAATCTCAGAAGGCATGCTGGTAATCCTGAAGGAGGACAACACTCCACCATTCTGCTGGCTAATGAGACGAATACTGGCTGTTCATCCAGTAAACGATGAGATTATCGTACTAGTCACTGTCAAAACCACAAACAGACAAGTGTAGTATTAAAAATATAGCTCCTTTACCTTTGGCCAATACATAGTAAGGCGTAATTTAACAAAACAAAAACATATTAATAAGTACACATTGTAAATAGTTCACACTAGATGTATAAAGGTACAACATAACTCTGTAATAAAGGACAACACTCCACCATTCTGCTGGCCAATGAGACGAATAGTGGCTGTTCATCCAGTAAACGATGAGATTATTGTACTAGTCACTGTCAAAACCACAAACAGACAAGTGTAGTATTAAAAATATAGCTCCTTTACCTTTGGCCAATAGATAGTAAGGCAACAAAACAAAAACATAATAATAAGTACACATTGTAAATAGTTCACACTAGATGTATAAAGGTACAACATAACTCTGTAATATTTATTGTCACTCTAGTTCATAAATGTACTATAATGCAAAGGTAGAAACGTAACTGTACATATACTTATATTATTTTTGTAAATTACTAATCTCATTAGAGCACATATACGTATGTACATACTCACCAAACATATACACAATTATCTTATTCTACATCACTTGCATCAATAGCATTGCACCTTGAACGTGACAGTTCAAAGGGGAACGGCATGCTGAGCGTTACTACTCGTTAAGCCTTAGACCGTTTGTTAGTCGCAGAGGTCTGGCACGCAGATTTTTTATCACGCAGCCAGAGACCACCTTTAAGATTTTTGGACAGCTGGAATCACTTGGAAGACAAATTTTCTGCCATACACTCTCATCACAATCCTTCCGCAACACCACCAACACAGAACTACCAATAAGAAAGAAACGCAAAATAGTTACTGACCAATCACAATATAACACAGTTTACTTTAAGTCGAAACACAGGGCGGAAAATCAGAAATCATCGACCAATCGAACCATAAGGAACACTTTGAACTCTTGAACCGAAAATATGCAAAAAGATATAACATAGAAAGCTCGTACTTCTAAGAACACAAACTTGAAACAAAATTTATTCGTGAGAGCGCGACGTGACAAATCTCATTCATACTCAAGTCGCAACATTAGTGTTAATAAAGTTAGTAAAAAAAATGGACGTACCATTTTTACTATATCCGCGCCCCATGTTAACATTAATGTCACAAAAAATTAATGTTAGTATTCAAGGGTTAAGCATAAAATGGTACAAAGAGTGTAACACGATAAGAAAACCATTTTTACATATTTCAAAATCATCGATATTTTTTTTAAATCAAGCATGTATCTACATTTGTTATGATTGATAAAAAGGACGAACTTAAAGATTATCATGACACATTGTCAAATCAAGTATCGCGTCTAGTAGCACGAACTTCTTAAAAAATTAATAACATGAATGTACCTATACAAAAATAAAAACAAATACCATTTGTTCGATTAAAGGTAACGTGTATCAACATTTGTTATGATTGATAAAAAGGGCGAACTTAAAAAATATCGTGACACATTGTCATGTCAAGTATCACATCTAGTAGCACGATCATCTTAAAAAATTAATAATAACATAAATGTATAAGAAAATAAAAGGAAGTATCACTTGTTCGATTAAAGGCATTATAATACGACGTACAAGTTCCTCCGCTCCGTCCCAGTGTCATTAAATAGATAAGGAGAAGAAGGAAAATGTTCCAAAAGATTATTTTTATAATTGAAACGAAAAAAGGTTTTATTACGAAGTTATCCTTCAAAACCATAATAATAATTCCCAGGCGGCAATTATACAATAATTTTAATAAATACTCAGCTGTATCAGTTTTCTCGATTATAATCCGAGAAATTCTCCGAGAATAAAGTTCAGTGGAATTTTTCCTCTCCTCTTATCATCTATTCAATTACATTTTATAATCACATGAACGTGTGTGTGAATGGTGGACGATAGTTAGCTACAGGTGATCTCAGGCAAATCAATATTGTTCGCGTCTCAGTGAATATATGAATGGTCTGAATGTCCCTCGCAACACGTAATCCCTGAGTCCACTCATAATCGTGATATTGCACGCTCTAAGCACCACCAAATACCTCGCCCTATATACTCTATTCCAGCTACCGGCTTTGGTGTGTTATTTGAAATATAAATGTAATATTTGAAATATTATAATACTATTATTGGAATATAATATCAATATTTGAAAGAGGGATTCGGCTGGATCTGGTCAATGATATTGACAGTAGGGCGGTATGTGAAAAGGGAGAAACTTGTGTGTATATGTGTGACTGCGTGTACTTACATGTACTATAGGGTGCTTTGAATGGTTTGTTGTGGATGAAGCGTGAAGTTATTGTCACATTTGTATTCATTGAGGTATCAATTGATTTGTAGTTTAAGATTAAAGGTTTAAATTTCAATTTTTGTTGTTGTCTGTGTAAATTAATTAACGTATATTAAGTCAGTCGTAATTCTTTGTTATTTTGTTTAGTAATATGATATATTTGGCGACAGAAGTATTTTTCTTTGTAATAAAAATGACTAAATAAATTGAATTCAAGATGTTTTAGAAATTTTTAGAATAAAGGCATTGTAAATACAAATGGCTAGGAAAATATAATACTTATGAATAAAGCAGTGTACATGAAGTAACTTCATTCTGTTACTATATGGATGATAATTTTATGAATAATAAGTTCCATACTCTCACGTATTATCAAAAGTAACGAAAATAATCTAACATTTCTTTTTACTTATTTTTAGTGTACTATTCTACAATGACTATTATTATATTCGTTTCTTATTCGTAATAAAGAAACTCATACTTGTATAATCCTCATTTACAAGTAACTTGAATAAGCTTTAAGGTATATATAACAACTATAACAACACCAAACACTCTCGCATTTTTTCTTCGAAAAATTTCTTCGCTACCTACACTTTTTATCATTATCATAAAAACTCAAAATCAACGTTCGTGCACCACGCTGCAGCCACAACTACAGCAAGCACCCCAGCTGCGAAAACAAATATACCTTTGTTACAGATATTCTATTAATAAAGTATGAATAACCTCGAATACGCAATAAAAAATATACACAACTTCTAGATTAAATTGCAAGTACACTTCGTTGAATTGTTCGAACGAATTGGCACTGATAATGGGTAACTTAAACAATTTGATCTCTCTATGGCGGAGCGATAGATGGTTCTCGAAGTGAAAAGCGATGTGCTCGCGTTGAATGTCAAGTCACGCGTCCGCCGTGGTGTCAGAGTCCCCGTCAGGTTCTTCTTCGACGAGAAATTCTGGATAACCGAGGTCTAGAACGTTTTGCCGCGATAGCTCCTGCAGGTACGGATAGAACGATATCAGTCTATACCTACTGATACACTCGACTATCCAGTCGTGGACGATTGGTACGGCTTCAGTCTTTTTATACCACTCTACTAGAAGGAAACAAACATAAAAAAAAGTTCAGACATTATTGTGCGATTCGATCGACAAAGCTTCGTGATAAAGAATTCATTTTATCTTACGTTTAATACAATTTTATGAATCAGACCCTGTTCGTTGAAATTTCTTTTGTAATACGAATAATTGGTTTCATTCTTAATTCATTAAAATTTATTCTATAAGTAAGGATGGAGAAATAATGGAAAAATAATGGATAATATATGAATATTTAACAGATTTTGGAGGTATGAGTAAAATTGAAAATTTCTAGTCCTTGAATGATTTTAAACTGTGAAAATATTTAAACAGTAAAATCAAATCAGTGATAGAAAGGTATAGTATCAGATCAGTAGTAATCATAGTCGGTGATAAGTAGTATCTTGGCATGTTGTTCAAGTGAAAAGTAATTACATTTGTTTAATTCAATTATGATCATCATATGAATAAAATGATAATCATCAATTATCAAGTACATAACTATTAAATACAAAATTCTCTTCTAATGGTGTGTTCTCAAAAACCTCGAAAAAAAAAAAAAAACTAATATATACTATAAAAACATACTTCCATTTTAAACCAATCCGTGAATAAAAATATTGACTAACAAGTTTTCGTGTGTTACGTTACGAACAAAATTCTTTTTTCTTTACGCTTTCATAATTATTCATCGGCGGGAGTGTGATTTGATGCTGCAAAGCATCGTGAAACCTCCTTAACTCAACTTTTGATGCATAAGAAAATTAATCCATTTATTTGAACACTGCGGACGATCGTTAACATTAGGTTGGTGCATATGAAACGTCGTTATTTTAAATGAAACTTTAGATACTTTGTGTTCCTTCAAAGAATAATGTATTTAAACAAAATAATTTCCACACGATTCTATACACTTTTCCCACAACTACTTTCATTATTCCTAATTTATAAGAATCATCATTCTTGAATTCAAAATTTCTTCGAATGCTGCTTTTAGTGTCTTCATTTAAGGATAATTTATTCGTTAAAAATATTGCTCAGGTGTTTGAGGAAATGATTACGCAATTGGATTGACTGTAACGGCAGTTCAAACACTTCAACTTCAACCCCTTTTGGTATAATACGTTAAGAACCACTGGACTAGACAAGCACAGACCCAACTTCTTATTCGATTGGTAAGGAAAAATAAAAATTTATCAAACTTCCTCAGTCTGTTGCACGTTACCGAAATCGCCGTTCACGTGTAACTACAAACAAGACAATAAACTTACTAATAACCTCGTAGTCGTAAATGTCAGCTTGGATCACGATGACCCTCCACCTTTTCTTTTCAGCGGCCAAAGCGTCTAACGAGTCGACCACAATGCCGCCGGTAGCGCGCAGCAAGTCCTGGAACAAAACATATCTTTAGAACTTGGCAGAGATTCAACTCGAAATAACATAACAAAATTGAATGCCAGGGAAGCGTAAATAAATGCATTTCTTGGGGTGAAGTTTCATTGTGAACTACTGAAGCGTTCGGTTGCAAGATAGGAAAACCTATTAAATTTATACGCAGATTTAAAAAGACGATATTCTTGGAATAGTTCTCCTTACGTCAGATTGGAGATCAACTTTACTGTATTTTTTTTTTGTTTTTTCTTTGATTGATAGTGTAAGGTATTCACGAAGTTTTATAACACATATACATATACACGCACACATACGCAATAAAGTGGTAATAGTATAACAATTTTATAAGAAAGATTATGTATAAGAAAGATTTGCATTTCGTTAAATTTTCACACTTCACAAGGCAAGAATAAAATGGGAGGAGCATTTGCAGTATTCATTGCAGTAGTGGTTTCGAAAATGTGGTGGAGAAAGAATGTTTCAGTTTATGTAGGTTTCAAAATACAAGTTTGACAAGACACTGTGTATACTTGGCAATTTATCAAGAATTGTAATTTTATTATTACATCCATATACATATTCTGATTCATGAAAATCGTTCCAAATGCAGATCATCCTAGCAATCTTCCCGATAACGATTTAAGATCATTCTTTATAAAAATAAACCTTGAAATGCAAGTTATAGTGTGATAAAAAATACCTAGAATTATCAGTTTCACCATGAAGTGAAAGTTAATAAATTTCATTTTAACATAAATTACTAAAAAAAACAGCTGCTTCACAAATAAGAACTCACAAAAAATCAGCAATTAATATTTACATTTTATCTACATTAATTACTAAACAGCTCGAGACAACATTTCACTGTGCCCTTAGTTAAGAACTAAAGAAAAAAATATTCTTAAAACACTTTAGTCTCATCAACCAAAAGATCCTCACATACGCTGCTGTTCATAAGTATTAGAACACTCATTATGTTTGTACAGAAAGTATTGTATTAAATGATTTAACTTACATACACTTTGCCAGATTTAATACCGTATATGGAAATTAGGAAAAATGTACACTTCTGTCTATAACTATTAAGACACTTTTTGAGTGTGCAGCATACTAAAATGTACTGAAATTTACTAAAATCTACTGAAATATACTAAATTTTACTAAAATCTACTGAAATTTGTTGAATTTTACAAACGTCTACTGAAATTTGCTGAATTTTACAAGTATAATATAAAATCAAAAGTCAATAAAAGTCAAAAAAACAAAATTATTAAGATCATTAAAAAAACTTATTTATTCTAGAATCTTGAAATATAACCAGTATACACCTACATATAATACTTTCTACACAAACACAATGGGTGTCCTAATACTTACAAACCTACTCGTTATATTAGGAGATTCTAGGTTGAATAATTCTTTTCTGGATCCTAATAATTTTGACTCCTTTGACTCCTTTGACTCAATAACTTTTTAGGTTTGCTTCACATTCAGGAAATTATAAACACTTATGAACGGGAGTGTATGTGAAAATCTTTTGGCTGATGACAATAGTATATTTACAACATTTCTTTCTTTAATTTTTAACTAAGAGAATAGTGAAATGGTTTACTCAAGTGGTTTAGTAATTGATATCGATATCTAGAATGAGAATATTAATTGCTTATTTTTTGTAAAATTTGTCAGCTAATGAAATGACTGAGTTCAATTTAGTAATTTATACAAAAATAAAGTTGTCCAAAATTAAACCACCCACTTCACTATTCATCAACTACAAAATTTTATCCAATCTTACATAAAAAAAAAAAAAAAAAAAAAAAAAAAAAAAATACCTGATACTGTTCAACAGAAACATCATCGTACGGTCCAATGCACAGAAACGCGAACCCCTGGAACAAGTCCTTCTCCTTGAGTCGTGACTTCCGAGGACCAGCCTCGAGCGTTCTGCTGTCCACCGCTTCATACGGTTCCTCGCTTATCAATCTCCGCTCCTTTAGCGTGTCCATCACCCACTGATAGCTCACTATCCACTTCCCATAGGCGATACCCTGCAGGTACTTCAACGTTTTGTTCGCTCCGTTGTTCTCTTGGTCCGTTTTCACAATCACGTGTGTAACATCTTGATTGAACTGCGTCATGTACCTAGCGTTCACCGTTTGCGCCAGTCTTTTCACGTGTTCGATTTGTGATGGTACCAAACCGCTGCACACGAAACAGAGCCTCTGTTTGTTGACATTCGAAACGCTTTGAACGTTACTCGGCACTGTGCTCTCCGACTGTCTGCTGAACGTGGATTCGTTCAAGTTTGAAACTAGCTTCGCGGTGCTGTAATTGTCCTTAGAGGTAGACTGTTGTACTTTAGGGGTGCTCTGATAGAGAGGATGTATGCTTTTCTTGCACGCTGGAGTATTCATGCCGCCCAAGTAGGAAAAAAGTTGGTGTTTTGATAGGGCACTGCATCTCACTGATTTTCGTGATCGGTGACGCGATCGAACTCTCTTTTGGCGAACTGAACGCTTGGATGTTGCTAATGGACGAGAAAAAATGGTATTCCAGTGACATGGTATAAAATTTCAGGTACTGATGTGATTTCTTATGAAATTTAACGAGGGAAACAAAGGTACATAGATTCAAACGGGATTGTTAAGTTTTACAAGAAGAAAATGGACAGACTCTTTTTCTTTTTTTCCCCCTAGATGAAACAGCAGTTTTCAAAAGGTAATCAGTTTCTTTGTATGTGAGTTAACTAATAAAGGATTAAAGAAATTGCATTACTAACTTGCAAAGGAAATATTACGATTGAAAATTCGAATTCTGTTTAAAGTATCGAAGAAATATTCGCTAAAATCCGAATATTCTGTTTTGTTAATAGCTAATTATTAATTGAATATGTGACACAAAATTTCTCAAGAGATAAAAAAAAATATATTTGAGTGGTTACATGTATGTAATTACATTAATTGAATGAATAAGAGAGAATCGCGTTACTTACTTTTTCGTCTTTGTGTCAGGAGTGTTCTCGACAATGTCGTCTTCTTCACCTGAGTGTTCGATGTCCTAAATATTTCAAATCACAGAGTTAGTCTTTGACAATACAAGGTCTTGTTTATTTCATAAGTAGCGGAATGGATAGTGACGTCGTAAAATAAGCCACCATTTAAATACCATGTATGATATAAAATTGCAAAATTATTCTAAATAAGATGCTTGAAAATCCAGAACTATTCCAAATCAAATATATCGCTTAAGATTCAAAAACTGTTAATTGACGAATTTTTTATGAAATTCAGACTGTTTTATGGCAACTTATAAATGAGTATATTTTAATGGTTAAGTTCAGTTGTGATAGTTGGACATGTAAGGATGGAAAAGAGTTAAGAGGTATTCGAATGTCAGAGAGAAAAATCAGTAGACATAGACGTTGTTGCAACACGAAAGAAAGGGCTCACAAGCCTGCAGCTTATATACACATGTATACTCTATAGCTTCTATAGTAAGCTTTTAGGTCTCTCTGCCGAGAACTCATAAATCTGGAGCGGCCTTTTCTATTTTCGTCGTAGACTTTTCTCTCGTCTGCAGGCTATCTTTCAGACTTTTATTTATGGAAAATTCATAACATGCAGGCTGCTGTGGCAACGTTTTAATTTCCTTTTATCCCTTTAAAGGTGTAGTTTAACAAATTTTTGAAAAGGTCAGTGAAAATACGAGCGGAGAATTTTAAAAGCAAGTATTAGTTTAAAAAAAAACGTCAGACCATATGCGACATATTTCTACTTAATTCTTTAAGTTACTACACTTTCAAATCAAGCTGCTGCATATTATATTTCCTAATATTTGACATACTTTCTTTTGCATAAAGCAAGAAGTATTAATATTGTGGGAGTGATAGGATGTGTTTATAACGAATGAATAGGATAGAATGTTTGTAAGGAATGAATAGGATAGAATGTTTGTAACGAATGAATAGGATGGAATGTTTATAACGAAGCGATAGTTGTGTGAATGAAGAGTGCTTGAGCTAGAGAGATAGAGATGCTAAAGAAGAGTGTTGAAACGAGTGTGAATCGTGTGAACGGAGGATGCGTGGCCACCCAAAATGTTTGGTGGACGTAACTGAATGTTTTCGAAGAATGTCTGCCTAGAGTGAAAGAAATAGAGAGCTAGAGAAAGAAAGAATGCGAGGGTGTAAGGATAAATGAGGGTGAAAGAGGCGCGCGAGTATCAGTAAAGAGAACAATCAGGAAGAGAACAGCCAGGGAGTCATCGAGTCAGTGAGTGAACGTAGCGTGAGTTGTGAGTCCGTAACACTGTGAACTTAGAACTTTATATTAGTTTCACATTAAGACACTTAGAATATGCAGATTTCATCAATTAACCAAGAGTTTCAAAAGTCATTACCTTAATCAACCCTAATAAATCCGAAAAATATTACCTTGTAAATGTCTTTATAAAAGTTCTTTACAAAAACAAATGATAAATTAGACTCGAAATTTTATTGAAAATTATGTCTTAATTCTCAGCTAAAACTATGCCCACATACATGAATCATCATAAATACCTTTTCCGTATACTGCTTCATCATCAGCGGGGTCTGTAGTTCCATTTTCTCTGGATGCTTCTTTATTGAAGTATTTGAATTCTTAGACTTTCCAAGTAAATCCTCCTCAAACTGTTTCATCATCAAATAATGCTGCGTGATATTCATCAAAGAATCCTGATCATACGAATCTTTCATATGAACTACACTTTTTTTTGTTAGTAACTCATCGTTAGACGAACCAGTTACCACAGACATTCCAGTTGTCTGCTGCAATTTATCTTTCCTCATACTCTTGTTCGCCACATTGACACAAGGAACCAAAGTCCTTTCATTTTCATCAATGCTGTCATTTAACACCATAGGATTTTTATGTTTGTTCTCCTTATCAGAACTATTCGAACCATGAGTGTGTGAAACGTTCTTATTCAACCTGTGAACACTGACAACAGTCGCTTTTTCCTGTTTCGAATTGCTATCACTAGAATCTTGCTTCAAGCACTCGACATATTCCCGTTTATTCATTTTATCACCAAAATACTCAACGACAAACGCATCTGTGTCTACGTTAGCCATGATGTCGTCGAAGTTACTGTGCAACAAGCACTCATCTATAACAGCCCCCTCTCTTCTACCAGATTCACCTATCACCTTATTCCTTACATCCTTGATCTTGTCTATAGTCTCTCCAAAATCAGGCGAGTCCTCATCAAACAACGCATTTTCCTCTACAGTCTGCCTCCAGGTATTCCCAGCGAAAATAGATTTCACAGAACTAGATATATAAAGCAGCTTGGACCGAGGTATGTTTTGAGAACTGGTAGGCAGTTTGTTAATTAGTTTGTTGCAATCAGACGAAGAAGGTTTCGATGAGACGTTATCTTTAGCCACGTTGTTCGAGTTAGATATCTCACAAGCCTCTTCCACCTTGCCCTTCTTCTTACATTTCTCACTCCGCCTTGTATCAGCGTACCAGTCGCTCAAGATCTCGGTCAGATTCACTTCCCCGTCAGAATCAGAGGATATAGCTCGTTTCCGCTTCGAGCTAGGAGACACAAACTTCTGATCGTTAACATTGTTTACGCAAACAATGTCAGGAGAATCGTCTGAGCTATCAAACAACGGCCTTCTGTGCAGTTTTTTCCATCCACTGGCTATGACATCCGTGTCAGAGCTCAGAGACATTGCCTCGATGTCTTTGGTGCTGGGATTGGACGACTGGATCATTTCGTTGGTCTTCTTGACGACGAGAACCTCTTTGTTCAAGTTTCTGAGACGCGTGGTCTGTGACGATAAGCTGTGATTGGAGTCCTCGCTTTCCTCTTTCTTTTCTTCAGACTTTCTCTTCATCCTGTCTGACAACTTCTCACGGTTGTCACATCTTTTCCTCTTTCGATGAGGCGTACCAGGCGAAGTCGAACTGGTGGAAGCTTGTTGTGACGCGCGTATAAGAGCTCTGGAATGGACTCCTTTGATTTCAGAGAAACTGCTCCTCCTTGGGCTGCCGTCTTTTGCTGTCTTAGATCGATGGTTCAGTATCTGAGTTTGAAGAGTGTCCACGCTGGGGGACTCTACTGACAGAAATTGAAGCTGAGAGTCCTTCGTTGGCGATAACATCTTTATATTGGCCGCTGTCTTCTTGGGAGATTTTATTGAACGTTCAATAGGCAATTGAGTCGGTTGTACTTCATCTAAAGATACAATGAGCGTATCTGCATATTGAAATGTACCAGCATCATTATTGTCAGCTTCAATAAGATTTTTGTGCTTGGTGTTTTGGTCGTGGTCATCCAATTTATTATTAGATACTGTTTTAACGGAATAAATTTTTGATACACTTGTTTCTTTCACCACAGACTGTTTACTCGTTTTTTCCACCAGTGGATTATTTTCTTCTTCTTGCAACGTTGGCGTATTATTCACAGTGATGTACATCTCATTTCCAAAACCATTCTTTGATGTGCACACCTGCTCCAATGCGTCCGCAGGATTATCAAGTTTTTGCCTGGTTGGGCCTAGATATAAGAATTTCACGCGTTTCTTACCGTGCTTGCAAAGCTTTCCTAGCTTTCTGATTACGACACGACATCCACTCTGTTCCCTGTTTTCTTGCCTCCTGCTCGTAAACTCGCTCGAAATGGCGGCTACGCCTTTCACCCCTCTTTCATCCTGCTGGGTACTTCTCGAAGAACCATTCTCCTCCGTTTCAATTATTTCCACTGCGCTCCTCTTCCTTGCATTAGCATTTTCCTTATCGCTCTGATCGATCTGGTGATTCAAGTCGCGTCTGACTGCCTGCAACCGCGAGTCAGCGCTCGAACAGGATGAATCGTTTGCTATGGGATCGGTGCTTCGCCTTTTCAAGGACAGTCTAATACAATTCAACGGCGAAGCTTGCAATTTGGACGCTGAGCACGACTCGTCTATCGTCTCGATTCTCTTCATTGGCGTCAAGGACGAAATGTCGCAATTACTACTCGATTCGTTAGCCAGATTCGCCAGATCTTGGAATCCCGTTGCTTTGGCTGGAGTCGACTGAGGAAACGTATCTTTCGTCAATTTTAACCCGACAGTTTCATCCTTGTTCGACGCTGACTCATCGAGCGATCGAGGTTTGCTCTTGTTCTCGATGCTCACGTTCAGTGTCCTCAATTTCTTCCTCTTCGTGCGCATTTCCTTGCCGAATTTAACTACTGAAGACCAGTTCTGCTTCATAGTAGGCAACATGTTGCAGCTGGACGTTCTATGAACGTCGCTAGGCCTCTCTTCACTCCTCTCTCTGTCTTCGCTACGCCTCTCTTCACTCCTCTCTTTGTCTTTGCTCGCCCTCGTCACCCCAGACGTGCTTGGTTTCTGATTATCCATATTCAAATCCACCGTTAATAAGTATTTCTTCTCGTTTCTCGCTCCAAACGAGTTTCTATACTCCTTATCGTTCGAATCTTTTTCATTATTTTCATGTTGCATGGAACTCCTCGAAGAACGTCTACCATTTTGAATATTGCCTTGGTCCACTGACTCAGCCACAACTGCAGCATCTATGTCAAAGTTTTCCATCCTGGTGTTAACATTTTGAGAAACTGATACCGTCAAGGTGTCGTCAAGATCGCCCTCCGCGGATTGTAAGGGTACGATTCTATTAGGACTGTCAAGTGTTGCGGTTTTTGGCAAAGTTTCCAGCCAACTGTGCACCTTCGATACCGTTGTTTCCTGGAAATCGTTCAATTCGTCAAGAGGCAGTGGTTCCACTCCAGAGAAGCCACATTTCGACAGATACTTCGTTATACTGCCTTCCTCGCTCGCCTCGTTCTTCTGTTTGCCCTTCTGATCCTTTGATACCTTTTTCCTACTTTTCTGCGTGTTCCGATTTGCTTTACTCGCAGGTTGTCTTGTTGGTAAACTGGTGTTGACGTAAGAACAGCTCGGTTTTATCTGTTCTTCGAAATTTAATTTGTATTGTTCCGTGTTACTTAATAAAGAACTCTCCCGTGGTTTAGGTAAGTGAGTCAGTACTGTAAAAAATACAATGTGTTTATTTGCGACTCGGAAAATGTATGCGTGAGTTTGTGGTTAACGTCAATTAAATTTGAATTAAAGTCTAAAATAGCTAAGTGCAAATTTTCATTCGATGCTTAAGGTACAAAACTTGACAGTAAATATCATAAATATCATATCATTCGATAGACCACTCAAAAAAAAACCTTTCTGCCAAGTATCAAGCTGCTACCCCTAGTGCTAGGGTAGTTACAGGGCGAAACGCAATTTACAATTTAAGCTCCATTTCTCTTGTTCTGCTCAATGAAAATTTATGAAAAAAATCATGGATGTCCTATCTAATGGCGTACATGTCTGTGAATTTTTTCAGAATTGTTGACTGCAGAATTGTTGACCTTCGCTATTTTCTTCGCGATTCCGACTAATTGCAGTTTTTTCAAAAATTTTTACAAACGTCGGAATGACGATAAAAAACCATTTCTCTAAGCCTTATAAAAATAGAGAAGTCACGTGTACGCTTGTTCACGGTAGCGCGCGGGTGAATCTCTGTTCGCCCGTTCCTGAGCGCGGGCTCTACGCGCGCTCTGATTGGCCAGTGCTTTTCGTTAATAATTCAAAAATGAAGCTTCAAACAACATTTTGGTCAAGGAAAAAGTTGTTCAGAGTCACCCCAGCAACCCCCCATTTCTGAGTGTTACACTCTTTACGGGACACTCTACACATCTATCCTTTTTTCTATTTTTATCTATTTTTCAAATATATTCTAATGGAAGAACCAGTGCTATCTCACCTAACTGGTAACTTGGCGATAACATTTCATGTTTTTTCATACCTGTCTGATTTTATACGACTCCACTACACACTTCTATCAAGTATACGTTTGAAATTTGTTACATTACTTAATGATACAATTTATTGCACTTTAACAAACTTAACTTCTTCCATTTTACTGTATATTTTCTTGTAATAAATTTGTAAAATTTCGAATGTCATTTTTTAAAGAAATATTTGCAATATTAAAAATTTAATTACATTTATATTCTGTTTTATATATTTTTTATAATAACAAAGGTAATAACGATCTCACAGAGAACAGCTCAAAAGTTCTTCATAAGATATCGATAAATTACTAGTACTTACTGTCGATGCCTGAATCCAATTTAATCGCTTCGATTAGCTTGTTGAATCGATCGTTATATACTATCATTTGCTCGTCCGTAGAAATGTTACGATGATGTATGATTGTCTTGCAGAGTGGACAGGGCGCATTTTTATTTTGTAATACTGTTTCGATGCACGTGCGACAGAATACATGCCCGCAAAGTGTTTTCGTTGGGTCCGAGATAGTACTCAAACTAAAACAAAAAAGCGTATAATCTGTTACATAGAGTGACTCTCAAAACTGTTGCAATGATTGGCATTATGAATTAAAAATTCAATAAAAATCAGAAAAACTCTGTTGAAAAAAAACGAACTTTATTGAAAATTAAAGTAACACTATTATACTTTTAAAAATATGGAAAATAAAAATTTAACTTTGTTTTTAAAATTAAATATAGTTTTTTATGAAAAGTTGGGGTTTTTAGTAATTAGTGTAGTCACTTTTGACTGTTGTAATAACTTTAGTCATTTGGAAACACTATTCACTTCATTGGTCAAAAATTCTTTTGGAATTCCATTTCATATATGTTTAACCCACCCCCACAGTTCACAAACAAAGTTGGGTGTCTCTGAATATTTAGCCAGCTGTTGTTTTATATAGAACTACATGTGTTCACTAATATTAATATCAAGTGATTGAGGAGGCCAATCTAGCACTAACAGACCATGATCGGTGATCCATTTTATTGTTCCTTTTGCTTTGTTTTGAATCATTGCCCTACTGAAAAACGATCTCTTGCATTAAAGCATTAAAAATTTTTAAGCACAGTAAAAGTGATGTTTCCAAAATGTAAATATAGTCTTCAGCATTCATTCTTCCTTCAATTTTGAAGATCTTTCCAAAACTGTTGCCTTTGATGCAACTCTACACCATAATATTCCCTCTGCTAAACTTATTGGGTGAAGATGATCGTCGGTTAGTTGAGATGCTGGCATTTTCCATATCCACTGACAACCATCTGATCTAAACCTGTTAGTTTTAGTCTTGTCAGGCCATACAACCCTTCTCCAGTCATCAACTGTTCAGTTAATATACTTTTCAGCAAACTGTAATCTCAGTTTTCAATGTCTTGCAGTAAGAAGCAGTTTTTTCACTTCAACACCTGTTATATAACACTCCTGTTTTAAAACTCTACAAACAGTTTAGCACTGACATCCACTCCAAAACAATTTTTAACAGTTATCTGAGCCTGTATTGCATTATCAGCTTCTCCAATTCTTATTAATCTAACTAAACTTCAGTGGTCATGTTCATTTAATTTTCAAGGCCAACCACCCAATGATTTAGTACAACCTAGGAGAACTTTTTACCTAATTTGACTTACACTGGATTAGTGAATTCCAATTTTTTTAGTTTTGTGTCACACTGATAAACCTTATTTAAGAAGATGAACAACACTTTTTGTCTTATCACTGAAGATTGGTCTTATGGTGTTTAATAAATTATTTTTTATGACGAAATACTTTTTTTTGAGTAGCAACATATGTATGCAATATGGATTTAAAGCAAAGTTGACTTGGCTGATGGAAAATTTCAAAATATAATAGAAAAAATAATACAGTGTAAAACTGTTGCAAACAATGGATAAACTCAGAATGAAAGTATAATAAAACTTTGGAATTGACAACATGTGCGGATTGTAAGAGAACTATGTAGCTAGAAGGTTTACGACAAAAAACTCCCCATGTCTTTTTCAGGGTTCACTTAAATAGCCCCTTTGTCTTGGGAAAATTGCCAAAAAATGGGGGCACAGGTCCATATTGCCAAAACACTTCTCTTGCCCTTAAGAACGAAAAAACCCACAGAGGTTTGGAAAACATCTCTTACTCTTTGCCTCGAGGGCCAAGAGTTGCCAGGCCTAGATACGCAGACTCCCCATGGTGGTCGCCACAAACTTTATTATAGAAATCATATAATAAAACTTTAATGTCTTTATTTCATACAAAGACTTGTTTGCATTAAATGTAAAAAACGTATAACAATAAATGCAATTACTAAGCTATAAATATATGCTTATTAATATCTTGTTAATTACAGAATATTATAAAAATGAAACTAGTAACCACTAATAAGCAAATATCTGTTAAAAAGTTAAATGATTTAAGCTTATAATATTATATGTATAAGTTCATTTAAGTTAATATTAATTTTAATAATTAATTAACTTTTCATGATGGAAAATGACAGAAGAATGTACTGTATTAATATAAACATAATAGAATGTATAAAGTATACAAATATGAAATTCATTCCATATTACTATACAAAAATATAATATTTATATAACTTTAACATAATAACATTCATTTAATAAATGAAAGTAATAGAAATGTTGTATGAAGAATCAACGGACTACATATATGTATTTCATATTAAATTCATTCAAGACAATCTAAAGTGCAATTATAAAATCAAGTAAACATAACTCCTATCAAAATATGAATTATATACAAAATATATACAAAATATGTTGCGTACTAACATACATGATACAGTATGCAATACATATTGCAAATTCACATTTTACTACGCACATATAAATATTTGTATATTAATTGCAAACTTACCATATTTTGCACTGCAAACATGTTTGCATATCTCGGACCACTTCTGACAGTTTTTCCAACACTTGTTCCATTGTTTTCTGTTGTTTTGTTATAAAAATCCTATCATGAATATTTGTAAAATTCTATTTCATTCACTATTATCAAATAAAATAAACGCGGGAACTCCATTAAATTTCGCACTAACATTTTCCCATTGTTACTACCGATCACGTGATCGATGTGCACAGTCAACAAGTATCTGGAGTTTGTTTCGGATTTAACCGCATGAAAGTGATAGCGTTGCGATCGCTCAGTCGATACGTGATTCAACATGAGTCAAAAATAATATCTCAATTATTGAATATTTAAATTATTAAAATATGTATGCAAAACTTCGCTTATTTTTTATTCTTTAAACAGTGAAGCTTTTGAATACATTTATGTTCAGGAAAAATTTACATCAATATTTTAATATTCAGAAAATTTTATATTTTACGATAC
>NW_017100245.1:440335-444520 GCF_001263275.1 Habropoda laboriosa
CCAAACATTGTAGTATATTCTATGGGTCGAAATAAAAAAAAATGTTACAAAAACATAGTTCTTTTAGTGACCAACGTCTGCGCTGTTAAATATGTCTTACACGCCAACGTAAGTAAGAGGACAAGGCGACCAAATAATTTTTAGTTTACCGTTCTTTTATCAGCGTGTTACATTATCGACAGCTGACTGAAATTCGTTTGTCTAAACTACTTACCTACAACGCAACTTCCCCTCAAGCGCCTGCAATGTAAGACCCAAGAGTAGTGGGGATGACCTAACCCGCCTATTTTGCCTTCATCTGGCCAGGCTGTAACGTCAGAGACTTTATTTTAGGTTTGTCGGACTATACATATGTATCTTTATATGCAAATTTAAGCAAAGAAGATTTTTTATATTTGTCGATTTTACTATCCTTGATGGTTGGATTTTATGTAATTCCAAAACTCACCGCTTTATATCATAGAGGGCATAACAGAAACTCTGATTTTTTACACGATCGGTATTACAGAACGTTGGATACAAAAATACATTAGGTGCAAGACTATTAATGAAAAACCGTAAGGGGCTATCGTATCGTTCCTGCCACTTTTCATAAAAATTGTTAACAATTAATTATTGAAAGGACGTAGGGCCTTCAAAACTACATGAAAAAATTGTTAGAGGTTAAACATTGAATTATTAATGATTTTTCACATGCCGACTTGACTTCGGATCTGAGATAGAGCTGCTGCTATCGATTATCGATACGTTATCGATATCTTATCGATACTTAACGATATATCGATAATATCATTAAGATATCGTTAAGGTGTGTAGGGGTAGAATATAGTTTTAGCTTTTATTAAATTTAATTAAATAGTGTTTTAATTAATTTTTTTATTAAATCTATCTATTTTTGTTACAACTTATTACTGATAGCATATTAATATATTTTGGTTGTAAGCTTGTTCTTCTGTCTAAGACAATTAGCCCCGCTTTAGAAAATATACGTTCACTGGGAACAGAAGTATGTAGCTGGTATTGATAAATATTTCATGGTCATTCCCAATAATTGGGAAAATTTGTAGCACCCTCCGTGTTCCACCATATAATTGGATCGCATTTTCTATTTATTATGTTGTATTTCAAATATCTATGAAAATAAAAAAAGCCAGAGCGATAGGATAGATAGAACGTGAACGAAAAAAGTTTGTTTGGAAATTTGAAGCAGAGAAGAAAGTTATCAAAATGCATTCCCTTCAAAGTGTAAATACAATTTCGTGTATCTTATTAATAAATTAACAAAACCTAAATTTAATTTAACTTATTTAACTAATCGATATCTTAACGATATTATCGATATTTATCGATAACATTATTGATAGCGCATCTCTAGCCTGGGAGGCGAAGCTTAGCAGCACGCTGACCGATAGAAAACGTTTTCTCTCTATCCTTCTCGCACAGCAGTGCGTTGCTTGTCTAATACCTCTGTTCACATTCTGTGATCCTAGTAACGAGCCGTTAGCAGTGATGCCAGAATCGTGGGACGTGGGCCAAAGCGCTTACCCCACTATGATCTACCTCCGTCTCCCATTATACATATGTACATACCGTCCTCTGCTCTCACGCAAGTGTAGCGGTAGCTCTACCCGTGTGCGTAGCTTATTTGGCACGTTCCGCCAACAATTACGTCACCACGTGACGATCCAGAAACCTGAGCGCATGAGTAGCAATCAGGAGATTCCCTCTGAATCTTGGTGCGACGGTGTTACTTTTTATTTTTTATTATTTTGTAATTTCATTTCGTAACTTTTCAGTGAAATAAAATATTTGAGAAATATTGATGTGCAAAGCACCTAATAAGGAGACTACATACCTGACCTCCGAGGATTTTAATGAAATTGGGAGGGATGAATCTAGAAGTTGAAAAATGACATTCTGTAAAATATTTCATTTCTTATATGTACTTCTATAAAACTTTGGAAGTTTAAGTGATATTCAACAATCTTGCATCGGTAAAACAGACACGATAAAAACGTAGCAGATCGTTACATAAAAATTCTCTATCCTTGCCTAACCATATTCCTTTTCTTGTCTAACTCATTTCTTTAGTGCTCTCCTTGTTTTCCCCTATTCTTTTCGTTGTCTCTCTTCGCTATTGTTGTCCTCATCATCTTTATTATATGTATTTAATTGATACTTATAGTCAATTTTCATTGCTTTAGCATTACTAATTATGTAAATAGTAAAATACAGTTTCTGGCTTATTTTCAATTACTTTAATTATAGAATAATTACTATTTTCTGTCAAAAAGCAATTTACATAGTTGGTTATAATTACTGAAAGCCTTAAAAAAAATTATTGCACGCTTTAACTTAATAAAACAGCTTAATATATTAATTTTGCATTGAATTAATCATTGTATTCAGTGGATTAGTCAGAAATTGTTTATAACTTTTATTAAAAATTTTAAAAATTAATGTTCTTTTCGTATGAACTACAGATTGATCTTCCAGGACACCATAGAAATAAAGGAATTAACTTCAACATCAGGAAAGATGAAGAAATGCAATTATTTATCAAAAAATAAAATATTTATTGTAAGATAAGTGTACAGAATGTATTTTACAAAAGGTTACAATATACCAGTATTGTTTTACAGCATTTTACAATCTATTTATTTATCCCTTAAACACCACATTCATTTCCTTTTACAAACAACTCATTATTTAAACAATGACGTAACTTACGTCAAATTTAAAGTTCTCTCGCGGCAGTTAAAAGTACCTTCTGCCCTCTACTAGCATTTACACAACCTTACACTTTTAACAACAGCTCATAGATGGCAGATGTATCGACATATGATTGGGTAGTGATAATACGTGTAACGTTGTTCCATTCTCATGCATTCTCGCGTATGCAAGTGAAAAAGGGGATGGCCTGTATGTATATGTATATGCATAGTGTAAGTTTGATTGTGTGATGTTTAAACAAAATGTGTTGAAAGTGGAATTATGAAATTTCCATCGTGCACTGATACTTGGTTCGTTCCGCGCTACATAAATGCATGGCAGAGAAGATTCCCCTTTCTAGACCCGTTTGTACATTAAAGAAAAGATGTGCAGATGTAATTCTTGCTCATTGCTTAGCGCTTATTATGTCTGGAAGGGGAACTTTCTCGTGTTTTGGGTTAGAACAGAATGAATGAATACATATTTAAAACAAAGTTGCAATTTAAACTGGTACATAATTATTCAGTTTATTTTAAACATGTTTCAACTTAATATATGTGCATATGGTAAGATGTAAAGCGTGTAATTCGCAGTTTAAGTAATCTTAACAGTTAGTATCTTTGACCTCGATTATAATCGATGTTAGTTAACACAAAAAAATCGATGACGTACAACCTAATCTACTTGTAACTTGTAAAAGATCTCTGAGATTGATCTGGTCATAATGTAATAACTTTTTAATGTATTTTTTAGATACAACTAAATAAAACTTATTACGCCTCAGAATTTTTATTTTGTTTTCTTATTGCCTTATAAAAATATTTTATCGATTACTTGTACCAGCTGTGATCTATAAAAAGGTAATATATCATGCAATAAATGTATATACAGTCATGTAAATAGCGCAGCGAAATATTTTCCATAAATTTTTTTCTTTGGAACATTTATTATCAGTGTAAATGTGAACATAAAAATTGATACGGCACTGCTTACTTTACACGTAGCATCCGATCATTTATAAACATGTATGGATAGCAATAAGAGAATTAGATTTGAATGTTTAGCGGAGCGTAGGACGTCGAACAAAACTTAGGAATTATAAGCACTTTTCTTTCCTTGAATCTTTACATTTTTTTTAATTACTTATACTGTAAAATATCAAAGGATGCTTCCCAAAAGACGTGTTTTAGATCTACTACAAGTGATTTCCTCTCAATCGTAAGTATATATTAGCAATATATTTGTACATACATAATCGTACATTTAATCTGTATTAAGAAACATTTTTATAAGATATTATTTTGTGCATTATATTAAATAGAATATGCTATGATAATAAGTATTCATGCAATATATTAAGGTACAAATTACAGTGTTAATTAATAAATAGTAATTTTGTTAATGTACTATTAACATATTTTAATATAGAAAAACTATAGATAGTAGCAAAATATGCATGATTATGTATCTTAC
>NW_017100245.1:444532-446052 GCF_001263275.1 Habropoda laboriosa
TAAGACCTTTTTATTAATTTTACAAATTCTTTGTAGATGCAAATGTCCAGCTCATGGGAATCCAGGAGTAACAACTAGGCATGAATTAAGAAATGTTCAGAGTACAGTTGCTAATGCTACACCAACAAAGGAATATGCCTTTGAGGCATGTATTTTCAAAATAAAAAAGAGTCTTATTGTATATGAAACCAATTTTGACATAAATCAGATAATTGTGAATTATAAGGAACATTTTAATTAACTTATATCAGTAACAAATATTTTTCAAGTTATGACTTATATTTGTTGATTGTTTAACAACATTTTATTTATATATACAGGGTGTCTTATTGTATGTGGGAAATACAACAGGTGTGGATTCAGCACATAAAAATAAGAAAAAACATTTCATATAAACATATGCCTGATATGATTTTGTTTTAAAAATGTAGCAAGTTACATGCACTTTTTTTCTTATTTTAGTGTCTTTAATCTACCCCTGCTGTACTTCCCATATACAACAAAACATCTTGTATATGTGAATTTATATTCTTTGAATACTTCATAATGTAATATTCATACAACTTAGAGGAATGGATGCTTAACAAATATTATAACTGATCTTTTTTTATCCATTTAATATGAATTTTATTCATTTATGTTTTTTGCCTTATATCTTTTTAAATGGAAAGCATAATACATAATACTAAAATAAAATTTGTGGAAATGAAATTTGCACACTTTATTTCTTAGTGTATTTGTTTGATCTTGATAAGTCATATTAATGTGATTACTTTATTTAATAAAAACAATTACAGATGGCTTGTTCTACAGTACGTTATGGTGTAGGTGTTACGAGAGAATTGGGTATGGATATGCAAAATTTTGGTTCAAAAAATGTATGTTTAATGACTGATCGAAACTTAATAAATTTACCACCTGTTAAAACTGCAATGGATAGCCTTACGAAATTTGGGATTCAAACCACAGTTTATGATAATGTTCGTGTAGAGCCTACAGAACAAAGTCTCAAAGATGCTATTGAGTTTGCTAAACTTGGAAAATTCGATGCCTTCATAGCGGTAAGGGACAAAGACATTGTAAACATTAATTGAAAGTGAATTGACTATATTGAAGAAACTAATTTTATATTTTAAACATAAATTGAGACATCAAAAGTAAAGAATTAAGGAAATAATTATTTTTACGCATCTTATACTTTATAAAATTAGTCGTTGCTATAATGTACATATACTTAATAATGTATTTAGTATAAAATATTTTATAAAAATTAATTTTTCATCAGGTAGGTGGTGGTTCAGTAATGGATACTTGTAAGGCAGCAAATCTTTATAGCTCTGATTTAGAAGCAGACTTTCTAGATTATGTGAATGCACCTATTGGAAAAGGAAAACCAGTTGTAGTACCACTAAAACCATTGATAGCAGTACCAACTACATCTGGTACTGGTTCAGAAACAACTGGTGTTTCCATCTTTGACTATCAACCACTTAAAGCCAAAACTGGAATTGCTAATAGGT
>NW_017100245.1:446231-448517 GCF_001263275.1 Habropoda laboriosa
TATTTTGACAAATTTATTTCTATTAGAGCTTTACGACCTACTTTGGGTCTGATTGATCCAAAACATACATTGAGCATGCCAGAAAGAGTCTGTGCCTATTCTGGTTTTGATGTGCTGTGCCATGCTCTTGAATCTTTTACTGCTATGCCATACACAGAAAGAAAACCTTGCCCTTCCAATCCGATTCTTAGACCAGCTTACCAGGGTAGTAATCCCATTAGTGATGTATGGTCAAAATATGCACTTCAAACAATGCGCAAGTAAATAAAAATGTTATTATAATAGAAATAATTACCAGTTAATTAAATTTAGTTTATGTAGTTTGTCATTTTCAGTATAATCTGTGTTAATATCATGGACTTACATTTACTTTTTCTATCTTTCTAAGGAGTTAAATTATTTTTATTCATAGTTATGTATATAAAATTAATTTTGGATACTTTTTAAATAAATTGAATTGTTGTTAATTACACTACATTGAATGAATTTATTTTATAATAGTTTTAAAATGAAATTAACAGTAGAGTAATAATTATAGTGTTTTATAAATTTAATATGGTTATTTACTTCTTTGCATACAGATATTTTAAAAGAGCAGTATATAACCCAGATGATCTTGAAGCTAGAAGTAGCATGCATCTTGCAAGTACTATGGCAGGTGTTGGGTTTGGTAATGCTGGAGTTCATCTTTGTCATGCACTATCTTATCCCATTAGTGGAAATGCACAATACTTTCAACCTGAGGTACATCTAATATAAATTTTATAAATATATCTTTTATAGAATGTATTAAAAAAATAATAAATAGTAACTTAAAAAAGGTAGTTAGTAAGCATAAATACCTACTAAATATGTCATTAATACATCAGTAATATTTATGTTATATTGTTTATTACAGGGTTATAACAAAGATCATCCTATAGTGCCACACGGTCTTTCAGTTGTCATATCAGCACCTGCTGTATTTTCTTTTACTGGAAGTGCGTGTTCAGAAAGACATTTAGAAGCTGCTGAATTACTTGGTGCTGATATCAATCGAGCAAAGAGAAGCGATGCTGGCAAAATACTAGCAGACACTGTGAAAGAGTACATGCAAGTAATGAAGATTGAGAATGGTTTGGCCGAATTGGGTTTCAAAAAAGAAGATATTCCTGCTTTAGTTGAAGGCACATTACCGCAGGTACGGTACATTATTACTTTCTTCCTCTTTATTTGTTACAAGTATTATACTTTATACCAATGTATGTAATATGTAAAATGGTAATTCTACAGCTAAATTTATATTTGAATAATAAGGAATAATATTTGACAAATACAAGTATTTTAATTGGAATAATTAAATTAAATTAAACATTTTCATTAGAAACTATAAATTTGCCAAGTAAAAGAAAAGTCGAAGTGCGTGTGTCATAGTGATTTATTAGTCACTATATGTGAATTATTACAATTAAGTAAATTTGCCATATTCTTTACATTTTATACTGACATATATGATAAATTTACAATTGTAACTTAATAATACATATTTTTATATTTGTATGATCACACAATTTATGTGTATATTTTATGGTTACATATTTTTTACATGTTATTATGAGTATTGTAACATTAGTAATATATTTTTATTTTGTTTACAGCATCGCATCACAAAATTAGCACCACGAGAACAATCAAAAGAGGATCTTGCACAATTATTTGAAAGTTCATTCACAATTTATTAGAAGAAAGATATTTTTTATTGTTGTACTTTCTCAAAAACGGACAACAAATCAAAAATTATTTTTATAATAAATTATCTTTAAATGAATTTTTGTTGTCCCTAATATATTTTTTAGACAAAACTATACATAATTTTTTACGTAATAATAAATTATACAAATTAAGCAATCATTAATTCGAACTAATGAATTAAAAATTATGAATGAAACATTGATAATTCAAATATTACGAAAAAAATGTACAAACATTTTGTGCGAGTACTTAAAAAGTACAGTTTATCGAATTTATAAAGTCATTTTACCATCAGAAAATTCTTAATAAAGCATTTATCGTTATAACAGTAACAAAAAGGATCTCTGTAACATTCTATGATGTAATTACCAATATTTTATTATTACTATATAAAATTTTAACAATATTTGTTTAACAAAATACATAAACTGATTACCTACGCCAAATACATCGCATATGTCAATTGATCAATACTTGTTGATCTTTACTAATTGATCGTTAATTGAAATTAGCTTCAGATTTTTATTCATCTGAAACAGTCAGATTATATTTTGC
>NW_017100245.1:448619-459982 GCF_001263275.1 Habropoda laboriosa
TAAAAGATTTATTAGTAACTTTTTTTTTCAAAATATAGAAATATGAGTACATACACAACATGTGGAGTAACGCTAAATCATTGGAGTATATAAATATCGTTTATCTTATACTAATTAATTTTGTTAAATTGTGCGTATTCAGAAAAAGTTAAAATTAGTAATTCTTTATGAAAAATTTATATTCGCACATAAACGATATTTTACATTCCCAATGATATTAAGCATGTATCATCAACTTCTGTACGTTTGAGAAAAAAGTACTAAATTATTATTCTTTCCATTCGGTAATATTTTTCAAAATAATCTCAATATTTTATTTATATGGAGACAACATTGCACTCATTATACCAAACGTACTTTTTTCGCTTTTTCGTATTATACCTCGGTTTCATTTTTGCGTGCAATATAAAATTTATATTTCTTAACATTTGTCCAGTAAAGTCATAATTTGTGCTATAGCAAGGACATATTAACATAAATTAAAATGTATGGAAAAATTCGTTTCTGATATTAAAATATCATTTTCGATATACATAGACTACCCATTTTCAGCCGAAAATATTTTTGAAACAATTATTCTGAAATTCAAAATAACACGTAGTAAAATAGATCGGTAACGTTTATTGCGTTTAAACAATTTAAAGTACTGATTAAATTTTGTTACCTTCAGTATTTTGTAGCAATGTTGCATATACTTTGCTTTCATTTTAATTTCATGTAGTCAGTTTTCCACGTTTTACTGTATGTATTATGGAATCATATCATATTTTGTTTCTAAAAAATGAATCACATATTTTTTACACTATAAAATATTTACAATGCCTTGAAATTTTGTCTTTCTAATTCGTATGTGCATTGCATTTTTAATATAATTATAAATATTATTTCTTTGATGTTTATATTAAATCACTCACCTTTGAACCCCTTTGAATAGATAGTGATTTTGTAATAAATATCTTCTATTCCTCGCGAACTGACTTTCTTCATCGCAACTACGAGACTATTAAGCAACATGTGAGCTTTAATTCTCCCCTTCACTAATGTTGATGTTTACTTCTCAATATTAAGCTGTTTCGTACTTCATAACAGCTGTAATAGATTGTATATAAGAAAGATAGTAATATTATCACGAATCTACGATACTCGCTTAAAGGAATGTGATATACAGGGTGTCTCAACTAAGACCAAACACATAAATATCTCCTTTATTTTTAACGATATAAAAAATGTTTCAAACATAGTTTAAATGGTTTCAAAAAAGGAATACCGTAAATAGAAAATTCTATTCCGAATTTTTTTAAGGCCATTGTATTAATACTAATCTATCACTGTGCTATCACGTCTGAAATAATGGAAAGAGCATCACAGTACGTGACATCACTTTGAGCATTTATAACATAAAAAGTAAGTTTACATTCCACCCTAACATTGTCTCAGAATTTCGTTTCTTCTTCAATGTTCAATGTCACGTCAAAGTCATAAGTTAAACGTATTTGAATTTCACTTAACATGTGTTATAAGATGCAACAGAAAAAGGTATATGCGTTCCAAAAAATGATGATAAAAACATATTTCATTTACGATATTCTTATTTTAAAAATATTCAAACATTTCTGATATCATTAAAAGTAAAGGAGATATTTAGGTGTTTGGTCTTAACTGAGACACCCTGTATATTAAATATGTATTCTGATATAATATACATTACTTCGTAGAATTTCGAATGCAAAATTTAATGTATTACCTTTGGCAAATAATAACTTCATCGAGCAGTTGGATATTTATTGTTAAATGATTTTATACAAATTTGTAACATAATGTTAATAAAGCGATACAGTAACAACTATAGTAATGAAACACATACATATGCATCTACACACACACACACACACACACACACACACACACACACACACATAGAGAAGATGTTCACTGTTTACGCTATTAGAGAGGTGGATTTATAGGAACAGAGGATAAAATTTCACTATTTTTTATACATAATATGATGGCTTGAACAGATATTTTAAATTTGCAGTGGTTTCCGCGTAATAACGATACCACGAATTTATATAACATACATACATATACAAAATTTAAGAAAATAAAGCAAATAAATATAAGCAAATATATAAATAAATAAAGCAAATTTAGAAGAAAAGAAATATATATGTATAGAAAAATTATGCACATAAATTCACACTATTGATTTTTTGACGTTCACGAAGAACTAAAATAAGTACAATACAAATTCGAGATACAATTTATAAATATCCCACATCGATATTATTACCATTTAGTCAGTAATTTTATCATAAAGTTATGGCAGTAGTAGGTATTAATGGATTTGGAAGAATAGGTAGAATGTGTTTGCGAGTTTGCATTGAACAGGATATTACGGTAAGAATGAATTATTACATTATATGCAAATGCTGCAGACACTGTTTTATATGCAAACACTTTTGTATCGAACAAGCGTAAAATAATTATATTGCATTAGGTTAAGTTAATTAATGATCCATATATTACGACCGACTATATGATATACCTATTTAAGTATGATTCAACTCATGGAACGTATCCCTTGAAATTGGAATGCGAAAATGGACATATCATTATCGGAGGTATATCTTATCATTAAATATTAAGCGAAAATTATATTAATATTGAAGTTCACGCTGGAAGAACTTATATGTAATTGCATATACATATCGTTAAATATAAATAAATCATTGATTGGTACATTCGACAGGCTTAAACTTAAGATGAATATTTAAATTGTCGTTTCTCTTCTTAAAGATAATAAAATATCTACGTCTCAGGAAAAGAATCCATGTAAAATAAATTGGAAAGAAGCAGGTGTAACTTATGTGATTGAGGCTACCGGGGTTTTTACTACTCTAGAAAAAGCAGGCGTAAGAAACGAAGTTATTTTGTCTTAGATACTTTCAATTTTTATACAATAGTTTATACAAATTGTATTATATATTTTTTATTTCCTGATATTATGTTTATTCAACGTCATTAAATCATAACGTTACGAAATTAATTTAATACCTATATATAATAATAAACTAAAATAAATTGTTTACTTATTTATTTTGTAACTGTTTCGTTTATCATGTTATATTTAATTTAAAAATCATTGAAAAAGTACCGAATACATACCCAAATAGCACACAAACATCTTGTGAACGACATAAAGACGTCGAATAAAAGCCTAAAAATGTCCAGAAGACGTCTGAACGACGTTCAATGTTACAAATCAAGATGTCTTTGAAATATGACGCTGCGAAACACTATGTGCTAGTTTTACAAGCGTCTTAAAAACGTTTTGTAGACGTAATTTTTATACGTTGTTAGAACGTGCCGATTCGCACGTCTTCAAGACGTCCAGCTCAGGCCGTAAGACATTCTGACCAAAAATGAACGTAAAATGTACATCTCTAAGAAGTCGTGTGCTATGTGGAACAGTTATGCCCTTCGACAATAAATAATGTAAAATTTTAGTTATTAATTTTAACTATCTAATTTTTAAAGCGTAAAAGTAGCGTACTTTTTATTATTTAAAATCTTTTTCAATTATTCATTCTTATACAATTTCGTAGATAAAAAGTGAGACGTTACAGCTGGTAATCGCGTATTCATGTAACTTATCTAGCAGTAAATAGCGGTTCACACTTTCGCCGTCACGAGCGCGACGTGTCAAAGTTTTACCTACAATTTCAGTTTTGTATACTTAAAATAGAATATCGATTTACGAATTTTCACACACTTTTAGAAATATCCTGAGAAAGAAAATATCTGCTTTGTTTAGTTACATATGGATGGCGGAACCAAGAGAGTGATTATTACCGCACCTTCTATCGACGCACCAATGATGGTGTACGGTGTAAATCACACTTGTTACGACCCAAAAAAGGGTAAAATAATATCGGCTGCTTCTTGTACGACAAACTGTGCAGCACCGATCATTCGAGTGATGCATAAGAACTTCGAAGTTATCGAAGTGATGATCAGCAGTGTGCATGCTGTAACGTCGATGCAAAGAGTTTTAGATGGACCCATTGAGAAAGGAAAAGTAATTATCAAAGATTTTGCTAAATTTTAATAAATAATATGCAATACTCGAAATAATCGAAAATTTCTTTAACTAATTCTCACATTACCAATTATTAGATTTATCGTTACTGTATGGTGAAAATCAGCTAATATTAGAAACTTAAACTTCTTCGTTATATTTTCATTATACGAAAACTGTCCAATAAGAAAAATATTCTAATGCATTTGTTTTGTAACAAAGTGATACATTTTCTTCTTAATCAAATTATTGTTAAAATAAGCTTTGCTTAATTTGTTTAATTGTTTAAATAAGCTTTTGAAGTATTGTTCCTTCTAATACGTATCGTAACAAAGTTATTACATACTGATGACATTTTTGATCAGGTTTAGTTGACTAAGTTTAAATTAAATATTTCTTTTTCCATATTTTTTGCGGTTTATCAAAATTCACTATAAGAGTATGCAGTGTATGCGTATTAATGTATAAACGTACAGTGTGTTATAATGTTGATCTAATTTGCGTAACTAAGTTATTTTACAAAAAGAAGACGTGTTATAATTGTATCCGTATCACAGCTGTGGAGAGACGGTAGGGGTGCTCTCCAAAATATCATTCCAACGTCTTCAGGCGCAGCCAAGTCGTTAGACAAAATTATCCCGGAACTTAAAGGCAAAATTTCCGCAATAGCATTTAGAGTACCAATCCCGAATGTTTCTTTATGCGATATGACTTTTAGGTACGGTTTTATCAATTTATATCAAATAAAATATTCAGATTTAGCAGAAAATTAGTTAATAACGTTAAACTACATCATTTTTATCTTACCAATATCAATTTATTATATACAGTTCGTTACAGTGAATGTTAGAAAATGATTTCAAAATAAATAATATAACACTAATAAAATAGTTTATATTCTAACTAAAAGTTTACTTCCTTGAACCCTTTTAGAGTCAATAAGCCAACAACATATGAAGAAATGAAGGAAGCAATGAAATCAGCGTCAGAGAACGATCTAAATGGCATATTGGGTTATACAGACGATGATTGTGTATCGTCTGATTTCAATAATTCGAGTTATTCGTGCATTTTCGACGCGAAAGCCGGCATACCCCAGACAAGTACATTTATCAAAGTTGTTGCCTGGTGATTATCAGAACAAACTATTCTCCAAAAACACAATTTTTGAATAAAAAATTTTCAAATCATTCTTTATGTTAATATATACAATATCATTTCAGGTAGATTTGTTGAATCATATTATAAATTATGGATTATTTACTAACATTTTATTTATTTCTACTTTAAAACAATTTAGATTATAAAAGTATAAATTTAAAGGAAAGATTAACTTAAATATAAAAAAATTAATCAGTTGTTAATTTATCAACTAAAGTATAAACTTACAGGTACGACAATGAATATGGTTATGCACATCGTGTAATAGATCTAATACGATATATGAACCAAGTTGATTCTGGTAATGTGGCGGTGCCTTCTCAGGATTCGGAAGAAAACGGAGAATGATTATTATTTCAGTAACAAGAGTGCATTATAAGATTATATCTTTACCATATTTTATATAAAGTAACTTTAACGTGCGTTTTATCTAAATTTCTTATTATTTCGTGTAATTTAAAGGTCACTGCTCTATTACAGTTTCATTTAATGCATTTCATTCTACATATGTATACTGTACGCCTTTTAGAAAAGTAAAGATATAATTGAAATAAATAACATTTGTTTATTACACAAATATACAAAGATAAATCTGTGTTAACTATATTTTTTAATGAATTATAAAATATATATTCTTTAAAGAAGCAACGTTTAAATTTAGCGGTTCTTGAATACGTCGATGAGAAGACGTGTTCACATGATCCGAGTTTAGCCGATAATACACGAGACCAAAAACGTTTACAGCGCATACGCCTAAAGCTAATGCCGGTTATATTACCGTTTTCTGCCCTTCAAATGACACTGCTTTAGTGGTAAGCATCGTGTAAAGATTGTTCTTTCGGGTAAGTATCACAAATTTTTTAATTCAATCTCAATTCATCCTGTATATATATTTTTATAGATGAACCAATTTTTCAATATTTCATATTTGTGCATCATAGTAAATTATAATTTCCCATTATTATATTAGTGTCTTGAATAAAATTATAAACAGAAATTTTGTTAACTTGTATCTGGAATTACCTGGCATGTTATACACGTACTGTTCATACCGGCTGATATGACGTCATTCAAAATAAGTACCTTCCTGTAACAATTTTTGTTATAATGGACGCCGAATTTGCCAAGGAATCTTTGAGAGAGAAGCGTGTTCTGATAAATTTCTAACATATCCAATTGGTCTTTTGGTAGAATCATTATTTTGTTTTTTTATCAGAATTCGTTTCATTGTATTCTTATTACGTATCAGCTTCCATTCACAATCATTTTGTCACGCAACGTAGTTTCCTTATTGCGATAAAACATTGGAACAATATGCAATTGGATACTTATTTAAAACAAACCCCGGACTCTGATTAATTTTAATGTATTTATAAAGCATAAAACAATTTTCAGAGAATTCTATCAACTTAAACTTTACATCTTTGCAATTTCTTTTTTAGTAATAGTTTTTAAACAAACCAAAATGTTATACCTGCATAATTAGTTCAACATTTTTATTTGTGAGAAATGTCTTCAAGAAATTTAAAAATTAATTCTGATTGCAATTATTATTCAACTTTATTAGTTTAACTTTCATTCAATTTAAGTATACCAAATTTTTGAGTTAAAAAGAATCATGACGATGTGATATATATGTAAGTACTAATCGATGTTATATCACTTTATTTTGAAGTTAAATTCGAATGCTAATACAAATTAGATTGAATATAAAATATATTTATTAAAATTCAAGACATGAAGGTCACGTTCATCTTCAAGGACGAATTCTATGCGAGATGCTGAGACGTTTTTTTGACCTTGAATGACCTTTGAAATAAAATAAAGTTTTATAGCCTACATGTCAGAATTACAAATCATTGCTCAAAGTTTAGTAAATTATTTAATTTAATGATATAAATCCATTCAATGAAATTATATTCAGTACTAATGCAAATATAATGCACACATCAATGTTGCTTTTAATATACCCCTGTTCATGAATCTATTTTTCAGTTAAATAACATAATGATTATAACGTATAACAAAACACACTCGAAATAACATTAAATCAGTATAGTTTATAAATTATTGTAATTATGTACAAACGAATTAAATAATTGTATTCTTAATTTGTTTAACATTTCTTAATCCTCAAGAAATGAAGAACAATATTATAAATACAAAATCATTGCATATCGAAGAAATTGATTAACCTCATTTGAGGTTATATCGTATACAATGAGATTAATATTGTTTACAACGTTGATACAAAAATTGATTTATAAACGACAGTGCATATCAACTGAATCAAAAAAATTTTACCGAACATTATCACATACATTTTCCAGTTGTACAGAAGACGACATGAGTAAAATCGGAATCAACGGATTCGGCCGTATTGGCCGTCTTGTGCTCAGGGCCTCCCTTGAGCGTGGTGGCCAGGTATTAAACAATTTTTTAATTTCATAAATGTCTTTATTTTCATTTTATTGATTTTTATAATTTTAATAGGTTGTTGCCATCAATGATCCTTTCATTGGTTTGGACTACATGGTATATATGTTTAAATATGATTCTACTCATGGAAGATTTAAAGGAGAAGTCAAAGCTGATAATGGTTGCCTAGTTGTCAATGGTAATAAAATTGCTGTGTACAGCGAGCGTGATCCAAAAGCTATTCCATGGGGAAAAGCTGGAGCCGAATATGTTGTAGAGTCAACTGGTGTCTTTACTACAATTGAAAAGGCATCTGTATGTACAAAATTTGTATATTTATACTTAATAAAGAAAGACAAACATGAGTTTGTATTTTTTAAATTGTGTTTATGTTTTAGGCTCATTTGGAAGGAGGTGCTAAGAAAGTTATCATTTCTGCACCATCAGCCGATGCACCTATGTTTGTTGTAGGTGTTAATTTGGATGCTTATGATCCAAGTTATAAAGTTATCTCCAATGCTTCCTGCACAACCAATTGTTTAGCTCCTCTTGCTAAAGTTGTTCATGATAACTTTGAAATCATTGAGGGTCTTATGACTACAGTACATGCTATCACTGCTACCCAAAAAACTGTTGATGGACCTTCTGGAAAAGTACATCAAACTTTTTCTAATAATATTTTTCTTTATGTTATAATCAGTGTTTCAATTTCATCATGTTTAATGCTTCTTGTGTTATTTTGTAATAGTTGTGGCGCGATGGTCATGGCATTCCGTGTACCAGTACATAATGTATCGGTTGTTGACTTAACAGTTCGACTTGCTAAACCTGCAAGTTATGACGCCATTAAAGCTAAAATAAAGGAAGCTGCTGAGGGACCTTTGAAAGGAATTTTAGGATATACAGAGGATGATGTAGTATCTTCCGATTTCATTGGTGACAACCACTCCAGTATTTTTGATGCTAAAGCCGGTATACCCTTAAACGATAACTTTGTTAAGTTAATATCGTGGTATGATAATGAATATGGTTATTCTAACCGTGTGGTTGACCTCATTAAGTACATTCAAACAAAAGACAAATAAGCTGTTTCGCATGTCTATATGTAACATCTTTATAAACGTTGCTATATAATAATGTTTATTATATTAGCATATCGTTATTGAATGGATCTTTCAAAATGAATAATGTTACATGTAGCCAGTAGAGTTCCCAATTAAAAATTGGAAATATGAAATTGAGGGTATTTTAGCATACTGTTTCACTCGCACAGAAGGTAGAATTGTAACTTACCGATCATTCAAATAAAATATCAGAATGCAGGTTCTCGGGTTTGTCACATTACTTGATCTAAATTTCTGTTCATAGTTTTCAAATATTCGTAAATGATATATTATATTTTTGTGTTATATATATTATCAAAGTATAGATAATGTATGTTACACACAATTGCTTTTTATCATTCATTCATTCATTCATTTATTCAACATTTGCACAAGACCTTCAAAATATTTGCGATTTCCTTCTGTAATATTAATATTTGTCATTCATTACATCGATATCAATAAAAATTGTTACAAAACTAAGAGAATCCTTTATTTCATTTTTTAAACATTTCTTTATCCTTTTGTATATTGTTACATTTTTACAGGAGCATACAAATAAAGAGAACGAGTAAATTAACAGGTAACTTTATGTACTTTCTATACAATGTTTTATACACTTGTAAAAAGATTCTTTATATGATTGTTAATTGGAATATTTCTAAATTATTTTAATAAAGTAATTTTTAGCAGACAGAAGTGGTGTAGTATTAGTGTTATTAAAATATTGTATTGTATGGCACAAGGAATAGTCTGTTATGTAACATTTTTTAGCAATATTAAATTAATTTTTATAGAGACATTGAACAAAACCATTTTGAAAACCATCGTTTTTATACATAAATAAAGTTGTACATATAATCTGTGTAACCAAAGTAACGAATAATTAGATATAATTTTTGTTTTATATTTGAGAACGAACATTGAATAATCTATTAAATGAAACAAAATGAAAACAAAATATTGATTTAAGATATCAACATTTCTTTTTAAAGTATATTTATTCTATGAATGTTCTGTTCCTGCAGACTTCATTTTCTCTCATTCCTTGTTCTAATTCTATTTGCTATGTACAATTACTATCACGAAATGAAATACATTGTAACACTTTTTTAGGAATATCGATCAGCTATATGTCATGCTGTGAAAAATTTGATTGTACAGCGATACGAAAATACAGTTTTATTTTGTTATCGTAAACAATAAAAATCCATCACTCATTTTTATAGTATGTCTCTATAGTTTTACAGTATACAATAACCATCAAGCTTTCAATATCGCTTGATGCGAATGTTCAACTTTTAAAAGATTCTTTAATATATAAAGAACTACTTTTTAGCAATTTAGCACAGTACTATGCATAAAAAATATGTTTTTAAAATTATTTAGACATTAAAATGCTGTAATATTTGAATACTAGAAAGGCAAATATATCATATTTGTATCCACGCACCTAGTAATATTCACTGGAATTGTTTGCGAAAAAGGATGAAATGTGAATAATAGCGTAACCATAACGATTTCTGTTGACAATATTTTTTCAAGATATACTTCAAGTATTTATAAGTATTACTAAACCATACACTATTAAAGTATTAAAAATACATAAATGGGCTTTAAGTCCAACTAATGTTTTAAATAACAACCGACGAATAGGAGTAGGTTGAGTAGTTAACGTTATATACATAGTTTCTATTGATATCTGCATTGTAATATTAATCTCTGGTTACGCTAATTATTATGAATATATGAAACTTTGCAAAAGAAAATACTCTAGACTAGCATGACACATGAGATATTCGATTTCACGATGAATTTAGGAAAAATCGGTAATTCACAGTTTAGAGTCCTTACAAATGATAACAAATTACATCATGTTAAAAGTAAGAGTTTTGCACGAAGATTTATACGTTCCTGCAGTGCGCTAGCTAATTCTCTTGTTAATTCTTCACAAACTAATCGCAGTTCGGCGTTTTTTTCTCGTAATTCGTGTAAAGTTAGTTTCTTTGATTCTTCTAGTTCATCCTTAGGAGTATCTTCATCTCCTCCTTCACGCTCTGAAAAAAGAAAGGAAGATATTAAGTTTTAAAAATGTGTAAGTATTTTTTTGAAACTATATATAGAAAAAATAATAAACTTACTTGGACTGGGTTTTCTGTAAATATGAAATGCACCACAGACACCAGTAAACTGCTGTGGTTGTGGAGTTTCCAACGGTGGATTTTCAGGTAGTTCACTCTTTGGAGAAAAGTGAGAAAAATCAGCAACAAAACCTTGATTTTCATTTAAGGTTTTTTGTCCCTCTCCCTCACTTTTTTGACCAACCAATTTTCGAGGTGAAGTCTGTAGTAGAGATACATGACAAAATTTTTTTTATAATGATCATTTTGCCTATACATTTTAATTTTCCAAATCCATAATATTGTTAGTAACACATAAAATATCTGAAATATCTACTGTGCAGGTCCATAAAAAGCAGCTTAATTAAATGTAGGTCAACATTATTAATAATTTTAATAATTTAATAAATGTAATCATTTAATAGTTTAAGAAGAAGTAAGAATACTCACAATTCCAGGAGAGATTCTTGGTGGTACTAGTGG
>NW_017100245.1:460036-461489 GCF_001263275.1 Habropoda laboriosa
AAGCGTAAAACTTTGCTTTCACAGCCACAGATGAAAAGTATCGCAGAGTATTGGTAGCAACATATACCTAATTTATTAAGATCAAGACTAGAACTTCTTGCATGTGTTCTATATGGTCTGGGTGGTGGTGGAGGTGGTGGTTCCTTCTTTGGAGTTACAATAATAGCTTCTTCAACAGGTGGAGGTGGTTTTTTTATGAGAGGTCGTTGCACCAATGCACTTGCAGTGCGTTGGAGATCATCATCTCCTAATGTAGTACAGCTACTATTATTACCATTAGCTCCAGAAGCGAGGATTGCTGCTTCAGGTGTTAAACGTAATGGTACAGGATGCAGAATTTTAGGGTCTTTTTCAACTGCAGATTTTTGAAAATCAAAATTCACTAATTGTAGACCTGGGCTAGTCAGAGAACTGCTAGTTCCAGTTGGTGAATCAACAAATTTTGTCCACTCTTTGTTTCTTTCACGAGTACCAGTGGTATTAGGTGAAGTTTTTTGAACAGTTGTACTAGGTGGAACAGGTGGTGGACCAGTTTTTTGCTTAAGCAGAGGGATTAATAAGGGTGGAGGTAAGACATCAGGTAGAGGCACATGATTTCTTCGTAAAACAACAAGATGCATAGCCACAAAAAATTCTTGTAAACTTAATGCTCCATCTCTGGTTATATCTGCTAGTTGCCAAATACGACTCAGTTCTCTTAAAGGGAGTGCAGACTTTTCAAAAAATGTCCTTGCTATAGGACCATGCAAAAGTCCTTCAGGATCAAGTTGTAATTGCGCAAATTGGGCAGCATAATATTCGCGTTGTTCATCACTAATTATCCAAACTTCTTCAGGTGGAAATCCTGAGCTGTCACCATCTCCTTCACCTTCATCACTGCTATGACGTTCTGAACTTTCTTCTTCAGTTCCTAACAATTGCCTTCGTTCTTCAGATACTAATGATCCATGCCAACCTCCAAATACCGAGTCTAATATTGCTTCCTCATCTATATCGTTGTTTCTTTCCTGTATTACACTATTTGTCGGTGTTGGTGAATCTGTACTACCACCAGCTTCCCTTGGAGATTCTGCTTCACTTTCACTTTCTGTAGTACTTTCTGGAGCATGGAAATGACCTTTCATAAACCTATTGGAATCTGAACTTCTTCTACCATCTTCATCTCCACATACTGTCCCACTAAATCTTGGTAAAGTAATAACATCCAAAGGCATAGTAATTATGTCTTTATGAATGTTAAGTCCTGCTTGATGAGCTCCTACAAGCTTTAATAATGCATAAAATTGTTTTTCTCCAAGATGTGTACCAATGTGTGCTGCTTCAGTTCCAAAACAGATATCCAATATCTACAAATCGTAAGAATTATTTTGCCAATGAGCATAAGTAAAATTTCTATACTTTTGTGATAGAAGACTTATAAATCTTTTATTTTAGATAATATACACAATAAATA
>NW_017100245.1:461641-475259 GCF_001263275.1 Habropoda laboriosa
GTAATATCTGTTTTAAGTTGTCTTGAAAATTTATTCACTTCTATATCAATAAATATAATTTCCATTTTTAAATTTTGGAATTGTACATTTTCACTTTCTTCGTGTATAAAATTAATTTGATATTAGAGTCGATGTTATTTCGCAAACAATTATCGAAAAGTGTTTTATTTTATCGTATTTATTTTCGATACAAAGGTATAAAGCTGTAAGTATTTTATTTGTTATTTAATAATAATGCTTATAATCTCCTCGTAACAGTTTCTTGATTCTAACCTTCATCAGTTTTTTACAATCTGTCGAAGTCGCATCGTGTTTGGCAAATTAAACGCCCACTTCAATACGATTAAAGAGATTCTATGATTTCAATATTTTGATGGCGAGTGTGACAGAAAACCAACAGCTGACAGAGTACATGCAACGAGTAGATGTAATTTACCTTCATCGTGACAAATCCTGGTAAATTTGCCGAGCGTAGTAGTTCGGCAACTTGGATCACCGGTACACTGTCGCTGTCACTTATTTTACAGTAATACTTAAAAATGCTTTTGTAGTATCGATGTTCGGTCATCGTCAAGTGAAGACTCGCCATCGTGATCGATTCCCAATCCATCTTGACGACAAGTTAGAGCGGAGCAATGAACCGCTTCTACACTCGTTACGTATAAACTGGGTCCGTTCTCTTTCTGTTCTTTCTCTCTTTCTCTCTCTCTCTCCTCGTTCTCTCTCTCTCTCTCTCTTTCTCTCGTTCTCTTCCTTTTTCGCTCTATTTCTCTCTCTTCGTCGTTGTCTTTTCGTTTTTGACACGGTCTGCTTCACGGGACGATCGTGATCAATATAGTCACATTGCACGATAATGTTTGTGACTTTGATAAAATCCTTGAGAACGTGAGACACACTACTTACAAACTACACTTTATGCATCACGAAATTACCGCTCGACTGCCATCTTTCCGTTCCATCGGTGTTTGACATTACTATAACCTATGTGTGCACACTATTCGCATCGTACAACTGATATCTCTACGGTACGTGCGCATTAACTTTACCGGATTATAGCATTTCTACAGCGCATGCGCTACTCTCGTACAAGAATGCGCGGCATTTTTAATTTTTTTCAATTATTTTATTTGATCAATCTTTTATTTACTTGACAGTATAATTTAATATCATAATACTTTTCTTCTTTTCATTTTTACATAGTCTTCATCGATCGTATTACAACTAAAAAATTACTTTATTCTTATAATAATTCAATTGTTTTCATTACTTTTGTTTAATCGTGATTTTGTCTATTCTATTAGAAAAGAGTAGTCAAACTGTTTTCTTTTTAATTGTAATCGTGTGTTCTCAGGTTTTAGGTTATGGTCATTATAGTATTATCAAGTAATCAGTATTACTATATTTTGTTGTACAATATCAGTGATATAAAAAAGTAAGTAACAATCGTTTCGTTTCGTATTTAAGATATAATATTTTGTATGCATAATATGTGAATGTAATCTGCCAGAAGATTAAGTGCTTAGACATTTGCATTCTTTAAAAACAAACAAAAAATGCTTTAATAGAGTAAGCTACATTGTGAAGAAAAATTGTTCAAAGTTCAGCATGTGACAACGATACAAATAGATGTATGACTAGAGCCTGTTGCTATAATTGATTTTTACAAATATACTTAATTTCGAATCTAACGGATTTTCATAAATTCGATGCAATTGATTATCTGTAAATCTAATAATAACATAAATTGCAAAATATCACCGTAAATTACAAGCAGAAGAAATTCTTCGGGCGTCGTTTGAGGTCGCACAAAAGCATATTGCGTATCATATATTTTCAACGATCGAAGAGGATGAACTTTTCTTTGTGTTGCTATAACGTCCTGTTATCGGCTTCTGTCCAGCCATTTTAAATCGATGCAGCACCGGCGAATTTTCCCTTGGACTACCACTAATATTATCGAAGTCCCAACTCGCAAAATGTTCTTTGAATAGTTTTTCGAGTTTCTTCGATAGCGTTTCAATCGTTTTCACTCGATCATGATCACCCTACGATCAAATAGTGAAGAAAAATGACTGTCTACTATTATAAGCGCACGAGGCAACTACGTTACTTAAAAATCACAATATACAGGGTGGACCACTTAACATGATCACCTCAATTATTTTCGTTATTACTGGACCAATCAAAATTTCTTTTGTCATAGAGAACATAGTTTCAAAGTTCTTTCAAGTTAATGACCTTTGGTTCTTTTTCTGTCTCTTTTTAAAATAAGTTTTTAAGGGCACGTTTAATTATTTTACGTATAACCCTATAGTTTTTTTTTTTTTGCCTGTTAGCTAGTACGCATTGAGACGAATTCAACGACCACAATATAATACATTTTTTCATGTATAAAATTTATATGTAAAAACATTAAACGTGACTTTGAAAACTTATTGAAAAAAGGGACATAGAAAAAATCTAAGGTCAGTACCTTGCAGATCCTTTGAAATTGTATCCCATTTGATCAAAAAAATTTGGAGCATTCTACTAATAATGAAAATAATTGGTCACGTTAGGTGGACCACACTGTATACAGGGTGTTCACGTTATTACTAGCCAGTGTTTTTCTCGTAAATGGTAAGTAGTGGAAAAAAATGAAAGAGGAAAAAGTTCTGCAGTTTTCTATGGCCAACATAATAGCGTATATCAATTTTTTATATTGGCCATAGTTTTCGAGAAACGAAGGTGACCTTTAATTTTTTAAAGTGAAACGTGCATTCATGCACAAGAAAGTCACATTGAATATCGGTAGCCTTGTCAAGAAAGAATACTTGTAAACACATTGGTACGTAATATTCGAAATATTTCTTTCATTTCTGACCTTGTATGACCGTGAAGGTCATTGTCCAGCACATGGATAAATTCGTCTCGATACACATTTTCGTATGACACAAAAAAAATATGCAGCTTTTCACTTAAGAAATTAAAGGTCACCTTCATGTCTTGAAAAATATGGCAAATATAAAAAATTGATATACGCTATTATATTGGCCATAGAAAGCTGCACAACTTTTTCCTTTTTCATTTTTTTCTGGTACTTACCATCAGTAGGTATACACTTATAGTAGAATCGCCCTGTATACAGGGTGATTCACCTAATTTGACGACATGAAATTACTCGTAAACTATTCGCTGTACGAAATAGTGTATAAAGCAAAAGTTGCATATGTTACAATAATTATTTCTTTTTTCTATATTGTTTATACATGAAGTTTTGAATTTTGAACTTTATCATGAGTTTTTTAAACGGAACACCTTATATTTCTCTATGGAAATTATGGGAGTAAATGTGTGTGTGTGTAATTTTTTTAACGAAAATGATCGAAAAATGAAACAACATGGATCACGAACCTTATGATATAATTTTGAATTATGAACAATACGACGGAAGTCTCTAACCACGTGTTCTACTTTATGATAAACTCGGTTTTTTAGTTTATATTCAACGGTTTCCAGGAACATTGGACTTTTAATGACTTTACAATAATCTTCAATCTGAAAGGAAATTATACAATTACTATTTTAAGATTCCTATTAAATTGATACCTGGCCTTGCACAAAGCAGCTAACCGTGTAAGTAGAAGATCGAGTACTAGCACTATTTTCTGAAGATGGACATTTGAAAACCTCTGCTTCCTCCATTTGCCAGACTGTTTGATGTATCATTTCCAATTTACTAAACGCAAGTGGACTGAGACTTTGTTTCCTTTTCGAACTGTACCATACGGACCAACCTCTGTCGTTGCACTTTCCATCAAATTTTCCGTCGAAGAATTCAATATATTCAGCGTTTTCTTTCTCCTTCGTGTGTTTTATTGCAGATTTTGACGTTCCTTCCGCTTGAGAATCGCTGATTTCGCAACTTTTCGTAGATCTTTTTCCAGAACACTTGCGGGATCTATTATGCAAGAGATAATACGACTTTTCGAAGTCCTTCCTCTGGCATTTGCGTCCAGGAATCGGTATAACAGTGCTGCAAATCGTCGAAACATTGGCTATATTCAATTTGCTCTTCTTACAGAACTCCTTTTTCTCCGAGAAAGATGTGCTTAAAGATGCGCAGCGTCGTACGGTTTCTGAATAGGTGGCCTTCCCTACGACACGTTCCATTTCCTCTGACGTTGTTTCATTGTTCAAAGAAATACACGAACTTTTTTTCGAGTAAACAGTTTCTTGAAGGTTCTTTACCGTGGTAGTCGTCGCGACTGTTGTTACGCCACTGTTGTTGCTCACTGACGAAACAACCGGAGTCGTTTCCTCGTTTTCCGTTACCGAACTGTTTGACGATTTTGAACTATTTGGATTGGTATTGCTTTTTCGTTGCTTCTGCTTATTTGCCATATTAGCGTTGTTCAAAGTTTTGATTAACCACGTGTCCGTTTTTATGTTCACTTTACTAGAACCTGTTAACGGGTAGCTGCATAAAATATTGCGATATTTAATGCTGGAAGAACGGAAGTACTGTTTCGACATATCATCAAACACATATAAGATCTTCCAGAGTTGGGAAGCCAAACTTTTCGCCCGCATTTTATTTATCACAGAAATGGGAAAAACCTGCGTTTCTTCTCCAAGTTATGAATACTTCGTTGCAGATACTATTCGTAACCGACAATTCTACGTTATTTATTTAACACAGTGAATTATTGGTGCATGATGTAATGCAGTTTAAATGTAAATGACCCTTTTTACGAATTAACGAAGCATTCGTACTTGTAAATTCTCACATAAAAAAAAAAATGCTTACAATTCGGAAAGGAAGTACTTTTGCATTCGTGTTTAGAGGACCATTTTTCTTCTTTGTGGTGAATAAAATACATTCTTAAGGTTTGACCACCAAATTCTAGAACGACGTATTTTAAAAAATGCTTACAATTCGGAAAGGAAGTACTTTTGCATTCGTGTTTAGAGGACCATTTTCCTTCTTTGTGGTGAATAAAATACATTCTTAAGGTTTGACCACCAAATTCTAGAACGACGTATTTTTATCGATGATCCTAAATGTGTCTGATACGTGTAAAACAAAGGGTGATACTCGTTTTATTATACAAAGCATAAATTCTGTCACTATTTTCATAAAAAGTTTGCTTTTACGTCTATAGAGTAAAAAAAAATCAGAGACATCATTATAAAAATACAAAACTTTCGCAACTCCGTTCTTTTAGTATTAAAGCAATTAGATTTTATTCTCAAATGAAATAGTTAGTTAAGTTCAAGTGGTTAGAATTAATAAGAATTCACGAAATATCTCTGCATATGTACATATACAGGGTGTCCCCAAAAATTGTGGTACAACCGGTCGAGTGGTGATTCCACGTGCAAAAATAATATTTCTTTCATTTAAGGATTTGTTTAAAAAAAAAAAAAAATGAGTATGAAAGTTCGTCGTGTACCCGTGAATTAACTGCAACTTTCGAGGTATGAAACTTTTGTTTCCGCCGGATTTAATACCTCTCGACTTTTCTTTATGGGGTTTTATTAAATCTAAAGTGTAAACAGCGTTAAAGACTTAAAAGCAAACATTTTGCTTTTACGTTCGAAGATTTGAAAAATACACATAATTCACTGCAAGAAGTGCATAATAATTTACAATTCAAATTAAATACGGAATAAAAAAAGGTAATAATACAGGCCGATATGGCGGAATTGTCCACGTTGAATAATACAAGCACGAGTAGAAACAGAAGTTTCATACGTCGAAACTTGCAGTTAATTGACGGACTTTGCATGACAGATTTTCAAACTCATTTTTTTTTTTTTTCGAAAACGAAGCCTTAAATGAAAAAATGTTATTCTTTTTTTTTTGGCTTATTTTAGGGACACCTTGCATATATGTATGCGTGAATGTACAGAATACGCAGAAGATACCGAACGATTTTCTTTTTCCTAGAAGATTGGCACGTGGAAGAATAATAAAAATGAATCATTACCATTTTTATTCTCAGACGACTGGGAAACTTCGTTGACATTTATGTTGGAAGAAAAATGACAAGTAGATTCTGAGTCATCTTCGGACGCCTCGTAACTCGAAACACCGCCACATCCATCGTTATCGTCTTTCAAAGCTTTCACGAATTCTTCCTCAAATTTCTCTTGTTTCTGCGCTATCTGAGACTGAGCTGTGTCGTCGGTATCGTTCTTCTGAATGTTTTCACGCTTCTCGACTGTACGAACGCGGTCAACTTCATTTTTCGTCGAACAGCTGTTCTTCTTTACGTTTAGTGCCTCTAGCAACATTTCAGCCGAAGCACAAGCCGCTTTCCAAGTAATGTCCTCAGACATCGTGTAATTAGATGCATGGGGTCGTTTCAAAATCCTAGGCGAATTTTCAAGGGAGAAGGTGGGCGGTGAAACGAGCAGAGTCGTTGAAAGTGGCAATTTCATCGATGTATTTGTGGAAGTATTAATACTGGTTGAAATGGACGTAGCAGTGGGCCGTGGCACTGGCGTTGACGATGCGAGAGCGCAAAATATTTTTTCTTTATTAGCATAATGATTGCGATGGTTGGTGGAAGAGACATTTACCAGGTTTCGGGACATCGAGTTGTCCAAACGACGATTGGATCTCCTTTGATGCCTTTTCTTCGGAACGTTGTAACTTCCTGGTTTCATATACACTCGAATGTCCTCGGAACTGTCGTATTCTTCGGGAACTTGTTGCATTTGAACGCGATTATTGATCAGATTATAAGTGTTCCAAGGCGTGGTCTGAATAGTCTGCATATTTTGTAACGTTTGGAATTGACGATTCGCGTCAATCTGCAGCTGCCTGATACAATTGCTAAGATCCATCGTGTTCTTCGACATTTCTGGCCGCGACGACGGTACTGTATTGGCCTCTGTTAAATTCATAAACGGCATCTGCCGGTTGTCAGAGTTTCTCATACTGGCAAACCAGGCCGACAAATTGGCCGTCATCCCTTCGGACGACTTTTCCGGAATGCTCGGCTCGATCTGACTAAGCAGCGTCATTTTGTCTTTTGGCACGGCCGCCAAGTCTAGTTGACTAGTCGACGATTTGCCGACGTAAACTAGATCCATCTTCGTTTTCTTCCCATAATTTTGCCCGAAGCTCTTCAAACCTTTGTTGTCGTAATCGACCGTGTACGAGGGACAAATGGCGTAGCTGGGATAAAAACTGTCGTGCTCGTTGCTGGAAGGAAAGTACGCGGATTTCAGGCTAATCGAAGGATTCAGCAAGGACGATTCTACCCTCGACAAACACTTCTGAGCGTAATTCCTTTCGTAATTTTCATCCATCTGGCGTTGCACTTTAAACATAGAGTCGACGTTTCCGTGAGACGAAACTTTGCTCCCTTTAGGGAATTCTTGCTTCTTATCCTTAAACGACCATCTCCTGGAAGGGTCTTGGCTATTTCCCGTGAGAACTTTGCTCCTCAAGTGAAAAAATTCAGCGTTCAGCGATTGCGTGGACGTGTCGGTTTTGGCGGAAGAGGAACTCACTTTTGAACGAAATCTACTGTTCCCTTGCCCTTCGGAATCTGCGTGCCCTATGAACATATCAGGCACGGATTTCGTGCTATCTATTGTCGTTAGATTCTCGCTAACAGTCCACTTACTTCGCAACTTCGATTCTTTCTGGGACGGCTGTTTCTCCTGACTGACGTTGTACAAACCAAAGTGCCGCAGGCTCCCGACTGATGATTGCGCGACGCTACAAGTGGGGCACTGTCCGTTCTTTTTATTCAAAGTCGACGACGGATCGAACAAGTCGCAATTCACGTATACTGAAACATCACCTGGAAAAGAGGTTCCGAATGATTCTGGTCTCTGCTCGAAGTTGGAAGCGTCGCTGGTGTTCTCCTCGAGCTTCAAGAAAGTCTGAACGATTTGGTTCAGTAGTTCATGCGTGCTTTCCTCCCACAGCCGGAAGCACCTGATCAACTCACAGTCGAATTTGTCGTCTAAGTTCGGATAATGTTGTTTGTTTAAATAATTATCAAGAATCAGCCAGCCGTTGCTGATACGTAACAGAGCGTTTATCAAGTCGCCGATGAAGGTACGATCCCCGGCGAATATAGGGAAACAGGTCGAGGACTTGGTCACCGCTGTTTTAGTCGCAGAGGAAAGGTTTTTCAGCCAATTGGATTTTGAATTTGTTTTCGAGCTGTTGTCTAAAACGATCTCGGCCTCTGTGCATCCCCAGTAAACGACTTTTCGCAACAGTTCCGGGTACTGTGCCCTGTCTACATATGGCCCGTCCGTTTGAACAGCTATCGAGGTACCAGTACCATAATTCGCGCAAAACTCGGTGAACCATGTGTTTTTATTCAAGACAGTGTCACCAGCACCGCTGAACAACGGCGTTGAATTAGATTTCTCTTTCTTCATCCCCTCTTTGCCGTTGTCATTCGACGATGTGTTACAAAGCGCAGAGACCATCTTCTCAGCTTCAATCGTGAAATCGAAGCTGGCCGAGGATTCATCGGAGTAATGCTCTTCCCGGGTTTTCGCAGGCACGTCCTGTGTAACCTTTTCCAACGTATTTGTAACCGCCTCTTGATTCGTGTCATCGTCCGTACTCGGCCTCACCTCGAACAAGTTGTCGAAAGAAGAGGTGATTGTTTGAGACGGCCATTCGTTGTAACTTTCCGTAGTAATTGGCACGATCTGTGTATTATTGACAGCAGGTGTTTTGCTTTTAGCGACTTGAAGGTCCGCGATGTCGAGTGTGCCAGAAGAAGTAACTGGCTTATCTCTTTGCAGATTACCGAAAACTAAACTCGCCGGGGGATTAGGGAACATCTGATTGGAGTACACTGTTTGAACAGGACTCGTGATTTGATTGTTCGTAAAATTGGCTGTAGCATATGGACTGAGATTGGGAAATTGGAACGCCGAATTGCCATTAACTGCTTGCAAGTTACAGGTGTTCGTGGCTGAGATATTGTAGTAGGAACCGTGTGACGGTTGTTCCTGTTGCTGTTGTTGAATATTTTGCCGATCTTGAATCAAACAGTAGGTCTGCACGTCCAGGGGCTTAAAGTAGGGCTGCGGTATCAGTGTGATTCCAGAATTGTTATACTGATCACCGGAAAAGGAGCCGTGCGTGTACGTTGAAGAAGCGATTAAAAACGAAGCGGTCGGCGCGGTCGGTGGAACATTATTTGTCATTTGATCATACAGAACCAAAGGCTTTGGGTTGTAAGACAATTGCTGTTGAATGTGTTGCTGCTGCTGTTGTTGCTGTTGCTGTTGTTGGCAATATTGTTGATTTCGTACGAGTTTACTCTTTACTGGCCATCTGCTGCTTTTGCCTGTATTCGTGCAAGATGTATATTTGTAAGGAAATCTTGGTAAACCGAAAGTATTATTTAACATAAACATGTCATTTGATACTACGACCAGTGAAGATGGGATAATTATTGTCAAGCAAAGTGACACTTATTCTCTATCATTTGAAAGATAATAATATACGAACGGTGTAAAAATGATTTTATTAAATGGACCACTAGCCTTGGAATACTGTTCGATTATAATACCGATTTCATACAAAGTGGTCGGCCTAACCACCTCAATTGTTTTCATTATTAGCAGACCGATCAAACATTTTTTTGTCATAGAGGATCCGATTTCAAAGGATCTCCAAAGTACATAGTGACTTTAGATTTTTTCTATGTCCTTCTTTTAAATAAGTTTTGAAGGTCACGCTTTTATGTGTAAATTTTACATACAAAAAAATGTATTATACTGTGGTCGTTGAATTCGTCTCAATAGCTAATAAGAAACTATAGTGCTGTACATAAAAAAAATTGAACGTGGTCTTGAAAACTTATTTTAAAAAGAGACTCCAAGGTCAAAACGAGAAAAATCTCAAAGATTCTTTGAAACCATATGCTCTATGACTCTATGAAGTCACGTTAGGCGGACCATCCTGTATGCGATTTTATCAAGAGGGCGGAAATTTGAAGGGAAACGTATTTACACCTTGTATGTGCAAAGGAGCCGGAGTAGTCAGTGCAGCATTACGTTGAGCTCCTTGATAAACACACGAAGGATGCAAACCACTCCCACATGGTTGGAGAGTTAACGTCGGATTGGCGATAGGGCCGTAAAGAATTTGTTGTTGCTGTTGTGGATGGAGGAGGGATGACGGGGTTGACGTAGGCGGAATCGAAGATTGTACGGACGATCGATTAGCTCGTGCGGCTGCTGGGTGCATGATCCACCTAACCCCGATTTAAAAACAACTTTTCTCGTTCTCTTCACTTCTTAATGCCTGTTTAGGAGATGAATTTTTTCAATGCATTTATTTGTCACTTTCAGTTTCAAATCGGTGTCAACGAAGCGTCTCTATTATTGGTCGATTCTCCGTCGAAATGAAATTAAAGAAAACAGTTTTTAAATTCTCGTCCAAATGAAACGAACCTAGCCACTATAACAGCTGTCATCTGACATGTTGTCACTAACCTAAGTGCATATTTCTTTGATTTATTTTATAGGTACAGAATGGTGAACAGTTTTCATTTTACCTGATATTTAAGTACTCTTTCAACCTTCTTGAACGAACCATTTGGATTCGTGAATGTACGAGTAACAACGGTAAGAGACGAAGATGTAAACCACAGTGTAACAGACTGTATTTACGGCGACGACAAGTGACAAGGTAAAATCATACCTAGGTGTTACGTGTAAGTAAATAAAAAAAAAAAGAAATGGAGAAAGGATTGAAACTTTGAATGAATGAACTTGCGGATAAATTAAAGAACTCTCGATGTTGGTCCACGACTTTCCAAATGATCGCTTCACCCTTTCCGCGTGTTAACGGATACGCATGTCACCATTTTCTCGCACAACGTTTCTTTTCTCTCGCGGAGAAAACAAATTGAAATTTCTTGTAAACGAGAAACGATAAAACTTACGTGTACATACTAAAGGACAAACGTTAATCTACGAAACGGAAGACAACGAAGAACGCGAAGAAAAATGGCAGATTACTGGCTATTCGTCTAAAACAAAATTCTCTACCCGGAACAATGAAACGAGAGAAAAATTTGACGCACGGCTCAGACATTTTTGTCCACCAAATACTCGACATGATTATATTTTTAATCTGTTCGTTAATTCACGAATAACGTGTATTATGAAATTTCGCATATGTACAACAATTGGAAAGGCAAATAATCGCTAAAATTTCCTCTACAACAAGTCGAAGGAGGACACAACCGACAGATACAACGGTCAATGGGATAAAGGAAAATAGCAGGACTTTTATTCTCCGCAAGACAACCCTGATATATTTCCCTTGTTTCGCAGAAAAACATATTGTACAGATGTTTTATTGCGAAAATGTTGTCACAACATATAGACTTTCAACAAATTGCATAATTATTGTTACATGTGTAATATCATTCTTAAGCTCTACGCAGAAAATTGTCGAGTGAACACAACGTGACTATCGTCACACTTTCAGCACCTAAATTGGAGATTTCCAAGGAGAATGTTGCATGATCGAGTGCTCGCCAAGCTGTTCGACGTTTCGCTAAAAAGTACCAAAAAATCGCACCGTTCCTGAAACCTTGTACAGTTTTCTGGTGGAAACTTATCCGAGAGAAACGTAATTACTTTTCGATGAAAATTTCGAATAAATCACACCATGGCAGAGTGTGTCGCGTATAAAAATCAGCTAATTCTGGGCAAACATTCCTCGACCAAAATATTTCTTTCCTTCTCTTCAAGCTGTATCTTTACCTATCGTCTTCGATAATCTTTCCCCGGGATGAATCTTTATCCAAACTTGTGTCGTTTATGTAACGACTAACAATGTATGTTATCAATGTGAATTTTCTTCCTCGATACGTTCCATTTGAAAATATTCAGGCAATCAGAAACAGCGTTCACGATTAGATCTAGAACTGTGATAATCTTCAACCAATGACACAGGAGGAAGCCACTGCATTGTCTCTGGAATGAAACACGTTCTCATTGAGAATTCCTTTCGTTCGAGTATATCGAGATCGCCAGCATTTGTTTTTTCCTTCGTTTTGGAGATGTAACGCAAAAATTCTTTATCAGAACGTTGCGTTTCGCTTGTTCTACACACTTTACCCATTCGCGACGAACGTACGTAAGAAGTACTTCCTCTGAAACTTTTCGTTTCGTTCACTTTCGTTTATTGGGAACGCGAAGTCGAAGCTGCTTGCAGGTACTAACGATCCAGCACGCATCTCTTCGTCGATTGTTCAGGAGTATGGTAGATTTGTCAAAACTAATTACGGATGAGTGCTACCAGAACACTGCCGAAGATACACGACAGTATCAAAGGTATCGGTGGTAGGACATTCGGTGTTGCCGTGTTGCAATAGTCTGTCAAACACGAGCAGACTTCCTGGCGGCCACCGAAACCGCTTCTTTGGTAGCATTTTCCTTTGTAGTTCGACTCGTACCATCCACACCCTCTTATGACTCGAGTGTCAGGCGGAACTGTTTCAAATATACACACGATTGTTAGTCCGATGTATGTTAATGCGCCAATACTACGATACATTGAGACTAATAGCGAGCTACCGGTATAATAATTTCGATTAGGTGTTGTATGCACGATATCGGATTACTTGTTCTACTACTGTACCGCAACAAGCATCGCAGTAATCACGCAATCGTTATATGCTTGACGATACATTGTAATTTTCCGCGGCGTAATAAGGATACTACATTGATCTAGATTAATAGTGATAGCGCACTTCAGCACACCGCTGCATTCAAATTTACCCTTTCACAGGTACCGCTTTATCGCAATTGTGCATATTACTCCTTTCAATAACTCACAGTTAAAGCGAGGAATACAAATAACGGGGAATATAATAATCGCTGAAACACTGTCAGAAAGATCATTTTTTACTTGGACGGGATAAGGTGGATATTACTTACGTCCGTTAACGCTAAACTCAATGACTTGCGTAATCTTCCGGCACATAGTATATTTCGCGCCGTCCTTCAGATCGGAGCAATCTTTTTTCAGGGCATCAGGTGGTTGATCGTCGGCGCATCGACTGTCATTGTGACTGTTGCAAAGATAACATTCTATTGCATTTATACCTAGAACATGATAATAATTCTGTAGAAAATTGAAAATTCGTCGTATATTAAAGGGTATAAAAATATATGTAAGAAGTTCAAAGAATCTTAGATGATATAATTGCTATAAGAAACTTCGATACAATTTAGTAGCAATTTAATTGAAAGGTTGTGGATGTTATCAAATGTCTGATAAGAGAGGTCGGCGCGAGAGATGAAAATAATACGACGATTGAACGTTTTATGCTGCAAAGGGGACGTGATTCTATCTTGTTTTAAATGCGTTTTATGCAAGTGATGGTTTCGCGGTATAATCTGTTACACGCGCCTATTTATGTGGATCAATATTTTGACATACATTCCGTTTGAGGAAAGGTTCATCGTTCTCCCGACCCTAGCTGATATAAAAATCAATGTAGTTATCCGTCCTAGAAAGGCACGAGCACGATAAGTTTGTCTTCACATTTTAATCTTGTTTATGCGATCATTCATACTTCCGAGTATAACGGAGGTAGTTTATATTTTATTATACTATATT
>NW_017100245.1:475558-497067 GCF_001263275.1 Habropoda laboriosa
TTTTACATATAAATATTAAATATATACAGGGTGAGTCTCCTAACTTCAAATAACTCCTAAGTTATTCGTTGTACGAAAAAATGTTTCAAACAAAAGTTGCACGGTATCTAGGGGGATGTAGAGTGCTCTAATCTGTTTTTTATTACCTTACTCTTTTATTCAGATATTAGGGTCACATTCAGTTTTTTAAATGGAATGTCTAATATTTTTTTTCGGATAAATCGTCAAATTTTGCGTAAAAAAGTATTATTACAAAGTGGGACTTAAAACGAATAATTACTGAGATATCTTCAAATTAATAATCTTCTATTAGGAAATACGCTCAGCCAACGTGATTCTTAGCACGACTTTGTTTACTTGTTTTATAAATATCTGAGTAATTATTCATTTTAAGCCCCACTTTGTATGATACTCTTTTGCGCAAAATTTGACGATTTATCCGCATTCGAAAAGAAATATTAGACGTTCTATTTAAAAAACTGAAGGTGGCCCTAATATCTCAATGAAAGAGTAAGGTAATAAAAAGCAAATTATAGCACTGTATGTCCCCCTAGATACCATGCAACTTTTGTTCGAAACATTTTTTCGTACAACGAATAACTTACGAGTTATTTGAAATCGTCATGTTAGGAGACTCACCCTGTATATAATATCTTGTGACGTGAATTGCAATAGTAATTTAAAAGAATCGAATGGAAAGGTAAAATATTGTTTGACATCGATATTAATTTTCACATCGTGTTCCGCGACAAATACGTAATTTCACACGAACAAGATGACATTCGCATAGCTCGTTGTCATTGATCTCACCGACGTTTGCACTACTATATTTGGTGAAACAGAATCGCGGAATCAAGAACACTTCTCGAAGTACACGTAGTTTTAATCATTTAACCGCATCTTAGTTGTCGGATATTCGATTCCTTTTCAAACAACATGCAATATTACACGTGTTCATAGATACTGTTACACATAAACACTTCTGAACAGTGAAGAAACAACGCGATCTACTTTCCGAATAGAACGTACCATCGCTTCATTCAGGAATATCTGAGAAAAGGGGATATCACACGAATCTACGAAGAATGTAGAAAGGGTTCTCAACACCTTTGACGTATTGATAAAAAACAATAATGTAAACGGTGATCTTAAATTATTATCGTTTAATCAATTGCACTGGCAAATGAAACGAGTTGAGTGAATGAAAACTGTACCGTTTACGACCGAAGCTGTGTTGCGAAAGTGTAAGGAAGTGAATGAAACTGGGTCTAAGAGAAGGACACGAGGATCGATAGAAGGCAATCTCGTAAACCCGGCCCGATCGTTGAACCAAGGAAACAGCACACTCAATGCCCAGACGCTTACCATAAAAACCGAGAATGACCAATAGGCAAAAGGCGAGGACAATCGAACGCCTCATGTTGCTTTTGGTATCCTGGCACGTCCTACGACGATTGACGCCCGTTGTCCGCGGTTGCCGTCGTAATTTGGCCGCGACCGAGCGGCACGATCAGGGTGTCGAAACCGGAGGGAGAAAAAAAAGTGAGAAGGCGGTCAGATCAGGGGTTGACGAGGCCAACTATTCGGCCTCGACAGCTGCTGAAGCACTGTTCGCGCTGTTCGTTGCTCGACGCGATTGCAGCGCAAGCCCGCAACTAAGGCGACGATGCTTACACCACCGACGGAACCATGAATACGTGATTGCGCGCGAGGAATACTAAGGTCGGCAAGAGGGGGCGAGACGGGCGGAAAAACCGATTCGTTCAAACGAATAACGCGATGCTTAAACGATCTAGCCACGCTCCAGGGAAAGTTTCGCCGTTCCTAGAGCCTCGTGATTCTGATTCCCGTCTTCGGTTGCGGCTGTTGCCCAGATTCTGCCTGTACACCACTCAGGGAAATCAATATTTTTGACGAACCGCGGGGGAAGGGATGTTGCTGTCTCGGATTGATTTTTACTCTACTCTTCAGTGACTACGCGCGCTTTTTGCTATCGTTACCAGTTTCATTTTTTTTTTTTTTTTACCTCTCGATACAGCGACCGGCTGCCAACGAATAAACGGAGTACGAAATTGGACGTTTCGTTGCAGAAGAACCACGGAAGAGTTTGTCATTCGAGTTATTACGCTCTGCTTTCTAACGTCGACATCGTTCGTTTCGGCGGTTTTTTTCAATCTGAATTTTGCAGCGCCGTTACCCACCTCGTGCAGAATGATGATTTTGAACGAAAGGGGGGCATACTTGATGATAATTTTATTACAGACATTGGTCTTTGTTTTCTATTGTTTTTCACAATTTCTTCTTCTGTGAGAATTTGTTCACCGGTGAAGCACGCGTGACGCACGAATTTGAAGTTTCCTGCAAATTTTCTTCGTGGTATATGTGTGTATACCATCACGTAGTTTCAAAGGACGTGAACTGATTGTTCACATGGTGAACCAGAATAATATTATCTACATTTCTGTGCTGAAAAGATACTGCTTTATCGAAGAAGATTAGAAGTTTATCTCACTTCGTTCAAAGAGATGCAGGGGTGGTAAAATTCGAACATTTACGTATTACGAACTTTCTGCAGAGTACACGATGCTAATGGAAGAATGTTTAATCGTCGATGAGAAAAGGTACGATTGTTTTGACGGAAAAGGCAGGGCTAGAAGTTAAATAGGGAAGGTCGTGGGCGGTACGTAGAGCTTTATGTTCAAGTGGAGCGTAAAGTGGTGGTTTGAAACACGCTAAGTGGATAATATCCCTTTTCCTGTGACACACTGAACGTTATGAAATATCATGGAAGTTCGTGTAATAAGTCGCACGCGAACTGGAGGATATCTTTATGTGTTGCTACTATGTTTCTGAATCATCCACTTATGACCTATTTTTTTCTCTTAACTGGATAACGGAAGTGGTGGAAACAAAATGCTTAAATTTCGTTTCATTAGTATATCCCTTCTATAAAGAAGTTGAGCTGTCTTCACTTTCTACGATTAACGCTGTCTGATTGAAAATTGTTAAGGAAACATTAATCTATCATCGCTGTACTATGTTTCCTAATTTTCTTGATTATGGTGAGAGAAAGAAGGTGTCATATTTCTTGTTTTATAATTTGATTACATAAAACATTTCTGTTTGCATAATTAAAATGCACTTCTATTTATTTGGTCAGTATCTTTTTAGGTAAATAGTCAGTAAAAATGAATATTTTTGAGTATCAGTACAAATAATTAATTGTCGGTATTAAATCGCATTTTGTCAGCACAATTTTGTTTATTTGGTCGGTATTTCTGTTCTTTCGTCAAATTGAAATTTTAGGTTAGGTTTATTTGGTCAGTATCTTTTTAGGTAAATAGTCAGTAAAAATGAATATTTTTGAGTATCGGTATAAATAATTAATTGTCAGTATTAAATCGCATTTTGTAAGCACAATTTTGTTTATTTGGTCGGTATTTCTGTTCTTTCGTAAAATTGAAATTTTAGGTTAGGTTTATTTGGTCAGTATCTTTTTAAGTAAATAGTCAGTAAAAATGAATATTTTTGAGTATCAGTATAAATAATTAATTGTCAGTATTAAATCGCATTTTGTCAGCACAATTTTGTTTATTTGGTCGGTATTTTTGTTCTTTCGTCAAATTGAAATTTTAGGTTAGGTTAGGATATTTTATTATACGCGCTGACCACCTGTTTAAAATACTGACAAATTATTATGTTTAGTAATATTTTAATTAAAAATTCTGACAGTTTTTGTATTAATCAGATCATTTATTTAAAATTTGTAACATGTTTTACTTACGTATTTTAATTTACGTGTGCTTGGATTTGAAGTTTCTGTAACATTCATATAATAACAGAGTTTCAATGCTTTAGCTGCTTTTTACTAACTGGAAGAGTGACGTAAGAGAGAGAAACTTTTGTCTAGATTGATAAGTATGCAAACAGCAGAAATCGCTCTTCAAGAGAAGCAGTCTGATAATCTGTATTGCTGACGAATATTCTTAATCGCCAACGAAAGTTCTTAATCAACGTAAATAATCTTGCAATTGTGTTTCAGATCCTTAATATTTCATTTATTGTATATAAGGTGTATAAACCGCGTGTACTATACCGCAAAAAAGGAAAGTAAATAATGTATTATCTTTATTAAACATCGCATTTGCAATCTGATTTCGCTGTGCGTTGCTCATCGCAGTGAGTATTTAATTTATTTAGCAACCTGTAGCACTAAGTCCCTGACACGTCTACGATGGTTATATTCCAAGTGATAAATATTCCACTCTTCGTTAAATTAAAGACACAGGTAAGTAATTCATGTTTGCTATATGAGCCGTTTTTTCTTTAAGTGGTATAAGTCCATTTGTTCTTATATTGAGATATTTATAGGTTTGCGTCTGATAGATACACGGTTTTTTTTTTAAAGTGATATAAGTCCATTTATTCTTATATTGAGATATTTAAAGGTTTGCCTTTGAATTAATTAAAGAATATTGGCAAACGTTAATAATTTCGTCTAATGTTCCTAAAATTTCTAATAATTATTAATATTGTTAAAGAAAAGTGAGATTTTTTTGGCTGCAAATGGACTTATTCCACTTTCAAAAAAAAAGCATTTATGCAATAACGTTTGAGCTGTCCTTTTGAAAGTGGTATAAGTCCAATTTTGAAAAAAAATGGGTTAAGGCTAGTTTCAGTTAAACATGAATGTCCTTTTTTCATATTTATGATAACGAAGTCACTACAATATTCTCACGAACTCATGAAAAGATGGTTAATTGTTAAACTCGTTAAAGAACTAAAGAATTTGGGCTTGAACTATAGTTAAAAATAAACGATACGCATTTCCTTTCTCTTCAATCGTTAAAACAATTTTCGTTTCTTGGATATTAAACTTTTAATCTTTTTTGGTTAAATATGTATAGCTCACAAATGCAGCAGCTTAAAGAAGGATTATTAAAGAATTTTGAAAGATTATTGAAAATGTTGATGGAATTAATCTAAAAATTAAAAATGGCTTTTCACAGCTAATTAGCTTTGTTTCAGTTGGAAACTTTCAGTTTTCAAATTTATCACGAATTTTACTCTCGATTACTGAACTTTTGGATAATGTACGTCATTCCTTTCTTTCTGTTCTCTGAAAATCAGTATAACAATTTTCACATTTGCACTCATTATTACATTCGCACACTAGTAAAGCTTTATGCACACAAAAGTGTGTAAAACAAATCTTAATTCTCAATTCCGTGTTTTTTTTTTTATTAATTTTTCACATCATATCTCTCGATGTTACGTACGCGCACTTTAAGAATATCGACACTGCTTATATTATACCTTACTCGTACCTCTCATGCGAGATGTGCATGCTTATATTTTAGCTATTTTTTAATATTTAATATTTTTCATGTTTAAAGATGTAAGCATTAAAGTAATAAGAATCCAAGTCATAACGATTTTATTACACGTGCAATTCAATTTTTAATGCAGCTCGGGGAAATTATATATTTTTGATAGGGTTATTTTCACTTAGCAATACACGAAATTTTGCATTTTTTACAAATGTTTTGTAATTTTTCGACTTGTATCAAATAAATAGTAACGCTGTTTAGTAATAATACGATACCAAGTATAAAGGTAAAAATCTAGAAACAAATTATTTTACTCATCATGGAAATAGCGATATATCGATTTTGTTATGTTCATGCCGAAAAAGTGTTTGCCAAATTCCTACGTCGAAGGTAGAAAAAGTTGTTAAATTAAATATTTTTCCATTAAGTTTCTCTAAAGATTGCTAATGATATTTTAACGTGTAGACATTATACAACACATTTCATTATGTGTAAATTTTTCGTATTAATAAATGATTCATTTATCAAGGTATGATATAACCTCTTAAGCATTATTATTATTATTGTCTTTAACGATAACATTTATTTGGATTATCCTTTGGGCTGCATTTTTAGCAATTAAAGGAACAATAGCATTGGAGTATTCAAAATTGTAAATTATTATCAGAGTTATAGTTGTTGTTTAAATGAATTGGTGTTAAAGTTACATGTACAGAGTTCGTATCTTAACCACTATAGGAAAATTGAAGGTAATTTGTAAATATAAACGTAGAGGAAGTTGAAGATGCGAATAAAAGTGAATGTACTGCGAGTATTATTATTTTTGTTTGTATTTCAAAGAGGTAAGTTTTATAAAGTAAATATCGCTCTTTCCAATTGTAGATAAAACAGAATATACTTTTATCAAATACGAATGAAGTAGAATAAAAATTCTATTGGCTGTTAATAATTGTTAAATAAACGTGAAAGTGTAAATTTCAAAATAATTTCTATTTAAAAACTTTCTTATATTCTGTTTTACAAACATAAAAAAACAAATGAAACTGAAGGTATATATAAGAACTATAAACGATTAATGATCTAAGTAACACTGTGTAATGCTGTGTACCATTTTTATGCGTGATTGTTTATCGATGTGCACAAGAAGAAGCAAAAGCTGCAAAGTGTTATCAGTGTAACAGCAAAATAGACAAAGATTGTACCGTCAATATGGTAGATATAAAGTATTTGAAACCTTGTCCCACCTCGCACCCATTTTGTCGTAAAGCTGTGTACATATGTAAGTTCGTAATACATGTCTTTCTTGTTTTTAAGTTAGTTTCCTTTAGTAATTGCAATTATTGATTTTTTGTAGACGTTTCTCTGTCATCAAATTATGCATATTTTCTTCACGTTTATAAGATAGTTTTCTATATACGGGGTGACAAGGAAATAGGTGGCCAAAACTGTTCCTAAGGATGAGACAAGGTCGTATAATCCGAAAACTCTTCCTTTCCGAGATACAGGTACTTTTCGATTATGATGGAGTGTTGTAGGAATGTTTAAAACTTACTTAGCATACTTTACTATGTCTTAAATCTAAAAGTTCCCAGTGTATTCCGAATTTCTTCACTTCGAAGAACTAAAAAATGTGAAGAAATTCGGAGTACACCAGGAATTTTTGAACGTCTTCGACATTCTTTGAAACGTCAATGCGAAGCATGTATTGTTGCAGAAGGAAATCATTTTTAGAAATTTCTTCAAGTAAATTTTAAACATTCCTACAATACTCCATCGTAATCAAAAAGTGTCTATATCTCCGAAAGCAACAGTTTTCGGATTGTATGACCTTTTCTTATCCTTAGAAACTGTATCTAAAATACGGTACCAAAGTTCGCCCATCTATTTCCTCGTCACCCTGTATAAAAGACGTCATTACGTAAGTTAATTGTGTAATTTTCAGATTATTTTATGAATTCCCGGGAGTATATAACAGTACGCGAGTGTGTAAAATGGCGAAATGCTGACAATAAATGTTACAAAGGTCGATATATACAGGATAGTTATCAGCTCGTTTGCGAGTGTAAGGGAGCAGGATGTAATCACGCAGTGAAATTTTCATCGCAGACTGCCATTCTTCTCTATGTTTTCTGCCACTTCGTGGTTTTCTTTAGCGGAAATATTACTTGACATACGCAAATTGTTAGAAGATAGATACTTGGTCCCCGATCATCGAAATAAATAACTATTCAATCCTACTGTGAGTATAGCATAAGAAGATGGTATTCAACTACAAATATTACAATAAAAGCCTCATGTTAATCATTGTAAAAAGATATGTGACATATTTGCAAAAAAGAATGCTGTTTAAATTAAGGAAGAAAAGGAAGAAGCGATATTAAGAATGGAAAACAGGGTTGTCTGTAACTAGCATAAATTAAAAAAAATTGTTCATGCTCAATTTTATAGAATTATTTTATTACAAATTTTATCCTACGATGCGTTAGAGTTACTTAAAAGGGAGGGTGCAGGTTTAAATACATAAAATGTTTTTATACTAAGTATACTCGCTACGTGAACTATAGCTCTTTAAATTGTGAAGATTCAAAACTTTACTTTCATTCAGCCATCATTTTTCATATGTCGTTTTTACCTTCAAAATAAGAACGTTTAAATATATCGGCGAATATACAGGGTGTTCAGCTACTCCCGCAAGAAAATTCAGAGGGTGATTCTAGAAGTCAATATAAGACGACAATCAAGAATAAAAAAATTGCATTTGAAGCTTTGTTTTTTAACTATTAATGTTTAAAAGTATCCCTGTAGCCAAGCAACCCACCCTACACCAGTGAATGGTGTACAAGTGGGGTAAACAGTATTTGTGCAGTGATTAATTGCCACTAAACTGTTGAATAATAATTAAACAATATCTTTTAAACAAATGTAATATACATATTCTCTGAAACACCTAGAAAGAAATATCAAATACACAAAAAAAAGATATTTACATTGTTTATATAAATATTAACAGGAATTAACACAATGATACAAATGAGAGTGAAATAAGTATTCGTACCGTTATTATTCAATATATCTACGATTTAAATTTTGTTGTGTAAATATAACATGACTGGCTTCGAATTGTACCAGTTTGTTTGGAAACTTTGTCTCGAGTTCCATTACTGTGGTAATATGAGTCGAAAAAGTAACGAAACTAGTGTAGAAAAGTGAAAAATAATTAATAATTTGTATAATTAATGCAAAAGTTTGTCTGAAGTATCACGTGTTGTATAAAGACCAAGATCTACGATACAAGGTTATCATTGATAGATATGGATTGCGGAAAACATTGCCAAATAGTGCAAGAAGTGGACGGCTACGGACAATTAGTGAACCTAGTGGTCGCACTATTATTCCATTAATTAAAAAGAATTTAAGGGTAAGTGCAGCAAAGATTGTTGAAGAGCTTAAAAATAATTTAAATATTAATATATCCACCAGTACTGTACGTAGTTTTTTACGAAATCAAGGGTGTCATGGTAGGGAACAGGAAGAAGTGATTGGAATTTGCAAAAAATTATGCAAATACATTAATAGAATTTTGGAACAGGGTAATTTTTACGGATGAGACTAAATTTAACGTATTTGACTCTAATGGACAGTTTACAGCATGGGTGTCCAACCTTTCGATTTGCCTGGGCCATACGAAATATATAATACCGTTAATTGTACATAAGTAACAAAACCTCCTTTATTTTTTAATATTTTTTATTATAATGCAATTGAGTCGTGAAAAATATCGCTAAAAATCACATAGTGTTAAAAGTTTACGATATTGTGCTGTTCAGGGCCACATTGCGGCCCGCGGGCCGCAGGTTGGACACGCCTGGTTTACAGTGTGGAGAACAAAAAAATAAGGAATATGAATCTCAGAATTTACAGCTTACCATATCTGTTTGGGGCTGTATGAATACGGTAGGCGTGGGTGAATTGCACTTAATTAATGAGATAATGATCCATCACATGTGTATTAGTATTTTAAAAGCTCATGTTCATTCGAGCGAAAAAAAAATGGGCATTGAAGACAATTTTGTATTTATGCAAAATAATGATCCAAAGTATACTGCTTACAATACAAGATTGTGTATCCTATATGTATAATACAGCAGCACATCTAAAAACACCTCTGCAATCACCAGATGTTAATCCTATTGAACATTTATGGGATCATCTGGAACGAAGAATTCGAAAATATACAATTTCATCTGACACAATACATGTTCTGATTATGGAATGGAATAATATTACATGTAACATTACATCCAATTTAGTCAATTAAATGCCCAGAAGGCTAACTGCAATTACACAATCAAAGGGAACCCCTACTAAATACTAATTTATTATGCATTCGATAGTGATTTAAGAACTGTACGAATACTTATTAGACGTTTAATTCTGCTAATTTGTTAATTTTTATTGAAATTTATACAGTCAATATAAATATCGTTTCTTGTTTCTTTGATATTTCCTTCTGGAAGCTTCGAAGAGTATGTATTAGGTCATCTCATAAGTTCGTGTCGAATTTTATAATTTAGATTAATGTTTCCAACGAACCTATAAATTTGATAAAAAAAAACGTAAGCATCTTCTCATTTCGCAACTTGTGCCTGCTTTTTTTGGTAAAACCATTATGTCCTCGATATAGAATTTCCTTGGATTTTCATTAAAATATTTTTCGCTTTCGGCACGAACTTATGAAATGATCGAATATAATACATTTGTTTAAAAAATATTGATTAATAATAAATATTATTATTCAATATTTTAGTGGCAATTAATCACTGTACGAATACTTTCTACGCACACTGTAGGTCACGCTAAGCCACGGGGAGTACAGTGATCTCCACTTTACCTCGTACAACGCGTAGAGAAGAATTTTTTAGTTTCCTTTTCTTATTTTATCTCCAATTATGCATTCATACATTCCCACTCTCACACGAATCCACACTGTTCACACTCACGCACTGTATATCACAATGTAATGACGTATAATAACAATGTACTGTAGTATAAAAATATAACAATATAAAAATGCAGAGAAGAAGGCAGTGACATTCGACGTTGTAAACGACACTACCGACTTTTGCAGCACCACCGTTTGCTTCATCTTGACACAGGTGCATGTCGGAAAGTTCTTCGAATGTGTATTTCATTGTGTACTGCAAAAACAATGTACTTACACTATGCACACCAGAAACACAATACACGGAAACCACTGAAAAATAATTACTGTACACTACGACATTCACATGCACTACTAACTACTAACTAACTAAGCACTACTAACTAAGAAAGGTAATGAAAAATAAATTAGACCTATATTAAAAACACACTAAAATGTATTAGATAAAATTTCACTGACTATACCAAACTAAAACTAATTAACACATGGTAATGGGAGTGCTGATGTATTTAAGTACAGAGTAAAGCTATGGGGGTTTAAGGAGAAGTTAGAAGTAGAGAGGATACAGCTGAAGTACTAAAATGGACACTGGGAATGGACGTAAGCTCTCCTGACTATACAGGGTGTATCTAGTAACTAGGCCGAATTATAATTCGGTTCCTATTGAAAATAGAAAGTTTTGTATGGTTTAACAAGCTATATCATCCTATAATGCGGGTTTTTACGGAAGTTCATCGGTGCAGTTGCAAAGTGCAATTGCACTAGTTTTTTTAATGCTACTTTATGATTTTTTTTTTGCACGAATCGATTCGTCATGCTATTCTGAATAAAAAAGTATTAGGGTATAATTGTGAAGAACTTAATACTTTTCGAAATATTTACTTCTTTTTCCAGGATCTACGGTAAATGTCCAAATGTTCCACCATTGCATTCTAAACATTTCCTCACACGTCTTTTTACACTGTTCATCACATTGTTCAGTTGTTCCTCTACAATTTTTTTCTACCTTCAATAACAACCGAATTTTAACTCGGCCCAGTTACTAGATGTACCCGGTACAGTGATGGAGGAGACGAAGAGAGCGAAGGAAAGGGTCAGAGCAGGGAAGAGAGCAATGAAGTTTAAAGAGGGTATAAAACAAGGAGAAGGGAGGAAAATTGTTAGAGTGCTTAAAAGAAAAAAAGAAAGAGTCAAGGAGCAAAGCAGGAATAGGGAAGACTGGGAAGGATTATCTAAAAAGGAATTGTTTGAGCCAAGTGGGATTAGAGCAGCTGAGAAGGGCAGGAAGAGAAGAGATAGAGAAGTTCGGACGAAGGGATAAAGAAAGGCAACAACAAATACAAGATAGGACTTTAGGGTTATCAAAGTATCTGAGCAAAGAGGGAAGAGGTGAGAGTCAATAGCTGGTAGCATAGGCGAGGTGCGGGAATATGGAAAGGTGGAATAGGCACTAGAAAAAGCAAAAGGAAAGGAAATGTAATCTGTGCGGGGACAGATTCGGAACGTTGGAATTTCAGTTTAATTTTTTTAAATGGAATGCTATATACCTGCACGAGAGTTCTGTCAAGAATACGAAACTGTTTCGTGTTTGCAAAGCAACTGTTTATTCGAGTCGTAACTCTCAGAGAGTTGAGCGATGCTCTCAGACAGTCACTCTCAGACGCAGTGTCCACTCGTGAGAGATACTCTCGCGAGTTTTATTCTTAAAAGGACAGTGTAACGGTTTGAATTTAAAAGGGGCGCGTCTTTTTACTGTGATCGGCGTGCATCCGCCGAGCGGCGATCGCGCATGCGTCGGGAGCGGCGACCGCGCATGCGTCGAGCGAAAAAAAGTATGGCGTATTGTATTGTATTAAGACCACGTGCGTGGCGTTTGTTCTCGGTTTTGCCAATAAAAGTAATATAAAATCAGAACATTCTTTTCCCGCTAACTCTTTTCTGTGCGCGAACAGACAGCTAGCTTTATGTTTGGCTCGATGTACGTTCAGCGACCTAGGCACGCGTTTCTTATCTTTGGCACGCAAGAAATATCACGAGTTCTAAGAAGTTAAGGCCTAGAATTTTTTCTGGAACAGTTGCGAGCGTACAGCGATCAGAAATCGGACAGGACGACTCGTCCTTAGTCGGTGTTTACCTGGCTGTCGAACGAATGCCTCGACGAACGACGAACGTCGCTTATACTGCGGGATTATAGTCTTGTAGGGAATACATCGAACAACGCGTTTTCGATTATACTTAGCATATTCGTTCGTGTGAATTAAGTGCCGCTGCATACAAGAAGCTAGTACACCGAATTCAAGTACACAACGAACAGTTCAGCTTGGGAGAAAAATCAAACGAGAAGCGTGTCTCTGCGAGCTACACAGCTACAGTTTCACGGTATGTGTATGCGTGAATAATATGTATGTACATGTACGTACACAATCGAATGATTGAGTTAATTGAAAACAGAGGAGAGCGTACGTATAGCTAATTAGATTAATTATTGCAACAATTTCGTTTTATCGTATCCTAAATTTATTTTTCTTGTAATAAGATGTGTTCTAGCTATGAAACAACAGCAAATTAGTTTTTTTTACTGTTGTCTCCCCGAGACATATACATATTCTATCCTTTTCTGGAAAAACACTGTCTCTTAGTAAACAACTAAGTCTTTACACACGACCTACTTCGTTTGTTATTATTCTAACGACAATATACGACAATTGACACGCAGTGCAGATGATCAGACTTCAGTTTTCCGTAAAACTAGGGGATGGTTCCCAACTACGCGGACAGTGACGTCTCTAAACCTACGCGTAGTTCTATAGAACACGTTTAGACATGTTTAGACTGATATGTAAGGTGATACTTTTTCCTCTGGCCTTCATAGTGGATGCACAGTTAAGAAATGCAAATTCTGTTAGAGTCTTACTTTTTTATTGTATCCCTGTCGTGACGATTATTTTATTATATTTACAATAGTTTATTATAACTTTTATCACTTTTAGATTAAATAATTATTGGTTTCTGATTGCTTGGAATATAAGCATTGTGTCATCAAAGAATTCCTTGTTTCGATTAATTTGTCATTAATTATTTTTCGTTATTTTTGGTTTTTATTAAACACTAATGTACAATCTTTGTAAATAATACTCAATATGAGTTTCTAAGTGGTTAATTTACGAACAGACCATCGTCCGAAGAAAAGGAGACGGAATATAAGTTATAAGTATGGTCATACTCTTATCTTGAACCGCATTTCTCATAACTTTCCCATCATTTCTCATTTTTTCTTCCTTAGGATGCGTAGAGTCATGCTGTAAAAAAATTTTTCGTTCCGGCCGTATGCCAAAATTGGCCTTTTTTAACATCCTCCTTTCTTGGCTGTGAAGCCGAAATAAAGAATATTATATATAACTAATTAACTTATTACTTTATAACTATAGAGTAATGTATAATTTGGAGAAAGATATGAAAATAAGTGCTATGTTCGCTTATTGCGTTGAGTATCTCTTCAAAAGCTTCACTTTCGTTGTTGCAATGATTCTTTAGACACATCTTAAGAATACCGTACTCCACTTTCTCCTTGTCAATTTCAAGATGAACATAGGAAACTAAGGCATCGGTGAAGGAAGTCAGATGTCGTAAATTTTACTTTCTGAATAAACATTCAACCACCACTACGTAGTGTTTTAGCCAATTGGAGGGTATTCTTCCCTTGAGAAAGTCAATCGCGCCTTTTCCGATTTCTGTAAGAGGCTAGAAGAGATTTGGAAGGACACAATCATTTCGACAACGAAAGCGAAGGTTTTGAAGAGCTACTTGACGCGATAAGCAAACATAGCACTTATTTTCATATCTTTCCTCAAATTATACATTACTTTATACTTCTAAAGTAATAAGACTAGTTTTAATTTGGTATAATCAGTTAAATTTAATTTATTACATTTTGGTGTACTTTTAATATAGGTTCAATTTATTCTTCTTTGCCATTGTTAGTTTTCATTTCTTGTTTCTTACTTAATTACAATAACGATAGAAAATTTCGGTCTTTGGGAAAGTACCGTCGCTTTTCACGAAAAATGTACTTTTCTGTGAATTTGTGAGAAAAGCCGTCCCGAAGACGGTGAAGCGAGCATCTTGAAGCCACGCCCAGCGCGCTCGGTGGGAGTGACTCCGCCCCTTTGGGCCTTTCCCTGGGTCTGTTCGCGTAGGGGTGGACAGAGATCGGTAGGACGACGCGTCCTCACTCTTCACGAGAACCTCGGAGCATACTTTTGCGAACGACGCCCGAATAACGTGAATACAGACTTTGAGTAACATACACTGTTGTAAAAACGTAGAAACGTTCAGTTAATTTCCTACTCCGTGTCAGAGTACTCTTTCTGACAGATTGAAATCACGTTATTTTCTCAAAATCAACGCACGCTATTGAAGTACGAAGAGATTCTCCGGACTAATCTTATCAAATTATTAGGAAGAATCGTACAACAAGCAACGTTGCGATCATCGGCCCACTTCCTCTTTATTATCACATTCAGTCATCCGGAGGAGAATTCGATATACGTCGTTAACTGATTTATCAGCATGGGACAAGTTTTTTCGCCGGTCCCTTAATGTTTATCCCCATACAGCTATTTGTCTGAAAAATATCCTATTTTTCGCAGTAAACGCGATCCCACGCAAACAACCCCTACGTAATCGCCGGTACACGCATACACGTGAGGCGATATTGTTCTTCCTCTGGCGTCGTATCGACGATCAACGGTGTCTCGTCGTGTATAACAGCGGAGGCATCAGCAAATGGAGAAGGGTCATACGAGGGAGTTGTCAAATCGAAAGAGAGCCTCGTAAAATCTCCGGCTCAACCGGCAAATAATAATGTTACGCAGAAGCGGCTGGCTACGTCTAAGATTGAAGCAAATGTAGGTGGTGCACGGTCGTTCTTCCTCGCCCTCCATCACTGGCAACAACGTTTCTGACCCTCCTTCGCCGACAGTATTATTACTATTTGGGTCGCGGCAATGTGGCGCCGAGCATCCTGACGCTCTCCGAGCGCTTTTCACCAGCTATGGTTTCATTATTGCGCACCAACGATTCCTATTTGCGGATTACGGAAATTTTTCCTGCTTATGCGTATCCATTTTTCCTAATTAAAACCTCCACGGTCATTAAGTTATATTGTTGCTTATAATGTCACAATTATGAATGACAGCATAAAAATGTTGATTTACCTAAAGTTTTAACCTTCGGTAGAAGTCTCTTTTCTTTACTAGTAGACAAAGTGCTGTTATTATTACTTCACTTTTATTTAAGCACTAGGTAGATGAGATGATTTATTCGGTTTAGTTAGTTTATTCAATTATTTGCTAATTTGAATGTATTCTACTACTTCTTACATATCGCACTTTTTTCGTTTTTAATTCTGATCATTTTGGGTGCTCGTTAATTCGAAATAAAATAAGTGTTCAAAATCGTTATATTTATTATATTCCTCCTTTGGACCATTTTTTGTTGAAACATTTTTAATCTTATAATGTTAGTACACAGTACTAATAATAAGATCGAATGCAATCTTTCGTGTGTTTGCAATATTTTTTGAGTTCGGTGTAATTTGTTCAGTATTTCTGCGAATGACAAACATTTATCAAATTATTCCACTATTACTTCGTAGCAATAAGCTGCACGAAAGCACTAATTGTTTCGAAATTCGTTGATTGCGTGCGAAAGCGATACTTTACTCGCGTTGAACGTATGCCAAAAGCATTATCTGCATTACAGAACGTATCTCGACTCCGAGGGTAACTTATTATCTAGGCTAACGGATATCAATATTGATACCATTTTGGACTTAAATTTATTAATTTGTCACGAAGCTTCATAGTGCATTTCAAGAATGGAAATATACAAATTTTCATATTTTTACATCGACTCAACATAATTTGTGATTATAAATTTGAGAAAACTTAGAATCCATACTTTCGTTTCTTAAAATTTAATTTTCATAAATTTCCTAGGTGGGCGCGTTTTCTAAAAGTTACACAGTCGTTTATATCCTCTTATTTTGTTTATTTCGAGAAACATAGTTTTCCCTGCGATACATATGCATAGTAATTATTTTATATATCATTTATTTATTCTTAGCACAGGTCAAGAAATTAAAGTATTAAGAATAATAGGGAATCGACTCAGTAATATACAGGGTGTCCCAAACTTACACCGCCAAACTGCGAGAACTTAATCTACAGAGAAAAATAAGAAAAAAATATTCTACAAGGTTTGTCAATAAACGTTTTGTTACAGAGTTATAAACAATTATTGCATGCATAAAGTAGGTGACGAAGCATTTTCCATTACAGCACAGAGAAGATGATTGTATTTTATCGTGTTAGCGCAGTTACATACTTTTTATCATGTGGTAACAATTCCGTGTCGTTAATAGTTGTGAAATAATAGGATATAATAAAAAATGATTACTTAGTATTTTTAATTCCTTATTTCAAAATGGTTTCCTTGTGCTCGGATACCATCTTGATATCGTTAAACAATGGAATTAATAGCACGACAAATTTCCTGAGAATTTTGTTGAGCTTCAATAATTGCGCTTTTGATATTTTGTACTAGTTCTTCTTGCGAAGTCACTTCTGTAGCAGAAACCTTCTGTTTCTATTAGGTGCATAAAATATTTGTTTATAACTCTGTAACGAAGCTTTTGTGGACAAATTTTACATAACATTGTTTTCTTCTCTTTGTCTGTAGATTAAGTCCTCGCAGTTTGGCGGTTTAAGTTTGAGACACCCTGTATGAAAATGAAAATACAATTGAAGGTTAATTACGTGAATTACATGTTCGTAAATAGTTTGATCTTAAGCAGTTATTAATGAAAAATGTATATAAATAAAGTATTTATGGAAAATAATAATATATGGAAAAAGCGTTTAATGTAAAGCGTTTAATTACATTGTTCGAAAAGAGAAACAAAAATGTGAAATAAAGAATACGTATAAAACATTGATTAAGATTTAATATTATTAAGAGGTTTCAATTAGGCCAATGAATTATTACAGCGAACAGTCATTATTTTAAGTATTCCTTATGGTTGACTGTAGGTACGATGAATAAATAGATATATGTATATTTCTAGCGAAATAAATTTAATATCGATAACTTTCGAAAATACTAATTACTTACAAATTAAAATATTTTGAGATTAGAGTTTCGGGATGGCAGTTGTTATATGACACTTTGTACTTTTGTATCCTCCAGAAAAGTGTTGAAGAAAATATGTATCAGGTAACGAAGAAAGTTCTAACATTTTTTCGCAGCCACAAAATGAAATAGGTACATGTTGCGTGAAATACCTAATAGATGGTGTTACGGTTCTAATTACACTTGTAAACAAGAAGTACTGTAGCATTTACTGTTGCATAGAATAATTGAAAAAAGTGGCTAAATCAGGTGTATCAAATGCTTCAGAAACGTGAAATTCAATATCAGTTATTAGTGCTTATGCGTTGTACGAGTTTAAACTGCGAACAAAGGTTATGTAATCGGGTTAAAAGATATGCCAGACTTTCGTAGAAGGGTTCAGTGGTATGCAGTTATACAGGAAAGGGCACATCTAACCGATTTCACTGTCCTTCAAATATGTTGTAGGGGACAACATTCTTAGTAAGTTTTTCCTACATATGTTACCACCGCTCGGCCTTAGTTTCCGAGATATTCATAAAAATATTTTCTAAGATTTGAGATAGGTTTGGGTTAGTTTTTAGATAGCTTCATATTTCTGAGTTAGTTTCACGCATATAGTTGTCCACTAAATCGAAAATTAAGTTTCACGCATGTAATTGTCTACTAAATCGAAAATTATTTCACGCTAGCGTTGTCGGCCTGCCCACGGCCGGATATTAATCTACTCTAACCTATAAACCATTGATTTTTCTTTCTTACTTATGTTAAAAACGATTATCGTCAGTGAGTTAGGTTTAAGTCAAGTTTGAGTCAGGCGCCCGCCTACGGTAGAATGAAGTGCAATCGTAACGTAAATTGAACAGAAGTTTTTTGGGAAAATCTCGGAAACTAAAGTCGAGCGGCGGTTATATGTAGGAGCAAAGTTACTCGGGACATTGACTTTGACAACATACTTGAAGGTCATCGAAATCGGTGAGGTGTGCCATTTTCTGTAGAATTACCGGTTCAGTTAGTGTCCATACAACTCACCGATGGTCCCAAACATTTCAAAAACAATCAATCATAGTGAACCACAAAGGTATTCTGTCCCTACAAGATAGTGTAAGACCTGATGTCGCATGTATGACCTCTGAAAAAATCAAAACACTAGGACGGGAACTTCTTATGCACTCATCTTACTCTTCAGACATTAATCCCTCGGGTTATCACCTGTTTTTGAGCCTGGACGATTGTTTTAAGAATCAGCAGTTCAGAAACAAAGAGGCTGTAGAAGCAGCATTGGATCAGTTTTTCACATCCAAAGATCATAATTTTTATGAAAATGTTACTTATAATAGATCATTGAGCGTGAGGGTAATAATTTTAACGAATTAACTTAGTTTTTCTACATTATTTGCATATTTCTTGTTCGACATTAGAAAACGCCAGCACTTTCTTTGTTACTTGATGGTTTCATAAAAAAAAACATTAGTGACCTTAAAATTAAGAAAACAGAATGGTTAGGTTAGGTTAGATTAAAATGGTACTCAGAGAAATTTTCTTTAATAAAATAATTTAAAGCCTAAACAACTTTTTTGTATAACTAAAAACAGTGATATAGTGTTTAAATTGGTCCACACAAATATGCATCTTCTAAACTATAAAAGACAATAAGCATCAAAGATGTTTCAAACAAAAGTTGAACGATCTCCAATTTTTTGTAAGTTAGCTTCATTTTTCTTTCTTCCGCGAAGCCGAATACTTTTCAATTCTTCACTTCCTACAAAAAAGTCTTAGGTTATTTACGTTGAGAAATTATTTGTTTACTAGCTACTTTAATTTTAATATTGGAAAACGATATAAACCCACTGTTACACGTGTATTTACGCACTGCAATGTAACAAACACGTCTGCGGACTCATAATCTGCAAAGATTAACTCTTCTTTTTCTCTATTTACTTTTGCTCTTTCTTTAATTTTTCTTCGATTTTTAATAAGAAATTTATTTCAGTACTGTGTACCATTTAATATGTTTTTAAGCATATATCGAAGCTACAGGAAGTCATGACGCTAGGTACTCTTTTTCTAGTTTGTGGGGCGAAACGAACTTGCGGACTCAGAGTCCGCGATGCGTGTAACAGATGATTAATAATATGATATATGTATATCTTGTTGGAGTTCGTCTTCAAAACTATGTTTTTCAGGTTAAATATAGAAATTTCCTCGACATGTCTAGCGGATTTACAAATTTTACCAAATTGTAGATTTTGTTTTAGAAATATTATTTTTCAAATAACTCCGTAAAACAGTGGTAAATTAAAAAATTCAACGATGTGAGTGAAAATTGGAAATGTGGAATTTTACCATGATAATGTATTAATTAAATAGTTAAATCTACAATCTGATTGCTAAATTAACACGTTTCAATAAAACAATGAAAATTTGTTCCCGATAAAATTGTCGGAATTATCGCCAGCGAGTAAGTACGTTACATTCAAACTAATTTTACACTTTAATCGCTTTCTATCTGGAATATCAGCAAGTGTCATTTAACAGTATTAATATGAAAATATTTGATAAACTGACTGTTTCTTCGCACAAAGGGCTCTGAGAACTGTACAGTTTAATTTAAGCAAATAAAGTCGATCTTCGTAGATTCTCTACTCGTTTATCTACAAAAAGAAACTGTTAACGTAAAATTCTGTCAGTCATTTTCGAAACTGTTTAACCTTTGTTTGGGATAATTTTCAGTACTATTAATAATTTTAAAGATATTCGCATGGATTGGACCATATAGGACACCTTGTGTATAAGTAATATATTTCACATGTTAATTGTGTAGAAAATACAGCAAAAGGTAATAACTATAATAATTACTTATACTTGCAATTGCTTATTTTCATACTAATTGCTTATTTTTATGAAATTGTAAATGGTATCTTATAATTTTAAAAGGAGGTGAAAAGTTTGAGCATATTTTGCTATATAGAAAGTTACGATTCTAAATGAATCGTTTAAAACTTTTTTCAACTAGACACATATCTTGTTGATAATAGATAAATTTTCACAAAATTTCACAAAATTCTACTAATAGAATTAGGCACCATAAGTATCAAATAAGAAAAAGCTTTTGCAACCAATCATTTGTTATATTAAGTACATATAATTGATTGTTTCCACAATATGAAATATGAAATGTTATATCTACTGAGGTATTGCTACCAAATGTTAATTATTATTTCAAATAAAAATAATAAGTAAATTATTGAAATCAAATAAAGCCAAAAAAAATTGGAAACTTATCCGCAAGGAATACAGAAGGATTTTTTAGAAAAAGACGCAGAGTTTAATATCAAATAAAAGGTAAAATATAAAAACAGATAAAGAGCAGTTGAGTATCTCTTGAAGGAGTTTATATAAGGTCGTGAAAGAAGAAAAATATAATATAATAGACTAACTTACAGACCGTGATCAAGAAAATAAAGGAAAAATTCCGTGGTTCCGGTAGTAATTGCTAAACCCAAAACTGAGCTAGACGGCGTCGTTGGCGTCCTAGATAGGCGCCGCGGCGTCGGACGTCTCTCGTTTTCATCTTTCTTCTTCTTCATCCCGCTTGCTCTGCTGTAGCTTACTGATTTTCCAGAAGAACATTGTCTACGCGGATCTGTCTGCGGTATGAACAAAATGACTGAAATACGATTAATGATGCTGTCTAACGGGAATAGAAGTATGATTCGTCGAGTTTTAGCTTCTCGAAGTTATTTGTAATAAATGAAAATACCTCTCGGAAATTTTGCAAGGGAAGGAGGAACTGCACGCACCTTCATGAATTTTCGTTGAACTCTGTTGACTGCAAAAGTTTTTAACACACGTATACATTATGCAGGGTGATTCTGGAAACTGGGACAAGGTACAACTCTTTTCTAAGCGAGAATAGTAAAATATAATGACAGGGAAAAGTTGAATGGTTTAATAGAGTCTACGTTATTGTGATAACATTATTTTTGCAAATGTAACGATAGAATGTGACTGCATTATTCATTCAAATGGAACTGTATAGGTACTTTTCTTTTCTGCGTGTAAAA
>NW_017100245.1:497101-502889 GCF_001263275.1 Habropoda laboriosa
TCTAATGTTTTCGTGTTCGTTTCTTCACATTTCTGAACGGGGCAATATTTGTGTTTTAAACAACTAATTTTAACATTACATTTGAAATCATTTACAAAAACAAAACGAAGCGAATAAATCTTATCATTAACGAAACTCCATAGGAAGAGATCGAGGGGAAGGGCTATGGGTGCAAAACCATTTCTGCTGGTAAACTTCTGTTAAGTTGCTGTCACGAAACGGGCCGTAACGATTGAGATCGCCTTCGTTTCCGGTTGGTTAAAGGCGTAAAATTCCAGAAATGTGTTTGATGTTGTTTTATTAAATGTTTAGTTCGAACGGGTGTCGTTCTAGGTGTATGGTTTTACATTACCTGTCGATCTTTTTTTTTTTTCTGTTTTGAACAGGCAGCGTCTGTGTAGATTTTTGCTTGAATTTGGTGTAGAGTCACCTGGCGTAAATCCGCCCTATACTCTAAAAGACTTTGGAGACATTAGGTATCATAAAAAAGAAATTTGGTAATTAAAAATGAAGTTGAAGTCATGCAGGAAAAGTTGCAAAAAACCTGCTGAAGCCTGGCTTACATTATCTGTCGATCTTGTGCAGGTACGTCGGTTTTATACTAATTTTGGCACCTTGCTTCCGATCAATCAATGGTCAGGAAAAGGGCCTGGAGTCGAGCGTCATGGGTTTTTCCCAACTTTGCTCCCTTTCTACCCGTTGCGGTTCTTGGCGTTTTGGTTTATAATTATAAAGGTGTTTGGTTATGATAATAATAATATCTAATAATAATGTTAATAATAATATTATAATAGTATCTAATAACAATGTGTGGGGGAAAGGCAATGGGTTCGTAACAGTTGCTAATTTCAATTTAAGTCTTATCAGTTGGTGTTCCGCCTTGTTGAAAATACATGAAATTACTTGGAACTTGTAATGGAACGTCGTGGAATAAAGAGGGTAGCATAAATTCCAAGAAATTTCTTCCCGATTCTTAATCGTGAAAGCCATTATAATTCAATTCAATTCATTTCAACAAACTTGATAAACAGGACTACGAATACAAGATAGGAGAAGAAAATAGTAAGACTAAGTTTGTTTATAGTCAGACTGAAACGTATGCGCATTTCTGTATTACGTTTATTGTAAGACGAAGCTCGAATATATGAACACTGAAAAATTGACAATCGAAGAAATTTAGAAAATAGTTAGTGTTATGATGGGAATATAGTATAACTAGCGACAAACGTATAATATCTTGTTAAACATTCATTTTTTTCGGCCCTGTTACTTTAATATTTTTACGTGCGAAATGTCTGGAGGAAGCAATTTATATGAAGAAAAATACAGTTCTATATAAAAAAAATAATTCAACTGTATATTGGATTTGCAGAAACAATTTTGTCACAGGAATGTAGACTTGATTAAACCATTTAAGTTTTCACTCTGCTATTTCTTCTTGCATGCGGTTAGAAAAGAGTTGTATCTTATCTCATTTTCTGGAATTACTCTGTGGTTTAAATATTTTAAGTGCAAGTGTAGTAGTAAAAATGAAAAAATTGTAGCAGAATATGTAACAGAAAAGTGTTTAAGTAACTGATTTGTAAAGTGCATATGCTATTTTCGATTTGCTAATTTATTGCTAATTATTGCTAATTTATGATCGTGTCTCAATGATTGTATATTGCGTTTATCGTAGTGTTTGTAGGTAAGTAGGTGTTCCTATTAGGTCGTTCCAAGGGGGTAAAACACCCTGAAGCGTCTAAAAATAGGGTAAAGTTTGGGAATTTTTTTCATAGGTAACTACTAAAAAAAATGTCTCAATTTTTTCAGAGAATATAAATTTAACTTTCAGCTTTTTTGCAATTTAGAAAAAGTAAAAATGTTACAAAATGGAGAAGTTATTCGCTAATTGTGAATCCTCTTCTGCTAGAACATTTGCTTGCCGGCATCGTCGGCAAGGATTGGAACGTCTGAAATAAATAACTCTATTTAATTTATAAATAAAAATGTATTACCTACAATGTAGCTTATGATTTTTTTGATATCTCAGTTATTTAATTTTTTAGAAACGTTTCAATTTGATTTTTTTTTTTTAGTAAAAAGAAGCTTTTCCTGTTCAAACAGCCACCATTTCTATAATAAATAAAATTTTTGAAAAATGATCAGCTGCATTGTAGGTAGTACATTTTTATTTATAAAACAAAAGGAATTCTTTATATGAGACGTTCCAATCCTCGCCGACGATGGCGGCCAGCAACTGAAGTTCCAGCAGAAGAGCTTTTGCAATAACTCCTCCATTTTGTAACATTTTTACTTTTTAAAAATTGAGAAAAGAGGCTGACAGGGAGATTTAAATCTTCAAAAAAAATTGTAACTTTTCATTTACCAGCTACCTATGAAAAAAATTCCCAAATTTCACTCTATTTTTAGACGCCTTAGAGTGGTGTACCCCCTTGAAGAGCACAGAACAGGGGTTGTAAATAAGAAAGTGGGCGTCGACAGGGACACAAATCAAGCCCATCGCGAAAATCCTCGATGCGTTGACTATTTTTAATGAAAAAATCCCAAATAGCGCGCGTGTATAGGAGAGAAAAAAGAAGAAAGAAGAGTTTTTTCTTTATAGATAGAGTCAGTTGTATGGAGTGTTGCAAGAGTCGTCTCAGAGTTGTCTTAAATGTGTAAGAGTTGTCTCAGAGATGACTTAGGGTTTTAAGAGTCGTTTTATAGTTGTTAGATTTGTATAACAGTTGTGTCTCATTATTATTACATTCTCTTATACATCATTACAAACTATTATATGAAAAACACTTATCAATGAGGATTCTAGATACATATTTGTTAAACATCAAATAATTATTACTCAAGAATTAACGTTCAAGTGTTTGAAAAAGCTGGGATGCTTTATTTATTATATTGACTATACAGGAACATAATGCTAAAAATAGGTAAACGTATTTCTATTCTTCTAAGGCATGTACAATGAAAGAGCAAATCAACAATAATGTTTTAAATGCTTCAACTATTTAACAGTGTACGTATCAGAACTAGGCTTTTATTAGGCGCTACACATTTCTGTATTACTTTTTTGAACTTCGGTGCATTTGTCGGATTGATAAATACAATTCCTTCGGTATTTATTTCTCAGCCTCTTCTAGTGCATTAATCTATTGAATTTATCAGTTTCTATAGAGACGCATTGTTCCCTCGGTTCTAAGCTGTTCATTTTGAAAAAGATTGAAATTAAACATTTTCATCTAAAATAATTTCTATAATATTCGATACACTTCTTCCAGCGTATTACAGAAGCATTAATTTCGCTTAAATCCCTTATTTTTTAAATTAATTTATATAAAAATCCGAATCTCTAAGGGAAAGAAACTGCCGAAAAGCGTTTTCAATATCTTTCTGTTTCTTAAATCGTTTTTGTGTAAGGAAATTGTGAAGTGAGCGGAAAAAGAGGAAATCGGTTGGAGATAAATCAGGGGGATATGGGAGACGAGGTAGAACTTCAATACCCAGTTGATGCAACTTTTGCACATTTATGCTTGCTATGTGCAGTCTGGTGTTGTCATGCAAAAGGATAGGGATATTTTTTTTTACCTTTCCTGTTGACTAGGGCTGCTTGCTGTACCTTCAGTTTTTGGTGGACGATCTCTAATTTGTTACTATATTATTCTACAGTGATAGTGGTACCCTGTCGTATGAAACTGTAATGAATTAGACCACCAAACTGTGACCATGACTTTTTCAGGTGTAGACTAGGTTTGACTCTTAGAAATTTGGATTTTTATGTACACAGGATTAATGCTATTGTAACGCATTGGAAAAAGTGTGTTGAACATTGTAGGTATTATTTTAAGTAAAAATGTTTCATTTCAGTGGAGTTGTGGTTTTTCAAAATGAACGGCTTAAAACCGCGGGAACTTTCAGGATGACTTAATATAATGTTATACCAAAAATGCTACGTTTAGAAGTTATTTTAATATCAAGTTTCGTCAATTATTTCATCGTTATGTGTTAACATTATTCTATTATCTTTGTAACAAATATGAAATATTCTGTGACGGTACAACCTACGCTCCATCGCTAAAGGGATGAACTAACTGGCGAAACATTAACTTCTCTCGTGAGTCCTTGTCAAGGCTCTTATTTCTACAAATATAACTTTTGACTCGACAATGTGTTAACTGCCTTCTGAGGCCGAGGACGAGAAAGGCATGTACATCTCCGTTTTTCTTTTCCGTTTTCCCTCTTTCCACTTTTTTCCTCCTATCGCAACCAAATCGCTATTTGCGATTTATTTTCACCTTTCTTTCGTTTCTTTTCATTTTTGCACAAAATAATGTTAAGAAAAAATTAAAAGATATATAAACAGAATCGATTTCCTTGAAGATAAAATTTTGTTTATGTTAATTCAGAAGGCTTGACTGTCTGCACTTGAGAAAATGAATCAAATGATTGAAAAAAAAAATACTTTCCTAATATTTGTTTTTGTTGTCATTAAGGTACAGGTACACGTACCTTATTAAGGTCCAACATGCTCTGATTTTTAAACTCTTCTGGAATAATATATCGAGCTCAGAAAGCATGCTACAAGAAGAGGATTCCCGTATAAAAGTTTTAACCTTCCTGAAAGATATTGGTCTTTATCATCAAGTGTAAAGCTCACATATGTGTGCCATCGTTCCAAATAAACTGTGGCCACTAATAACCTAAGAAGGTGCACGTGACTTTAAGCATTCGATTAAAAAGAATCTCTTCTATATGTATGTCTAAGCATTCGTTAAAATTTTAGGAATTGCGCGAGAAGGTCAACGCCTAATTTCCTGAAAATTATTTTCGACGTCGTTTATAGCTTGCAAAGATTGAAAGTACATAAATTCATAAGCAAATAATAAACAATTGATGAATTAAGATAACGACTGTCAGTTAACTTGGTATGTTTGTGCATTATAGTAGTTTTCGGGTTGACACAACGGCATTCCGAACAATAAAGTTACGCCAATAAGTGAAAAAGAACTTACTGTCATCTTCGTTAATTTATTCTTTCTTGGCACTGTTCGACAGAGTATGCTGCGAGAGGAAAACTTCTTACCTCACTTGATAGCCGGCACGAGTGCAAAGAACCGTTCCAAGAAAGTATATGTATGCTAGAATTGCGACATGGATGCCTATCATTACACTAAATCAGGACCAAAAAGTTATTCTACCCTGAGGACCACTGTATTTAAGCAAGTATCGTTTTGAAACTGTTTTTTCAAGTTTACTATAACATAAGAATGCATTTACACTGTACGTGTATGAGAGAGGTACGTTCAGAAAGAGTTTACTGCTTTAAATTGTTGCTGTTGGCTTGAGCAGAAAATCTAAAGCTTTGCATTGCTTTAAAGCAATGATTTATGTACTCTGTAAGATATGCACCGTTTTGTTCTATAACTTTTCGCTGTTTTCCGGCAATTTGAAAATTCCATTTTGTCGAAATATTTGTTTTTTTGTCTTTTATAAGAGCGAAATTTTCATCTCTAAATTTTATAAATCATTTGTGATCAATTTTTCTTTTGCTGTTTTAGTGGTATTTTCCCCTTTTTAGTAAAATGCAAGCATCGAGTGTCAATCAACTCTATTTTCTTCCATCTTCAAGATACTAGGTATAACTTCGAGAAGAAATTAGCAATTGTGACGAATATACTTCCAGAAGACACGTGGAAGAAACATCTTTTAGAATATATACGAACTTCATGTTTTCGTCGAGTTTTATTTGTTCTAACATATTTAGACATTATCTATCAAAAATCGGCACGAACTT
>NW_017100245.1:502920-515215 GCF_001263275.1 Habropoda laboriosa
ATAGGTTATATCTTTAAAAAGTTTGGAGATCGAAAAAAATACCACTAGATTTTTACGTTTCAGGAAATTAACCCTTTGCACTCTTCAAAGTCGCTGTTATGGCGACATACTTCATTACTCTGGAGAACTTAGAAATGTAAAATTCAAGTTTTTTAACATTACTAAAATAATGCAACTTAAATATTAAAGGTCTTTTCTTTCTTAACAAATCTTTACATTTTCAAAAGTTTCACTGCAAAAGTACGTTGAAATTGCTATCTAATCTTATGAAAAGATGCTTGGAGTGCAAAGGGTTAATAATTTTGGACATTCTACATTTCCGCATTACTTTAATGCATTTTTAGAACTTCAGAATTTTATACTTTTACTGTTCATATGTAATGCACTGGTTGATGTAATATCTCACACTTTGACACTAGAAGAACCAGCCGGGTCGAAAATGACCCATTAACAACTTTCCAAAAAAGAACAAAAATGAATTTTTAATACCGACAAGTATTAACCTTCGTAACTTTGACTTTGCTGTCAACATGTTCTAGAAAGAAGTAGCTTCGTACTGTAAAAATATGGTTTCTGTAATTCTTCTGTCGCGAACGATGCTAAGTTTAATTAGGCTAATAGACAATTAACGTAGTTCGGTGTGTCCACATTTCCCTCCCCTCGTCAATCGCTTTTACCACGATTTACACGGCTCTCTTTAGCGGTTCGCTGCTTCAGCGCGAACTTCGACGATTCCTATTTGGAATCCTTGCCAAACGGACTTTAGATCTATTTTCCGCGTGAATTGCATACAACAAATTGTAAACCAATGTGAAAGTGATGCGATCGATTAAAGCGCATGTGATTAAATGCATACATATGTACACTACCGGCCAAAAGTTTGGAATCACCGAGCATTGCAATTTACACCAAAAATTTTCAGAAAAAAGTCAGCGACCTTGAGAATCTTTTATCATTCGAATCAATTGTTACACTTAAAAATCGTAGAATAATTCTGGACATTACCTTTTTGCATAAATTAATAGATAATAATATTGATTGTACACCATTATTGGGATTTGTAAATTTCTACGCACCGTCTCGACATTTAAGAAGTAGAGCGACTTTTCACATTCCAACGCATAAATCGAAATACAGTACATATGACCCAGTAAATCGCATTTCTACTTTATACAGTGCCCTTATGTATGAAGTAGACCTTTTTAATCACTAGCCACCCTCAAAAGGAATCTTTAACAAGTCCTTAGAATGGCTGAAGTATAATAGACGTAGATTAATATTGTATAAATGTGCCTGTACTAGCTATATAAGTTTGTAAAAAAGGGCATAGCCCGTTAATTGTATTATTCAATAATAATAATAATTGATATGAGATAAATTGATGAAAGTAGAATTGAGATAAACTTCAGATCTATAAAAAATTAGCAGCAGATTTAATATTGATGAAAAGTGGGTCCAAACTTTTGGCCGGTACTGTATGAATCATCAGCCATACTAAGGAATATAGGTGTACTTATGTACATATACATGTATATACATATATGATATCTTAACTAAGATGCAACAGGTGTGCACATTAAAAACATATAGATATTATGTATTTTAAAAAAGTTTAAGCAAGTTTGTTAATAATATGAAATGACTTAAAAATGATATAGTGGGCAAGAGAATTGCTTTCTGGTACCGAATTCTTGAGGATGACATACAAACACATCCTATTGTAATGGTTCTTTTACAGTTAACAATGGAAACAGCATCATAAAATTGAAATGAATCCTTAGCGAGAAAAAGTTTTGCAAAGTTTCCAGAATTTAAGGGGGTATTCTAGTGTGAAACGCGTATTTTAGGTTGTCTTGGGGATTTTTTTTCAAAGAAACTGTAACACTTGTTGCAGTCAAACTTTCAGGTTATATTTATTCATATTTTAATAACCTTTATAATTTTTTTCATAGAAAAGGAATCAAAATTGATGGTACTATATGCCTTCGTACGCAATCGCAAAGGTATCACGGCGTCCGTGATATTGGCCGTTCTGCTTATCTAAAATAAGAAACCCAAAATGATTCTTAATCCGGATGAGTTTGGCTGTAGCAGGAATTAAAAGGAAAGAAAAGAGTCGATAAAAAATAGCAAGGCTTTGACTTTTGATTATCTATTTTTTCATGTTCTTTTAACTTTCGGGGGCTTAAAAAAGAAGGAAGTATTGAATTCATTTTACATAGTTCAAGCTGTAGTGATACATGCATTGAAAGTGCACATAAAAGTTTAAGCTATAGTGATACATGCATTAAAAGTGCACATAATAGTTTAAGTTAATCGGTGGAGTAGATTTTGAAATATCATGGACGCCATATTAAGAAAACGTAGATTTGAGAAAGACTTATTTAAAGTTCTGTGTACCGATAATAATCTTTCTATGTATACAGGAAAATTCAAAAATACAAAAAGTGATTGTACGTATACAATAAAAATCATACTTATGACTAATCTGCCAGCCCAGAACCATAAAGGGGGCCTTCTTCTTGCTCAAAAATATCCTGCTGTGACGATTTTTCTTCTCTCTCTGAGCAATTCGAGCTTTCTTTGCAATTGCATGTGGTAACAATTCCGTTGATCGTTACGTCTTTCAAATAAACATAATTTCGTGTAATTTTAGGAGTTCAGGCATAGGGTTGTGCACATTTTTGAAACTACATTCTTTCAGAAAATGCAAAGAGAAGAAAATCGATGTTTTCAAAGGTTCACGGTAGATACCCCTTTAACAAACACATATGCAGATACAACAAAAATATTTGGAATGCTTGTAATCTATACCTTGCAATATCTTGAATGCCTGTGAAACGTTTAAAATGATAGCAGATATTTCTTAAGTTTAGGAAAAGTTAAACAAAGAGTATCCTTAGGAATTACTTAGTTAAAGAAAAAGCTCTTTATACATTCATTTAGACTTATTTATTTATTTATTTTATGAGATGAATCTCTTAGTATAAAAATTTATGTCGAGCTTTTTCTAATAAGGCGATAAAGTTTTTGTAGAATGAAGACCAAATTAATAAACTGTATTGAAAAAGAGGTTTAATAAAGGAATATTACAGCATCCTTAGCGTGCTAGAGTGAATAAAATCCTTTGATATTCTGTCAATAAAACGAAGAGATCTAAATGCTTCAGATGTTATATTACTATAGTGGTCGGTTTTAAAAACTAATCGCCAAGAGAGAGAGAGAAAATTAGTGTCAAATTTCATCAAACTATATTGAATCAATTTATAAGGATTATTACTGATGCCATTTGGAAAAGACACGGTTTTAAGAAAAATGTATTTGCAGTTTTGCCAGATGCAGTAACTCTTGCTGTACAGTCTTTCACTGTAGGCAATATAATTTCGTCATTATTGCAATCTTTTCAATACGAATTTCTCCACATTATTTTTAAGGGTTCAAACCATCGTTTCATAAAAAGAAATTTCGATTTTTTTCGCTGGAATGTAAATTCCATAATAATTCACTCATCGAAAAAAAAAAAACAATAGTCTACGCTAATACATAATTGAAATTATAAAATAAATTCATTTTAATTACTAAGTTATTTAATAAAAATTCGAAATTATTCATACACTTAATTACTATATCTCGAATAAAGCAAATTTCTTATAAAATATTTATTTATCTTGTTTTTTCATTGTTTGTGTTTCATCGAGTTACATTTTTACAGTAAATACACACGTCGAATATTTATAAAATAGTTCAGTAGGGCTAGTTGTAATTTACGAGAAAGTTCTGAAACGTGGAAACGATAATTACACATAAATAAGGCAAAACAACTAAAGCAGTTTTTATAGTATGTACAAACGTCTTTTTATTATTTCTGTATGACACTATACAGGGTGTACTAATAACTTAGTCCATCTTAAATATTTCCGTTACTTGTAATAATATGAAAAAATGTTGCATAGAAAACTTGCATGGCACGGAGGAGGACATATTGTGATGTCAATAATTTTTGCGTGGGTGAAGGCGTAGAGTAGATTTTAAGGACATCTTTACATTTTTAAATGGGATGCTGTATTTTTTTTATCGCTTTGTGGTAGCGAAAATTGTAATCTTTGTGTGCATGTTTTGATAGATAGCATTTTTTAGTACATTTGAGTACATTTTGACGAGTTTCGCCATAAATTAGGATCATATCCACTTGTTCTTCGAAAGAAAACTTCATCCTGATTATTACTGTGATCAGCGATCAATCGATATTGTCCAAAGATAGCTTCGATTCTTCAGTAAATAGAAGAAACTATTATTTGTAATATGTATTTTTTAAATAAACTTTAACAAAATCTACTGGAAAAGCCTGGGTTAATTAAGAAAATCGATAAGGAGAAGACCCAAAGTGGAAAAGCTAAAATGGATATCGCGTTTCAAAGTAAATAGCGTTACACAATGTGCATCAGCTTTTTGTTTGGGGGGGAAAAGAAGGATACACGGGAGAAACTGAGAAAGGCAACGTTGAATGTGGAAGAGTGATCTACGTCGAATAATCTATATGAGAGTATCGGAGTGGGAAAGCAGGCAAAATGTACACGGCTTGCGCGATTACATGATTTGCAGCAGAACGGCGAAAAATGGAGCGGAGTGGTGAAAAGAGGAGAGGAGGAGTGGCGTGGTGAGTGGCAAACCTCGCAATCTCATACTCGCGATCAGGCTGTCGACTCGACGACAACCCTCCTTGAGCCAGTGCTTCACCCTCCGTCACGCACCGCAGTTTGCGTTCCGCTTGCCGAGAGTAAACTTCTTTAGGAGAAAGCTTACCTCTTGCCAACAACTTCCGGGATGAATCGAAGGATCGCAGTGTTAATCGTTGGCCTCGCGCTTGTCTCGGTGGTTTGTTCAGGTGATTATTTTGAAAATTTCTTTTCTAGCGAAACACGCGGGCCAAACTTAGAGAACCGGGCTCATTGTCGAACATGGTGAAACGTCAGTGAAAATATACAAGTAAAAGTTTGTTAACTAGAGTGATGACATTTTTTCCCATGACAGTGGCTCAGACAGACGTTGCTGGTTAAGTATGTTTATGTTTCCGTATCACATGAATTGTTCGAGTGACGATGCTAAATATTTTTTCACCTTGCGTTACTTTTGTATAGTACTTAACTTGACACATCACTGACATTTTTATATGTTTTTATATTTTGCGGTAGTGGTGCAATCTGTTAGAATTGAAAGAGTACAGAAAGGAACGTAGTAATATAAGTATTATTTTTCGATATTTACATGTAATCTATGGATTATTATCTGTATATTAAATCAAACGTAAACATATGAATGTATAGTAATAAAATATGATAAACTAAAATTGCTTTTGTGACGCTTTATGCAAATGCTTTGTAAAAAATTTTCAATAGTATAAGTTTCGATGCAAGTTCCATGGAAATTGTAAATAAGGTTACTTCTACTACGACAAAAGTGTAGCAAAAGTATATATAAAATAGCTCTTGCTATTTGAAAAATTATATTATTCTAACTTTTTGAATTTTTGGTTTAATTTTATTAAATACAATTGTAGAAAATAATTGAATTATTTATATCTGTTTAATTTTATTAACAATTCAGGTATCTGTAACAAAAGAATTTTTTATTCTCTAAGAAATGAAGTGTATTTTCCAATCATTTTCTCAATATCACATATACTGAGTTACTTATAAATACAAGATTGAAATAAAATTTGCCAACTTTCTCACAATTTTCGACAGCATTGAGCGATTAATTATGAATCATGCAACTCAGAAAAATGAATACTTACTGTAAGGTTTAAACGTCTACAACGTTGCATTGGAGATATTCCATTAAATTTCACAATGAAATGTTTTAATCTCATTAATTAGGACATTTATCAACTACTAAAATATTACTTATTTCGAAGACAACGAATTATCATTATTCCTTATTTCTTTCGCTACGTAAAAGGAAGCTGTTTAAAAATGAAAACTACAATGTGAATTAATTTTTAATAATTTTCCGACGAACATCTTATCATTTTTCATAAGTATATGCTGTACAGAGTAACACTTACTACTAATAATTGCAACTAGGTCTAATTCAATACTTGTGGCCAACTTTTTAAACAATTTTAACACTTTTCGCGATTCTAGCGTACAACCTGTAGCTGGTTGCCGCACGATTCGGTCGCCAAAAACGAATGAAAATTATCCTTTCTGCAATTACTTATTACTTAAAATTGAACAAATTTATGCACTACAGTGGCTAATTTGTAAATACATAGACAATATTAATAATTTATAAATATTACGACAATATTAATACATAAAAGACTTTGAAATTTATTAAATGAACTTTTTAAGAAATTAACCAAATAATTTTTAAGAAAATTTTACTTGTTTCTTTTCGGAGAAATTGCCTGCAAATAAATGAATTTAACAAAAGATTTATGGTAACTTTTTAACTGAATAATGTCTTTATTTTCTTTTGACCGAATTGATGTCAATAAAGTCTTGTGGTCCACTTAAAAGTAGAAAAGAACGTAATGTTAGTATACATTTTAAGTAGCATTACCATCGAAATGGAAGTAAAATCGTGATTCTTTGTTCGCTGGAATTTTTTGTCAGTTGTGGATAATTTGAAAACAGAAGGATAGCAGTTTAACTGCTGTTTGTCAAACTGCGAGTTACAGCTTATAGGGGTGAGTAGTGTCGCGACTTTCGGCGCCACGATACTTCGACCCAAATAATGGCTATATAGAACGTGCGTATGTCTCTACTCCTAGAACGAATAGAAAAGGCAGGCACTAGAAATTCAAGCTCGATTAGGAACATCCTCGCGACGTGTGAGCTCCCTCCGTTTGTTTATTAGAATTATATGCGACAATCGGGAAAGTCTCAGTGCTTTAGAGGCGTCTACCAGGCGCCAGAGGGAGTAAATTATTTACTCCTTCCGGAAAACAGAGAATCGTTGAACTGAAATGGAATAACCTAGAAAAATCGCTCGTATACATTCCCACGGAAATTCGTGTGTAATATTATCCCGCTTCCGCTACCGCTTCCTAGTTTTCTTCTTGTTATTGTACGACCTGTACGCCGAACGAGAAGTCTTATAAACCATTTATGAATCATTTTCGAGTCTGTACATATTTTACTTTTCATTTCAAAATTTCTATTTTATATATTTTTCTTCCCTTGGTTTTATATTTATATTTTGGATTGAAATGAATTTTGCAAAATTTGATAGATTAGTCAATTCGGAAAGTTATTTTTGCGAAACTAATGATTTTTAATTATTACCATAAATAATTGTAAATAGAACAAGCAACATGTTTTTACTGTTACTGCTGTGAACAATTTGTATATGCTATTGTTTTAAAATTTTATCAATTAAATCCGAGAATGCGAATTTGTTTTGGACTACATTTCCTTATTATTTTTAATTTGTTGGTAAACTCAGTTAAGTTGTAATACTTAAGTTTCTTAATGAATGATTATTTAATATCGACTTTGTACTGTAAAGTGAAGTATGAGTTGTCGAATATGAAAACAGGTTTAGTTTTAACGATACAAAATGGGCGTCAATATGTATAAACAAATGTTATTAATATGATATTAGCACTGTGTATTTTCCAAGAACAGTTAAAATAATTAGTATGAACATTATGTTTAAATATATGTGAACTTGATAGTATGATATTTACCCTCCGTAGGCAAGCCGGGTCTTTTATGACCCAAGTGAAAACTTCATTCCCGTATTTCTTCGAAGCGAATTTTTATTTTTATTGAAAACAGTTTTAAACATTTGACTCAACGAACAATTGTATAATGTAGTAGAGACTTTGATAAGTACTTGAGAATTTTTTTAGATTTTTTGAAAGCTTAAAACAGTAAAAAAATTAGACTTGGGCAGAAACTATCCAGTTTGCCTGCGGGATGTGAAAAAAAGTGAAAGAATTTTCATTACTTTAGAATTTTGCAATAAAGTTTGTTAACATGGCATAAACGAAAATGGAGACAAGCATGGTAATTATGTCTCAGCTTATATTTTGAGTATGTACGACTTCATAAGTTCGTGACTGAAACGTGACAAATGGCGGAACAGGTGTACAAAAATACTGCAATGTCAAGCTTGAGAACGTGTTGAAGATGGTAGAAAGAGGCGAGATAATGACAAAGCAAGTGGTTGCCCTTGGAAATTACGAATAAATGAACCTCTAGGTCAGTTTTTGAAATGAAAAAAAGATACTTCAACATGTCTACTTGTAGATTTTTTCTATTGAAGGAATTAAAATTGGAACGTCAACGTTTTCCCAATCACACTGAAGAAGATTTTTTAAATAATTTCCTATTGCTATATGAATACTTTGGGAATATGATAAAATTTTGCAATAATCAACGTCCTGTTTTTATAGGATCAGTTTAAAGACACAGAGTACGTTGCGCTATTATTAATTATACACAGCACAGAGGATGCAACGAGCAAAAACGAAGAAATAAGAATCGTAAAGCTGTAAGGGACGAATCTCGGCTTAATTAATGCTCTTAATCGTAACTTGAGTATAACTGATAATATAAATACATAAAGAATTATATCATACAACGATACTATTTCATAAATAGTTCATGACATATGAAGACTCACAAATTCATCATAATCGTTGTGAACTGTTAACTAAGAAGCGTGTTAATTGTTTCTTGTTATGTTGCAGATGAGATTTTGAAATGCTACATGTGTTCTTCCGAAACGCACTCTGGTTGCGACACCGATCCGAAAGCGCACAACATCGAACCTGTCGAATGTACTCTAAACAACATGGTTTTGTGGCAACAAGCTGTTCAACAGCACAGCGTTTTAAAGCAAATATCGAATATCTTTGACGTGGACAATTCGCAACATTATCAAGCTACTGCGCCATTGGCCTGTGCTAAAATGGCTGTCAAGGGTAGTTATGAAATTATTCGTTCAATTTTTAGCCATAGTGGAAAATCGAGAATGAAAGGACGAACGAGTGAGCGAGGAAGAACGTTGAACGAACGTTTCCTCTAATTAGGGCTTTTTTTTCTTCTTTCTTTTTTAATCGTAAATTAACTCTTATCTCTCTACGTACAGGTGCAAAGGGAATACCCGTTGATAAATATTTCAATTGTATGTTTACCAGTTAGCGATCGGGACGTCACGGTGAGAAGCTGCCAGACTGCGAAGACAGAGACCATCGACCCGTGCAAAACGATACGGGGAAAATTCGCCAATGACGGTTTGAACCTGCAATTTTGCGCACTGTGCATGCAGGATGCTTGCAACAGTGCTGTTACAGTTTCACCAAGAATTTTCCTCGCTCTACTATCTGTGCTTGGGGTTAGAATTTTGGGCGGTTTTTACAACGGCGCGTAACCTTTATGTTGCATCGAGTTACAGAATTGATTGCAGTTGTCATCGGAGGCGCGTTACAATCATTCATAATGCATTGATAAACTTGGAAACATGCACACATATGTACACATTGTTCATTGATCTACATCGTTCCACGTGCACGATTCTTACCGGATAGATGAGAAATTTAACATTTTCGCATTGTTGGATTTCTTACGACGACAATGAAATTTCCTTTCTGTACATTTCTTTACATTTCAGGCACACAGAACACCAAAGGATACATTACTAAGCATTTAAAACAAAAAAAATCTATGCGAAAGAGGATAAATTACTCGAAGTAAATTTGTAGTACTCTGTAAAAGATCTTTTTTTTATTAATTTTTTTTATCACATCACGATAATTTATGATACTGCGCGTTTTTAAATTTCACTTACGATCATTTTTTGTTCATTTCCTTTTATATTCGAACGAAACCAGGAAATAATTACAGACAAAAATGTGGCTTTCTGTCCAATTTCTATTCCCGAACTTTTAAGTGTCAGCTGGCTAATCACATTTTGTACACCGAGTTCGAAAAAATTGACACCTGTAGAGTTACCATTTAACGAATCCGTGACTAATCACCGTCGATAATCGCGCATTATTATGCAACGAGCATTGCCTACATGCGTGTTCACTATAAAAATTCACCGTAAAGATATTATATTTATCAAAGTGCATTTGCAATTAATGAATATTAATGAGAGCACGACTTTACAAAACATAAATAAATAAATGTATATTGTATATGTACATATGTGTATTCTACCAACGAAGTGGCTTGTGAAATTGTTTCATTTGTCCTGTGTTTACGTCAAGAAATGCTATTGAGCTTCTCAAGGATGAGCATACTATTGTCGTACAAAAATTATGACGAGCAATAAAATATATATCGAGCGATCGTGTTGTCTTGTCGTTGAAAATTCAATCCGTAATAATCCCGATGAAAAACAGCTGAAATATAATTTCATAAGTAAGGAATTCGAACTCTGTATAAATATGTAACGTACACAATCTATGAGGTTCGTTAAGCGAGCAACACCATTCTCATTAACGGAAATAAACATTTTCGAAGAAGGATATTAAAGAAAAATAGCGTTCCCAAATTTATACCGAATCGAGGTTTATTAAATTTCGGAATTAATTAAATGTTATTTAACGCACGGCTTATGAAAAAAGCAATGGTTGCTTTCAATATTAACTCCACGTTTCACTACAGAGGCAGAAATAGTATTACAATTTGTTATTCAAAAGAGTATTCTTTTCTTCGGTGTAATTTTGGTATATTTTATTCCGTTTTCAGAGGAAAAAATACTTGTGAGATTTAAATATACGATCAATTTATGTAGTTTAACGATTAAACGCAATATTAACAAGGGAACATCCCGATTTTAATGAAACGTTAGTGTATGGTAGTTCTCAAAAAAATATTCTACATGTATTCTTTTTATCGAAATCACCCTCAAATTTCAGGTAGTAAACACATTTGGTCCAATATTTCGAAAACTATTAGAGATAGAAAAGGGTTAAAAATATTTATCGATTTTCGCGTAAATTTGTGTGCAGACTGCATACCCAAAACGTAAAATGCAGATGTATCAGAATTTTGATTTTTTGAAAATTAACATATAAATTCGGTTTAGTCGTGATTCAACTAATTTACGTATTCGTTATTCGTGAATAATTCGTTATAACTTTTACCCAACACTGCCACAGGCGTAGTTGAGCAGCTTTGGTATAGTCTTTAATTTTATTACTAGAGATAAGATAGCAGGTAATGAAAAGATTTGAAACATACACAGATCCCAAGGTGGAACTAACATGGTTGGACAAGTTAGCTTGACGATAGTAATTATTCTAATAAATTTTGGTAAGTAAAATCTGCTTTTTAATTTTTCACGACGATAGTTTGTCAATGGAGTTGAACTTAACTTAATTGACAAATATTTTGATCATTTGGAAAAAGTTTAACAATAACTTTTTCAAACCCTTAAGCACTGTAAGTATGTAACTTATTAGGTTCAATTGTGAAGTGAGATTTTCATTCTAAAAGACATTTAAGGAATAAAATGTGACAAACGAATTGGAGTAACAAACTTTTAAACTATTATTAGGTGTTTGTTTAATTTACTGCAGACGTTTTTACTTATAAAATTGAAGAAATTTTTAGTAACAAAATTGAAGAGTTTATAAGATGAATTGAATGTTTAGTTAGAGAATCCTTCATGTGCAATAATTTGAAATTAAATTTTAACATAAATAATGGGAAATGTACCAATTATCTGATACAACGATTAATGCAATTTTGTATTCTAACTAAAAATATAGGAATGCATAGGAAAAGTGTAGGTTGTTAACTATAATGTATTAAGCAATTTAGGATTTGGCACTCTTCCCATGACTTTTCTTTGAAAATATGAAAGACCTACTATTTCATATTTATTGAAATACCAATGAATATACATACTGAAGAATTTTTGAGTAAGAATTTACAATGTCTTTACAAGAAAGTTGTTGCATACATCATAACGTATTATCAGTAAATAGTGGACAAACAAATTCAAGATAAATATATTTACAAGTAAATGCTATTACTTTTATGGTAGATAGTAATATTAACTTTTTGAAATGAACATTCTAATCTATAAAAAAGTAATATTACTGATACCAATGTAATTATTTTTAGTTAATTGTAATAGTATAAAATATTTAATCACAATGAAAGACAAAATTACCATCTAATTACATATTTTCAATATTTAGTAACATTATTTAAATGGACTTATTATACATTGTATTCTAACATACATAAATATTATTTAAAATAGTTCATAATATATAGTTTTGTGACAAAATTATAGAAAGTATATATTTTTATTCTTTAAGAGA
>NW_017100245.1:515552-523733 GCF_001263275.1 Habropoda laboriosa
AATAACTTTAATAGAGTAAAACAAATATCCTATTTGTTTTTCCTTGAGGCATGCATACTTCAAAATTTGTACTTCATAAAAATTAATTACTGTAATTATTTTAAAAAGTTCCTTTCTTGAAAAGGAAAAAGTTTTTTGATCAAATTTTGATCATTTGCCTTGCATACATTTATTATTATTTTTAATCCTCAAAATGAAGGATATTGTTTTACTATTTCCATTAAGATTTATATCCAATGGATATACCGCCTAATCTGTCCTAAACAATTTAATCACTCTCCTTATTTGATTTTTTCAGCATAGCAATACTTTTGCATACTTTTGTATATTGGCAATTTATCTTCAGATGAGAGTTACAGAAGCATAACAGCAAAGCATTAATATAATAATAGTAATACAATAAAAACTTTGTATGTCGAGATAAAAAATCACATAATTTCTAATTCTTTCAATGAACTTTTTCATTTTGTCATTGTTTTGCCATAAGTTCACTTCTCAACTTTTCTCAAGTTGAATAATCTATTTACCAAATATCCACGAATTAAGAGATGATTATTGAATAATTTAACAGAGCACGCGGGAGGAGAAAACTTATGGTGTTACGAATGCAACACTGATTTGAGGAGTGGTCACACAAGAGAGTGCAACGACCCTTACATCCGAGCAACTTATTTTGACATAGTTCTCTGTCCCCAAAACGAGTCTCAGCATTGTTTTAAAAGCATCATCGATTGTGGGTATAAAGTATATCTAACAGAGACTACTATTGCGTACATATCTACATACATGCATTAACATTATACTAACGTTGATTACATTCGTGTATATGCGTCTACATACTAAACTCTGAATACCTTGACAGAATTCAAGATGAGAAAATCCTTATTTTACAATAAGTAGATAACTTTTCGAGAACGTACAACATGTTTTACAAAATGTTTACTTCTGCAGGATGTTACCGAATTGGCGAGTCAATTCGAAAAGAACGAATACGATTATACTGAGTGGAACACAAATTTTTTTCAATTATTTTTAAACAAGAAACAGTACTATTCTATCGTTAACCCTTTGTCATATAATAAGGCAAATATTAGTGATAATACAGTTTAGTCTGTAGCGACATTCGTTAGACTGAGGCAAATGTAAGATCACGTGTAAGCGCAGGCGTACGTGGTGAATTTTCAACATCGATTTACTCGAAAACGAAGCTCCGTACAAAAAAATATAATCCTACACTTTCGACTGATTTTTTCATGGAACATTATACTCGGGTTTTTCCATCGGTACGGTGAGAACCTATACATGCATACTTACACATATAGCAACGTATTTTTACGGTGATTATGCAAATGAAGCAACAACGTCGTACAATTGATCTTACTGTGTACTACACGCAAGTAGCCTGGCATAGTATAAAAGTCTTTTTGTTCGCGAATTATTTCATGTTTGCGATGTAAACTATTTTAATTTGCAATATACGAGGTAACCAAGTTGCAGCGAATTTCTATTATAAATAGCCTTTGTTGTTTGAGGAAGATGTCTGAATGAAAAACACTTGTATTTATTTGGTCAGTACTTTTTTTAATTAATGCTAAGTATTTTTTAAAATGAATATTTTTGCCCGTATAAATAATTTATTGTGAGTATAAAATCGCATTTTGTTAATACAATTTGGTTTATTTGGTCGGTGTTCGTTTGCTTTTTGGTCAATAAAATTTAAATTTTTGGTTGAGTTAGGTTAGGATATTTTATTATACACACTGACCATTTACTTAAACTACTGATTAGAAATTTTTTAAAATACTGAACCAATAATAGTAGGTATTGCAAAATGCATTGTTGAAGTTAGTATAACCTTAAAAAAATTCTCAAACCATAGATTTATGTACATATATATTTTTTTAATGAAATCTCATTAGGAAAGAACTACTTCAAGTTATATTTTCAGATTTCAATTAAATTTTGCATCAACAATCTTTATTAGATATGTAGTTACAAGCATTTACATGTGCATTGCGGTTTTCAAGCAGAAGAAGTATACATAATTGGACAGATCATTTGCAGAGCTACTCTTAGCTTTTTGTTTCCCATTTTCTTTTTTCTGGATAATTGCCATAAGCATGAGTAAGTTATTTATTTTTTAAATACAGAATATTTGATAAACGGGTCTATGGTTGTAAGGTAAAACGATGTATGTATTATACATAAGTCACATATTTTTACTTTGGAGATGTTACCGTTTAAAGTTTTAAAAATCTATTTTTTATTGCTACCGGACCAAGAATGATATACATATGTGCATGTCTTATCTAAATTTACATAATTTTCGCTATTGTTTTCATCGGCATAAACAATAAATCAGAGTATTAAGCAGAATAATGAGAATGTAAGATTACTTCAGGAAAAGCAGCATGAGTTCTGCCTGGTCGTACTGAAGTTGCGGTATATTTTCCAATTGGAATGTAAACATTCCTTTATTATACGCGACTACAATCTGGATAAAAAGTAAAACTGCTTTATGGAGGGCCTTTATACATTTCGTAAGAAAAAAAAGGATTTATTGAATACGCTATGTCTCATTCACCCTTTTACAGCAGTTTATCGACAAAGAAAAAATTGCGGAATACTGATCCTGACATAGATTTGCTAGAAAACAACGACTCAGAGAGTATAGGTGAAGAAATAGCGTGGAAAAAATTTAATATTAGAGGTGTGCGAGAATGCGAAAGTGTCAGGTGCCCGATACTCGGGATGGATCGGGTTCCCGAAAGTATCTTGCGACTCGACAATTTCGGGATTCCCCAGAATTTCGAGAATGCAAACGACGTTTCGAGTTTTGTTGAGTACGACCATAGGCGATCTAAGTTAGTCTCTAAACGTGATTCGGGTTCTCGAAATTCCCGGGAAACCCCGATATTCTCGAATCTCGAGATACTTTCAGGAACCCAACTCGATCTCGAGAAAAATCCTCGACCCGACATTTTCGCGTTTTCGTCGAAAACAAGAAAAAATTAATGTACCTACATTTTAATATGGAATTACTCGATTTACATATCTTTACAGTTTTATTTTATATAAATGTGTATAAGCATATAATATATAGATATTTAGTAAACTATATAATATTACTTCTGTTGCAACAAAACTATGACACAAATATATTTATTAATTTTTTCACATAATAAATCAGTGAATCTAAAATTTATGGACTTAAGTTTATTTGCCTGATACGCATGGAATAAATTTTGAACATTTGTTTTATTACACTCTTTATTTTGAAATGAAAAAATTATTCCGACGCATTTTCTTCCTTCAGAGAACACAAATACTGTCTTCTAGGTCTCAATTAAGGCGTAAAGTGAAATATTTTGAAAATATGACTTATGCTGTTGCGAGGTTTAATAAACTTGTTTATTGTTAATATGTGTAACTGACGCCACGCATACGCTTTGGACGCTCACATTGTATCGACAAAAAAATAGTAACACAACGCAAGGTGACGTCACACGTATCGATTCCATCTAACGAGCGTTGATTGCACGGTTTTACAGGGTACATTATCGATTTATGTATATATTTCTTCAATACCCCCTCTAACGATGTGTACTCTTGAAAGCGATATGAAACAATCGAAAACTAGCTTCTGTTTTTACTTAGCACGAATTTAACATTTTTGTGCAACGGTCATGCTTATCTTTAGTTAAGGATTTTGTCAGCAGTCATGAATTTGAAAATGTCAGCAATCATCGAGTCTGTTTTAAAATACTGTATTACAATTTCTCCTCCTTCAACCAATTCTCGAGTGAAACAAAATTTATATATGCTAACTGTCATCACGTTTTGATTATTACAAAATATCTTTACTGGATTTGTTACATATTTTTTGGAACCCATCTGAGAGAAAAGTTTTTTTATGTAAATTTCTTCACGCGACACTTCTGTCAATGCTACGAAGCTTGTTTCTTAGTCTTCCAGATGATTGGACCTCCCAGATTATGCCAGTACATTTCCTGTACACTCGAGACCAGTCTAAATCTGTGTAGGCCCTGAGATTTTCTTCATCCTTGCTATATGTGATAGTACAATGACATGTTTCTATCAAATATCTCAATACAGCAAATTCGCTACAAGTGTCAGTCAGCTTGGATTCTACAAGAGTCAGTATAGATGGTCCTACGCCTAGGCTGCGTCATTGCTGCGCCTATGTTATCTCGCTCGCTGTCAGTCAAGCGTGTAACGCTACACCACTCGGTTTCTTTTACGAGTCAACTGGGGGTCACGAAAATATTGCGCACTGTCGCCCATCGGGAAAAGAATCATCTGAACTGCATTATGCAACGGTGCATTCTTTTCGAGCGTGAAACGTGCGTTGACCGATTTCGAGGAACGTGGAATCGTAGGATCGCGGGAGGATCTTTTTCCTGGTGTACTAATTTTACAGACTTTTTAGACCAATTCTACATATTTGGAAAAAGTGCACAATTTCTTTTAATTGTTTATATTTTTAATTTCCCAAATTTTTGATTTCCCAAATTTTTGATTTCCCAAAGTCTAGGTTCCCCAAAGTCTGAGTGCGAGGACGTGTGAATGAACCTCTGGGGTTTTAATGCATGTGGGGATTTCAAGGGAAGGGAATTAAATTGTGTGTGAATGTGTTTGTACATATATACCAAGGGTGGGTATGTATTAAGACAGGGCAGTTCTATAGGTAGTGCTAAAAGGACAGGGACAAACAAGCACGTGGGGACATTTCGCGGGAGTGTATATATTATATATGCGATGTGTAACTGCGCCTAACCCCCCCTGGAAGGCGGCCACCCAGAGTCCCACTGGGAGGGCGTACCGACTTGGGGGCGACTGCCATAGCTGGTCCCAAGCCCAGTTGAGAAAAGTAGAGGGGCCTAAGCTAACTTAACCTTATTGCCACCGGCCACCCAACGCCGGGCGCGGGACGCCTATGTCGCAAGACGGATTCCCTGCGCCCGGGCTGAGGCACTCCAACTCGGCGGTGGTTTCGGACCCTAAAAAAAAAAAAAAGGTTTAGGTTTCTTGCGGACTGACACTTGTGGAGAATTTACTGTACTTGTTTTGCCAGGATCCAATGTATAATACTTTGCCAGGATTAGAACAGAAATGACTTAAGGGATCTTCCTACTACAGTGACGGGTTGAGAAAAGCAATTTTTTTTTTGTATTTTTTTATAGTTTAACACCTCGAAAATATGTCTACGAAGTTTTAAAGCTTAAATCTCAAAATTGGCAGAGGTATATGCTTTAAAAGGAAACGGTTTTATATAGTCTTAAACTGTAGTTAAAACTTTAAACGCGTTTTTCTCGAAACAGCATTTTTGAAACTGGCTAACACGATTACCAAAGAACCAAAAGTCCGATCCACTCCAAATTTGTCAGGTATATTCAGTAGATGGTGCTTCATCGTTTGAACTAGAATTGTGCAAATATTTTCAAAATTCAGTCTTTGCGGTCATAAAAACCATGATTTCTTTTGCCAAAATCGAGAGCAATTTCTTTGAAACCTTGCCATTTCTTTGTTTCTCAATATTTTTTTTATTATTCTAGTTCAGACGATAGCCACACGTCTACAGATTAAGAATATGTTTGCATTTTGTATTTTGGATAAGTGCAACCGTCTGATATCGTGTCAGCCATCGGGAAGGATATTTTTCAAGGCGCTCTATTCACGGTGGTCCTATTTTACAACAAACAGATATTTTTACTTATAAAAAATATTTTTGTGCTCTTAAAAGATGATACAATAAACGTACAAATTTACAAAAAGATACTTGTAGCACTTGCTTTGTTTTAAATTTCCGAAAAATGAAGTTTTTTTCAGCCGCCACAGTAGGAAGACCCCTTAATGTGCTGGTTGCAAATGCGATATCCGAGATACACTATGCAAACCACTCTCTAAGTTTGACATATCATTTCACATTTTTCTTTTTCCGTAGGTGGACTCATTTCTTTTGCAATTTTTATATTTGACTCGCTTGGCATGAAGCTGTTTTTGCATTTTCCACATTAACTAGATCTTCTATGAACTTCTTCTGTGAAATATGAACTTTTCTAATTGAACTCCATCTCGTTGAACTCTGACTCCGAGAATATTATCTATTTGTCCAAGATCCACCATTTTCAATGCTAATTTCAGTTTCGACTTGGCGTCCTTAAGTGTTTTAATGTTATTAACATACAAGCACTAGAAGTGGAAATATCGATAGTCGTAATCATCGGTAAAAAATAATTGTCGATATAATTATTGATATATATCGATAATTATCGATAGTTCAAATTCTATCAAACTTGTTTATTCAAACATATCTTTCGAGTTAATTCTTTAAAACGTAAAAGTTTAAAGAATTTAAAGTTTATTATAATTTTGTGCGTTCTAAAAGAAATTAAAAAAAAATGTGGGAAATTATAGTTAAAACAAAATTTGCAATGTTTTATGGTTTAGAATAGTGGTCTACAGAGAAACGAGGGGAGGAAAAATGATACACAATCGAGGTAAACAAATGTCAAGGTGGGTCAAGGGCATTACTTTACCGGATAAAGTAAAGAGTCGAAACATAAGAGGTAGCTTCAAAGTCATGCCAATTGTGGAGAAACTGTAGGATAATAGGCTGAGATGGTACGGACATGTTATGAGAAGAGAAGAATATTATTTCATTGAAGTAAACATTTCTCCAAGGGTATCAATTATTGCCAATCTAATACTTAGTAATCCTTATTATTTAATACTTTATAATCTTTATTATTTAAAATTTACTTTCGAATTTGGAACCTACACGCACGATGTTACAAGATTTCCGTAAGCTATGTATAAGTACGATGAAATTTTCAGCTGACATAAATTTACAAAACATGTTTTTTAAATTTTCATTGCAGGCTCAGATAAAATTTGTAAAATGCGACCTTCGCTATTTTCTTCGTGATTTCAACCAACTGCAATTTTTAAAAAAATTTTTTAACACGTCATATAGTAAACTAATCCTTCTGACTTCTTCGAAAAGCTCAAGTCGTTTGATCTAATTCTAAAAATGTTATTCTGTTTCGAAGTGTGTCCACATATTTCTGTCCCTGGCCGTATATCGGAATATATTCACAATTCTAAAACAAAAATATCGAAACTGTCGGTAGATATAAAAAAAAATCGATAGTTTTTGATAGCCAAAAGGATATGTAATATACCCATCGAGCTTTTTGTATCATTCTTACCTTGACTGTTTTAAGCTGTACAAAGGCTTTAATAACTTGCAGACTTTTTCTTCATCTTCACGTTGAATAAACATTTCCATGCAAATTTCGTCCGGCAATTCACCTTGAAATCACGTCTATTTGATGTATGTACAGTCAACCCTTCCATAACACGGTTAACTCGTTCCATGTTGTGTCGAATACGTGTTAAGCGAAACCATAAACTAGTAGAAATTAGGGGAATGTCGGAGTGTCGTGCTGTATCGAAACCATGTTAGGCGAAACTTAGAACGAATGAAAACCAGGAGGATTTGTTCCGTGTTATATCGAAACCGTGTTCTGGGAATACCGTACTATTTGAAAAGCGTTGAACGAAACTTAGAAATAATACGGATCCAAAGAATTTATTTCGAGATTTTTTAATGATTTTAAGAGCTCATGTATTAAATCAAAGATAAGATAAACAGTTATTCAGAATTTTTATAAATATAAAAAATACAAATTACAACAACAATAAGCGCTTATTAAAAAGCAAATTACCTTAGTAATTTTTATCATCACTGTATTATAGATGTGAGCGAGCAGCTTGGGTGTATTTGTATTTTTGTTTGTGCATGGGTGCGTGTGCTCGAGAACCGACGAGAGTCAGATATTTTTTTAAATGAAACAGTATAAGAAACATTATTGCATACTTGAAACATTCGTGCTATGTGAGAGTTGCCCAAGTTTATGAAGCCGTGCTATATGGAAACCACTTAAAAGAATATTGTGTTAAAGAAGGACGGTCGCAATTTTTGCACCGCGTTTAAAACCGTGTTATAAGAGGGTTGACCGTATAGGGTGTTCCGTAACGTTGGGACCAGCCGGAAATGGGGGGTTGCTGGGGTGACCCTGAACAACTTTTTCCTTATCCAAAATGTAGTTTGAAGCTTCGTTTTCGAGTTATTAACGAAAAACACTGGCCAATCAC
>NW_017100245.1:523802-559769 GCF_001263275.1 Habropoda laboriosa
GCCGTCATTCCGACGTTTGTATAAATTTTTGAAAAAACTGCAATTAGTCGGAATCGCGAAGAAAATAGGGAAGGTCGTTTTTATAACTTTTTTATCTGAGCTCGTAAGGAAAATTTAAAAGAACACGTTTTGTAGATCTATGTGAATTATACAGATGATGAAAATTTCATCGAAATCAGTTAACGTTGCTGTGAGCTACAAACGGTTAAAGATTGTGAAAATCGCAGTATCACGACTTTCCGCGTAAAACTAATAAATCTGCAGATTCTTACATCTTTCCATGCCTGTCGCTTGTTTCTCAATCCACCGATTTCGATGAAATTTTCAGCACGTGTATAATTGACATTGATCTACAAAACGTATTTTTTTTTTTTCATGAATAACAAATAAGTCGTTTAATAACTGTGTTCGATACTTTTATTCGTTATCTGAAAAGAATAAAGTGTTTTATTATTTAAGAAAAAACTTACCCATTCATCCACGAATGAACCTGCTTCGACGGAAGTGGGTCGTTGACACTGGGTCAGTGTGTCAATCCCGACCTTTTCAGGTAATCCGAAACAGCTGATGTTACGGTCGGGCCGTACGGTAGCCCGTCCCTGAGCGCTGGCTCTACGGACGCTGTGATTAGCCAGTGTTTTTCGTTAATAACTCGAAAACGAAGCTTCAAACTACATTTTGGATAAGGAAAAAATTGTTCAGGGTCACTCCAGCAACCCCTCATTTCCGGGTGGTCCCAGAGTTATGGGACACCCTGTATATGCATTTCTTCGTTTACTGCAGGAAGGAGTAGCGTGCGACTTGCGTCGTATCTTATGCGACGTAATCAATGTCATACTGTTGAGTATGCTCTCGAGCAATTAATCTTGCCTTGTGTTTTTCTATTTTTCCATCTTGATTCACTTTAGTTTTGAACACTTATCTATTTGTTAAAACTTCCTTGTTATTTGGTCTTGGCACGAGAATCCAGGTCCTGTTTTCTTTCAGAGTTTTATATTCTTCATAATTGTGGTTAGTCATACCTCTTTATCTTTTCAATTTATAATTTTACAAACCGACATGGAGTCTGATAATTCAACATTTCCAACGTGATCAATTTTTCTCGGTCTTCCTATTGGACCAGTTCTTGTTAGTAATTTTGGACGACCTCAGCCTCGACATGGTTCTAGACTTCTTTCTTCAACTCTGTTTAGATGTGGATCTTTTTTTCCGAAATCTTCAGATCTTTCATGCTCGTTTTCTTCAAATATTTCGCGAACAGGATTTGGTATTGGAAAGATTTCTTTCGGCGGTTCTTCGTCAAGCACAACTTTCTCGAAAAATTTCGTCTTTGTCTCATACGTCCAATTTTTCCACAATTGAAACATTTACTTGAGAATTTATGCAGGTTTCATCCTGCATTGTTGTCTTCTGAGTTCGCTTTCACCTGTTTCTCACGATTAACATTTCCCTTTTGTTAACAACGCATCACTTTTATTTCCACATTCGTTAAGTTTTTCGTTGCGATAATTCTGTCTCTGTCATTCAAGCAACGGCAACGTTGCGGTGTCGCATCGTCTCCCGACTTACAATTAATACGCTAAAGTTTTCATATTCGGTCGGTAAAGAAGATAGCAACATTATGGACAGAAAATCGTCTGGAAGTTTTATTCCTGCTTCTTTAAGTTGCTCGGCTTTAGTGGCGATCTCACTTACATATTGCGTCATCGATATGTTTTGTCTCTTCCATCCTCAGCAATTGCTCATATTATGCTGCTTTCCTTACTAGTCCACGCAATTCAAAAACCTCTTTGAGTACATTTCACGCTTCCTTTAACGTTTTGCCTTTTTTGACGCGATTGAGCTGGCCATGCGTGACACTTAGATTTAGCAAAGCATACGCTGTCGAATCTTTTTTTATTCATTCTTGTACATTTTCATTCGGTACTGATTCGTTACAGTCAACGCATTACCACAGACCGTTGTACACAAGAATACTTCATTTGCACTTTCTACAATTCGTAATTGTCTTCGTTCAGTCTTTCAATATTTCTGCGACCACATGTACCGACAATATTTTTCTTTTTTTGTACAACACTTTTGCTTGCGCAATGGCACGTCATACCCGCGCCCATAACCTGTCAGCTTTAATAAATATGTTTATTGTTAATATGAATAACTGAAACCACGCACACGCGATGGACACTTGCATTGTATCGACAAAAAAAACGATAATACAACGCAGTGTGACGTCATGCGTATCGATGCCATCTAACGAGTGTCGATTGCATACCATCATAGGGTATACTTATACATTATCGATATACGCATTTAATTCTTCAACAGTGATTTTCCCTTAAAATTATAACGATATATAGGGTGTTTCATAATATGTAGGACTCACTTCAGGAGTGGACAGGGGACACAAAAACAATGAAATAAGTTCATAAAAACGTATGTTCTATTTGACCTTGCTTCAAAATTGTCACTTTTGTGTTTCAATAATTCGCGAGAGTTTATCATTATAATATAAGAGATTTTTATAATTTAGATCAATATTTCCAAGAAACCTTTAAATTTGATAAAAAAGAAAACGTAGGTGCCTTCTCGTTCCACAATTTTTTCCTATTTCTTTTGGTAAGACTGTTTATGTCATCTGTATAGAATTTCCTTGAATTTTTATTCAAATATTTTTCGCCCTCAACACGAACTTATGGGGTGACCTAACATTTTCTTATATCATGGGTTAATAAAAAATATTCGAATCGAGCATACAGTTTAATAACTAGTAAGTCGAGGAAAAGACTGCCGATGTGATATGATTTATGTAGTTATCAGTTGCGAGTTGACTGGTGTTGGTTTGTATCGAAAAGTCATTTCTTACGAGATTTACAGTAATTTTTGTAATTGGGTGCTTTTTGTCTCAGTGATTTCTAAGATGGTACATAAGTACTCACTGAAGTTTAGTCTCAGTTCTTGGCGAAGAATAAAATCATCCCCTTTGTTAGTCAACAAGCTCTTCCTCATCTGGCTTGGCCTTTACTGTGACTTTTTATTATTTAAAAATCTAAAGAGTTGGTTGAAATAGCAATTTTTTTGAAGTATTAAAGATATAAAAAAAAATTCAAAGGCTTATTTGCTTGTGAATGCAATTCTCGAAATGCTTCCAGTAGTATAAATGGTGGCGAGTTATTTTTTCAGATGATTATTCCGAAGGAAATCACTTTAATTTACAATACTTAACTTCTTATGTCGTCTATATGACCTTTGCTGACCTTGAAGGACTTAAATAGTGTTACAGTGTTATAGGTCATGGAAATGGTCTTCAAAATGGCTATCATATACAAATAAATAAAATACAGCATTTCACTAAAAAAAAAGAATTGACCTTTTCATCTCGTTAACCATTTGCAAGGAAATAAAACTATCGTTATTATACACTGACATCCATAAAACTATACATCTTTTGTAGGAAACATTTTTACGAAATTTTAATTACAACGTAAACATTTCATGTGATAAAGTTAGGTGGTACACCCTGTATAACAAAACAGTGTTACAAAACAATTTGTTTTATAACCTTATTGTACAACATGCTTTTACAACTTGTTATAAGATTATACCTTTTGGTATGGTAGTAACAAGACTGTAACGAGGTTGTGTAACATTTTGCATCTCATTATTAATAATGGCGTCAAACGATAAATGGTAAATGTTTTATAACCGCATCTGATTGGCTTGGACCAACTGGCAACATCTCGTATAGCAATGTTTTGTAACTTTCTTTAATCGTTATCAACACTTGGCGGATAACATATCGTTGCTTGTTGATATTGACATAACTCAAAAAATGTAAATTTTGCAGCAAAAGCAGTTTAAAACTTGCATTTGACTGATAGTTGAATACTAATCGTACAATATGATCTACTCTGTGGCATGATATTAACGAAGTTAGGAATGTACCGTTTTAGGTGATAAAAATACTGTATCTGTGGAATCTATTTGTGCAAAAAAAATGAAAATTGACATTTCTTGAGTTATGCCAACCAGCGATATAACTTGCTATATAACACGAAACTGATATTTAACATAATGTTACATGAGCCACTCAGAAGTGAAAATGATTAACTCCACTTTTTGTCAAAGCATATGCTTGGTGCTTAATTTTTTTATAAGTAAAACAAATTTAATAAATTTTATTTTATGGAGTTAGTCACTTTGGCTCTTTCTCTAACAAGTTTTATAATTTTGCTGCATAACGTGTTGCATGGACGCGGCTTAAGCTTTCTTTTTTATACAATTATCGTTTGCTGGTTTCGTTTAGCGGTCAATTAGACAATTAACAGAAAATAAGTACTTTGATTTTAACATGTTAACAAATATCACGTTTATTGGCTTAAATATTTATTATTCAATAATATACATCTGTAAATACGCATCGTATTAAAGTGTTCTGTACCTACTTGAAACTATTAAATTAATTAAGTAATTTATCTGCGCTTATGGCAATCATCCGGCTGATAATGAAAGGAAGGAAGTGAGTGGCACTAGTGGAGTCAGAACCGTCGCGTCGTACAAAAAGAACGCCCAAATCATTCATCCGACTAATGGCACGATACTGTTCCAAAGTATACATCACTATTTGGCATTGATAGTGGCATAACTCAGAACATGTCAATTTTGATCTTTTTGCCCAGATAGATTCCATAGATACGGTATTTTTATCATCCGAAACGGTACATTTCTAACTTCGTTAGTTTCACACCAGAGAGTAGATCAGATTATACGGTCAGTATTCAACTATTAGTCCAATGCAAATTTCAAACTGGTTTTCCCGTAAAATTTACATTTTTCGAGTTATGTCACTACCAATGTCAAGCAGCGACATGTTAATTTTTTGCAAGTTTCATTAAAATTACATTCGTTCCTAACTAGTAGATGTACACTACCGGCTAAATGTTTGGAATCACTGTGCATTGCAAGTTGCAGCAAAATTCTCAAAAAAATAGTTAGCATTTATAATAATTTTTCAACGAATTTTTTATCATTCAAATCAATTGAAATGAGGTAAAGTGCCATTGATCTCCACAACATCAATTTCAAATCAATAAAGAATTAGTAGCGGATTCAGTATTGATGTAAATTGGCAGGTGATTCCAAATTTTTGGCCGGTAGTGTATGTACGCGCTATATTTTGGTTCACTTCGTTGAAAAAGCACGTTTGACATATAAACGTGTAAATATCATGAAATATTAATACTGAAAAAAAAAATTTGACTTACAGTTAGATAATTACAGATCAACGTTTAAATTCTTTGTTTTTCTCCCGAGATAACTTACATTTCATTAATTTTAATTACACTCATAGGCTTGGGTTTTTGTAATTATAACGTTACCTTGAAACTGGTGAGGCTATGAAACAACTATTTCCTTAATGATGCAGATGGGGACGTGCTGGTGACGGTACGAGGTTGCGTGCCGTCACGCAAAATCGATGGATACTGCCAACCCAAGGAATATTTTCCAGGGTCCAGCATCACGTGTTCCTTTTGCAAACACTACGCATGCAATGGTCAAACGTCTACTTATGCGCCCACGTTGAAAATTTTAGGCTTCCTTTTAATTTTGGTTAGTATACCGATGTACGCATTCGCAGTAAGATTCACCGTGTATTTTACGTAGATATTAACTTCTATTATCTGTGAGATATTGGTCACTCCGTTAATTACCTTCATTGGAATTACCTAAATTGAACTTAAATTGAAAAACGTACGGCCGGAGTGTGACTTTGTTAGAAATTTCATAAAGTGTAATTAACGAATTACAATTTTAGTAAAAGAAACGTGCATGTGCTTTAAAATACACCACAGAGGGGAACATGAATGAGAGGAAAGCTGTTTAGAATAAGTTTTAACGTTACACTCACGAGCTATGTAATAATAAGGATAAGTAATGTTTATTGATAACGATGCAATAAAGTAGCGTGATATAAGAAGAGAGGGACATTGCGTAAACCAAAGAAAACATGTAATTAATTATGAATTACCTTATCACAGTTTATTCGAAGCATTTATTAATGCTAATATAGAATAAATTTATAAAGGTTGTAACAAATATTGCGAGGTGTTTAATGTCAAAAGCATATTTGAATCTCCTCGTTTCACAAGGACCTTTCTTAGTTTTCGCATCGTACACACGTTTGGTTCGTAAAAGGGAAGACGATGACGTCGATTGGCCGGAAAAGGCTGTTGACTTTCAAGTCAGAAATTAAATGGCTTTATGAATGAACAGGGAGACACGGTCTGCTCGATGCAACCTTTGTATCAATAGTGGTAAGTTCTAACTAATACCTATCAAACTGTGTATGTATGGATACGGATGCACATATATTTACGTATACACGCATATAGCCAAAGAGAAGGGGTCAAATGCTCGAGTCAATTCGGTAATGTCTTGCGGGGTTAAATGGTCTCCTGACCTCTGACAAGCCTTTCTTAACGAGTCGGCAAGCTCACTTTGCAATCCTATCTTTAGTTATCTGTAACCAATTCGAATGTTTATAAGAGCGCGATGAAGTACAGTCACGTTATTCTGAAAATGGCTGAATTTATCGCTGACATGCAGATTTCCGGTTAAAACGAAGTAAGCGCTGAATTTTTCAGATTGTTACAGCGCGATTATAATTTCCAAATATGTTTGAAAGTTTAGTTTAACGTGCCGTGCGTTATTCTTCCTTGCATTTAGTTGCTCGCGATGGTTAACGACGGATTACAGATTTAACTCTCGAAAAATACTGCATCGTGTAAAAAACATAAAAATAGAGTGGAATTTGAGAATTTTATAAGAAATACGCATAGTACATTACTAATGGTCGCTGATTCAATTATCTTTTTGTTTGGTGCAGAAATGAATTCTTTCCGACTGTGTTCACATAATTCATTCAAAGCCACCGAGTTTCTATCGCGATGTTATTCGCAAGCTGCCAGAAAAAATGGCGAAGGATCGTCGACAATGATGGAAATTATTTCGATGATTGAGGTTTTTATTCTTTTTAAATCAAATTTTAATTATACCCAAAAGTCTCTATAACGCCATGTGACTTGGAGGTTACGTATCATGTATCTATATCTCGTTTTATCTATATTTATTATTACATTATTATCCCCTTCATGAACAATGCAACTGCTATACGTTAAAGAAACTAGCCGGTTTCTTTATAATAATTGTTAGTTCTTGCACCTACCATGAAAATGTAAAACCGTAATTGGCCTCGTAACTTTTCTTTTCATGAACGAAGAAAACTCAGGTTACACAGGGTTAACGCGATCGTTTAAACGATATTGAAACAATTATTTCCATCCCGTTCAAGTCCACTACTTCTCTAAGTCAATAGAGGCAGAAAAAGTGGAATAACAATCAATAATCGCGACAAAAGTTAACGCCGATTTTCGGTTCCCTTCGATTCAATTTGCCCAATGAAAATTTCACAAAAATCTACGAATTTTAAACAAATAGGTAATCCAGTTTCCAGCATAAACCACCGAAAGACCCCGGAGAACATTCAGCGGGTTCGTAATTATCCTAATGAGTTGAATGAGTGCTTCGAGCAATGCTGTTCTCTCTCCCTCTGTCTTTATTGAGCTGTAATTACTGTTTCGCCTGTTGTGTTCTGTTAAAAGGCTTCTTCGGTTGTTTGCTTCTGACTCCTACTTCCTTGCAGTTGCATTGTTCACGGAGGAGTAACAGAGTTATTACGTACGATACATTATTGGGCTGGTCCATGGTAACCGGTTCCCTCGAGAAGAGCGGCGAAACTGGAAGAAGGGAGGGAGCAAGGGAGAAGGAGGCTCTGTGTGTATGCTGTCGGCAAAAAGGGGGTGTTGTCTCCTCAGTAACGTAGCGGACACGTTGCACAAAGCTGTCAGTTTCTCTCTGTCTATTTCTGGATCCACATGGTATCACTCTTCACGTATTAAACGCACGTACCACTTGTGATCTGTTCCGACTAACGAACTTTCTCATTTCATCCAATCGAAAAGTATTGAGATTGTAAAGTGACCGTTCAACATGTCTGGATTAGCATGGATCTTGGTCGTTTTCGGTCTGGTTGCGTTTGCCCAAACAGGTGAGTAGATCGACGCGTAGAAGTTCAGAAAATCTTTCCTAAAGTAATGTGTAGAACGTTGATGTGTTTACCGCACTGTTTTCTCGGTGACGATGCACACCGGTGTAAGAAGAGTCTCGACGTAAAGAATTTATGAATAGGACGTGAAGGTTGAGTTTCCTGAGAGGAATTGGGGAAAAAGTAAAAAACTGTAATTAAGCAATAAATTTAAACCGTTGTACTGTAGCAGAATATTTCGAGAATAGAAGACAAATATGTTACATTTTTATCGCAGGAAAAAATTAAATGTTAGAAAGGAATTTGATCGCATATTTAAAAAATCAAATAATTCAGAGGTGGAAATTATACGTTTGTTTTTAAACAATAACGATAATTAATTACGCAATCGTTGGTAATTAAAACATGCATGAAAAGTCATTACTGTGTAATTATGTAATTTATTCGTGAAACTTGTTCTGAAACAGTTATTCCTGTTTTCTCGTTTCTGTTACTTATGCTTGCTATAATTGTTCTTGTTTTCCTGGTATGAACTGGCTCATTGCTATGGCCTCGTAGGATGCACTAGCCTATCTATTGTTAAGAATACTTTATTTGCTATATTTCACAGTGTAATATAGATTATAGATACAATAGAAGCTCTAGAATTCGGCCATTTTTATGCACTTCATCATGTGTTGCAACGGAATGAGAAACGAGAAATTGTTAAAACACTCCGTAACATTATAAAAGTAATTCATTTAAATGTTTCGTCATTACTACAGCAAGCGATAAAGAAAAAATGTTAAAATGTTTTGAACTCGTACGTTTAATTTAATATCTCATAGATAACATTAAATTAGCTCTTTATGGACAAATTTAACATTACGAAATATGCTGCGAAAATGATAGAATTTGCTGTATTTAACGCATTCATTAATACATATTTCATAATGTGATAGGTTCAGCTCTACAATGTTGGGATTGTGCTTCCAACACGAACACTCTGTGCGGTGATCCACTGAATATCACGCAACACCAAGTTACCTTCCACACAAAACTTTGCGAAGCTGGTTCTTACGAAACGTCGAAACATATATGCCGGAAAATTGTGAAAAGAGGTAAATAATTTAGAAGATCATTTATTTTTATTAACAGTTAATCAATGAATCACAAGGGTATCATCAGCGTATTATCGGACAAATTAGTTTTTATTTTATAAATATTAACGAATTAATTATATTAAATTATATGAGGCTTATTTAATGCTCTGGTTAATCAGGCAAATTTGTTTTCATTTATTTTACTATAGCTGATGTCAAAGTAAGATGTACGTTTCCTCGTAGCTCCTTTCACATTATTTTGTTCTATATTATTTAGATAATAACATTTTGCTGTATAAATTCATCTGTCTAAGCGAGATCTTGAATTTTTGTACAAAATTGAAATCCATTATGATACATATTTTTGCATATTTAAGGGAGCAAAGATAAGTACAGTAAATTCTCCACAAGTGTCAGTCCGCAAGGAACCTAAACCTGACACTTGTAGAGTCAGGGACTACGTTTTCGCGCCTCGCGTCCGCCTTTGTAGTTTGCCGAACGTAGACAAGGACAGCGAGTAAAAGATAAGGATGAAACGTGAGTCGAGGCAACCAAGCGATTTAAATACCAACTTTTTTAATTTTACGTTTTTTTATCCCGAAATTTTTCTTAACATATTGATGAGATTTTTCTGATGAAAACTACATCAAACACGACATAATTTGAACAACATGTCACGCCAGACAGTGAACGTGTTAATAAGTAAGTATTGTTCAAATTATATCGTGTCAATTATATCGAGAATTTACTTTTACATTTTATAAGTGTGCAATTACATGCAAATATTTAATAAATGTGTCAAATAAAAGTAAGCAAGTCTATTGCGATATAAATGATAATATTATTTGTATTAAAAGCTCAACACCGCCAGAATAGAATTTATACCGTTATAAATATATTTTTCTACAATTCGTGTTAGATTTAATAAGATTTTCACAGCTAACTTGCATTATTTAGGGAGTTTTGTACACAGTTGTGTCATAAATTTCATACAAAAGGTATTTTAATCTCTTGGAAGAAGTGTAGCCATTGCTTAAAGGTATTTCCGTTGAAATCGGATATACATAAACCTCCAATAATATCGTAATAAATCTACTTTACTAGGATGATCATGCCTTGAGGTTTCTTAGTCAGCTATAAATGTAACGATATATTACTCAATTAGAAGTGATGTTCTCACATGCGATGACGTACACTTAAACGTCTCGTGGAATTAGAGGAACAGCGTAACCGGGTGACCATAGTCTTCGAATTGATTTGCGTGGACATGCCGTGTTGCACCCGTGAGTCACGACACGTGCTCCTTCGTTATAATTGCGATAATTGTGTTATCAAGGTCGAAACCACACCCGTGTTGAAGAAAAATCACACGTAGATTCATGAATATTGAGGTTAATCGCATTAATATGACTGGAATCTCAAGATTAATGGCAGCCAAGTGTACATGCGATAACAGAAAAATCGCCAGAGTTTGCATAATTCTGTAAATGATCATATTTCGACGTAAATATCCGTGCTTTATCACTCAGCTTTGTCACTGCGCAACAATATTTTCCGTACAAGTGGTTCTCGTTATTCGAAAAATAAAATACGTTTAAAAATACTAAAAGTGTTCCTGTAATGTTATCAGCAACACTGAATTATTTAAAAATAATATCCATAAATGTAAACGTTAACTAATTACATTTATTTAGATGATATTTTGTTTAATTTTTTTTTTTTTAAGAATTTAACAATTATTTGACTTTTAATGTTGTCCGAAACTGTTCTCTTGCTCAGTTATATTTACCTTTTATTGCAAACGAAACGAAAGAGTTTTCGATTCCAATCTTGGTTAACTGTAACTACTTCCGGAAATTCTCAGTACATTTTGAATCACGGACATTGCGCAACCTGTTGCGCTAGATCGCTCAAACAATACTCCATTCCAAAACAAACGCAAAAGGAAAAAACCGCACGCGACATACTTACTTGGTTGTACATGTGAACCGGAAATTCTGAGTACACATACTATGCCTGTTCCATACGTGTTCTGTTATGTAGCATAGAAATTTCGCAAAATTGGCCATAATTTGTTTTAATGCCACGTATTCATCACGTACTAGTACCATTTCGTGAATTCGTATTATAAGATAAATACATGCACCATAGGTATCACTTATTGCACGGTCTACTGTACTTTAAATACGATAAAAGAATATAAAATGTGTGTTCTAGATACAATATTCTTATTTAATTTCGATTATGTCATTAACGAAATCTAAATTTTATAAATACACTACCGGCCAAAAGTTTGGAATCACCTTTCATCAGTACTGAATCTGCTACTAATTTTTCACAGACTTGATATTGATATTGTCGAGATAAATAGCAATTTATCTCATATCGATTCTTAAAGCTGAAATTCTTAAAGCTGCTGACTTTTTTCTGGCAATTTTTGTGTAACTTGCAATGCACAGTGATTCCAAACTTTTGGCCGGTAGTGTGTATCAATTTTTAGGATAATCTCATTTCTAGCACAATGATATAATCAAAATGTTGAGACACAAAGTACACCGAAGGGTTAATTTAAAAGTTTCGTGCGTAATTGAATTGGTAATTAGTTCTATCTTGTGCAAATATTAGTTAAACCAACCTGTAATCGAACGCAATTTCTTTAAAAAACTGTGTAATATATTTAGCCGAAATAATTTTCACATGATTCTACGTACTTTTCTAAACGATCCACCAATTTTTCCAGATTTATAAAAATTATCAGTTCGAAAATTAAAGAATTATTTTTCTCAAGGCTAGAAAGGCGGGTATTGCAAAATTCTACTGCATGAAGTTTTTGCATAGATATTTTCGGCACTCAAAATCTTAATTGTCATTTAGTAGGATTTATTTCCATTTGTTTACACTCCATCTATTTTCCGACAGTGTATTTCTGTTGGCATTATAGACTCAGGATGTACAAGGTGACAATAAATAAGCGTTGAATATATATATTGATTAAAGATTTGCATATGCTTGTATCGTATGGAACAAAAATCACGTAAATATTAGAAACAATTTACCATTGAATTTATAACGGTAAAACTTTTGCTTAAGTAGTTTCACAATATCAAACATTGTCATTCACGTTAATCGGTTTAACTTTCAAATCAAATTTTTTTTTAAACAAATTTTATACATGCATTATGTTGCGCGAGTGGATAATACTTGTCAGTAGCGTTTCCACTAAATCTTCATTATTTGTCCCGTAGATCATTCGGTTCTGTTCTTTCGAGCCTACCTCGAATAATATGGAAGGGTCGAGGGTGGAGGGTCGACATACAACAAAATTGTATGTACTATATATTTAAGTTTAATCGACTATTTATCAATTAAATAATTAAACTTAAATATATGTACAATATTACATTATCAAAATGTTTTTTATGATTTTATTGCACGATTTATAAACACTTGTGGCGACCAGCTGTAGTACAGAAGCAAGCAATTGCCGCGCGGACGACCAACACGGTTTATGACGGGCACGCTAGAAAAGCTATTTTTGAGAAAACCGTTTTAGTCTGTTTAACGTTTAGTAAATCTAACAATGCATGTTTTCGTAGAAACTTTCATCAACGGTCTCAATAGCAATTTGCCAGGTCATAAACCAAGGGTTGCCGAAAGGTCCGCGTACGGGCCCAGAGGCCCAGGCCTCAAGTACCAAATGCGCTACAGCGGACAATACGCCCCCACCATAATTCGCCGCGGTCCTGGAAAAAGCGCGCCAAGGGCGTAAAGGACTAGCGGCGGGTTAAAGACAAAATTCCTGATTGGTCACAACCAACAAGTTGCGGGTAACCAATCAGGAAAAAGAAGAGGGTGAGAAAGAAGCTCGCGAGGTGACTTGGAGAGTCAGAGTCAGTGAAGCAGACAGTCATTAAGCAATAATCAAACTGTACACCTCGTGAGCCAGTAAAATGATAAAGACAAAAGGAACTTACTGTGTGGGTACTAAGTAACCCAGATCACGCACTATCCTCCTATCATTAAAACCAAAACCTACACACCCGTCGATCCTAAAAAAAAAAATGCAATTTTTTAATATTATTATCAAATCACCTAGAGTAATACGAAACCTCGGTTAAACTGGACCCGAATAACCGAGACTCCACTCTATTTGAAATAAACGAAATAATTGGGCTGCGAATTGATAGGTGCAACGTTTCTTTCAGACAACGGCGAACGAGTAGTAATTCGTCAATGTTCTACTCCAAACGTGGACGAAGCAGACATCGTGGATGGTCCGTGCAGCGCCACGGCGATGTCAGGTCGGAGCGTAATCGAGTCCTGCCATATTTGTAGCACAGACCTCTGCAATTCCGCGACGAGTGTATCGGTTATGCAACCGCTTTTCGTCACCGCGCTGGCCATTGTTGGCTATTGTTTCCTTCCGTCGAAACACAGCGTCCTTTAACGCGGCAAAACTCTAACGCGAGCATTTTTATTCTGAATTAACGATCATCCGATTTAAACACCATTGCGAATAAATGTTCAGACACGATTAGTATGTATTTAGCAAATAAATTTTACCGTCTTCTTTTTTTGCTAGTTCCTTCAAATAACCGTCTACTAGTTAATTTTAAGCTGCCGTTTTGAAAAGACAAAGCAGTTTCAAGTTTTGTTACCGCAATATTGCGCTGTATTAGAGCGATTTTACATGTTCGGGAGAAGCTCGTTAATTGTATTATAGTTAGAGATACCTCGTTAGTTGTGTACTAATTAGAACGGTCGACACACGTGTATTGCAATAATTGCGTAACCGTACTGAAAGCTTTACTTAATCCGATCGTGCATCCAACGATGTACGATATTTTCGTAAAAAACAGAAAAACTCTTATTTTTGTACAATGTATGTATATAGATTTAACATGTGTGACGTGGTTATGTAATAAAGAATTCTTATCTCGACTTAGTTTGCAATTATAAAAATTGCGGCTCGTCGCGTTCTCGCTAAGGCTTTCACGCTACCATATGTCAAATTCCTTAAACAATCGAATAATCGACGTGCGTTTAATATTTGCACGTTACTGTAGATAAACATTCTCTTGCGTCTTAACACACTATCTCCGTCTAAATTTCTTCTTTGTTAGATTCTTAAATTTCGTATTAGTTATAACAAAACTTTAGGATTTTTAGGGGAAAAAAATATGGAAAATGTAGCTTATCAGGTATCCGTCCAATGTATAGAATAATGCAGAGCTTTTTAGCAAACATTTTATTATTTTTCATTTCCTAAATATTGATGTTCTGTCAAATTTTGAAATTAGGTTTACAATTAGCTTTAATCGTGGACAAATTCGAATCTGTAAAGTGATTAAATCTTTGCTTGAACTTTCGGTTGTACATTTGCTTTGTATTTATCGTAAGGTATTTTCATTAATTTGTCCATTTTTCAACTGTAACCTTAGCAACAGCATAACGAATTGTATTTTTTAACGGCGCATTATTTTACTCTCCCATAAGAGGTAACAGAACGTGCTTTATAACAATTTATATTATAAAATTAACAGTATTATTTAAGCAGAAAATTTCCATTAAATATGTTATTTCCTCGAATATATTATTATATAATAAAAACTCAAATGTGCTAAATAACGTTTATTCATTAGTATACATTTATTAACTCAATACATGAAAATAATGTGATAAGATAGAGGCTAAATTGTTTAAAATTTTGGGAATATCAAATGTATGCACGAAATGTCTAATCGTTGACTAAAAGTTGATTATTTCTATCATTTCTAGGATAAACTAAATTTTATATTTGAAAGGTATATCAAATATTACATATGTATTTATTAAATAATTGTTCTGATGAATTGTTGAGTTAAATGATTTTATACTGATCATGCTATTAATCAATTATACTTTCAGTACTAACGAATACTAAAAGTTTAAACGAACTACGCTAGTATAGACAATTATTATCAAGTAACTCTTGCATACATATACTTTGTTTATTCATTCAAAAGCACTTCTGAGACAACATTTTTCAAATGACTAAAATAACAAATTTTTTATTATAAGTTAGTCTATAATACGTATTAGAAAATTTGATGAACAGGTAGAAAACCGCGTGGCCAAACTACACAAGTGTACGTTCTACTTCGGAGTTTTGGATATACAGGATGTTACTTAAGACTAGAACCTGGAATATCTTCGAAACTGTCTATTATACCGAAAAATATTTCAGACAACATTTGAATGGCGTCAATAGGGACATAATTGGATGTACACCTATCCCCCGATTTACACGGTACATGTTTTACACGGTTTTCAAAAATTAACTGTTGAAAACAAAAATTTATGCTGCGCACATATTTGTAGTCATTTTTTAGTACCGTTCGTTTATTAACACTGGCATTAAACCTAAAAAAGAAAATTCCTTCTTTTTGTACATAAAAAGCATTCATATTACAACATAAAGTTTGGCGCTAACGCGGATCTTTCTGATACTTTTTGTTTTTCATTTGTATTTTCCTTTTATTTTACATTGCAATAAATGAATTTAATAAAATAACCGACTAAATTATTGGCAGTTTTTTCTCGATTTACACGGTTTTTCATACAAAAAGCCATGATTTCGATTTACACGGTACATATTCTGAAAAAACCGATCTTCCGTGTAAATCGGGGGATAGGTGTAATTAAATTTTTCTTAGATTGGCGCGTAGAGGAGATATGAAGATCTTGTTTTTTTCTTTTTTTTTTTAATAGAATTGTAAATTTTTTTAATGCCTTATTCAATTCAGCTCATCGATCCCTATAAAATAGTATTAAATTATTCATGCAAGAAGCTCATTAGTTTTAGTTTTAGTAATCAGGCGAGGAGTGCGTGAGTGCGTGTGTGTTTTCTTCTAACGAAAAGTGTGCATGTATGCAAGATGACATTAGGGCGAATGCGAGGGAGCGAGAGGGAGTGTGAATCCAGCGATTGATTGAGCGACATCCCTAGCGTAGCGATATAAACTATTAATAAATATAGCATAGTCAAAAGTCCGTTCGAGGTTACTATCCCTCCACACATAAATCCCCTACATACGTTAATGTCAACATTGCGAAGCGGTATTGATAGACCTATTTAGTACCTGCGTTTATGCTCTTCTTAATGACACGAGGTGTTTCCTTCTGCAAAATGATAGAGGATAACGAGTCAAATCTATTTATACCATTTTATGCGTGATTCTAATGTGTTAACCTTCAGATGATTTAAATAATGTGCGTGGTCACCAGTAGAATTTATATTGGACTTTTTTTTATAAAGAATAACGTGTTGAATCGATCAATGCATTAAAAAATACACGATACCATTAAAAAAAAAAAAATTGACCTTCGTATCTCCTCTACGCGTTCACCTAAGAAAAAACTAATAGCATCAAATTATGTCCTCCTTGACACCATTCTACTTTTGTCTGAATCATTTTTCGGTATAATCGGCAATTTCGAAGATATTTTAGGATCTAATCTTACAATAGATGACTCACCCTGTGTAAGTGCCGTGCCTCTTCTTCTCAGTTCTCTTACCAGATGACACCTTCACCTTCTGCACTCCGTGGTCAGATCTTCTACATAGGAACAGTATTTCTATTCTTCAAGGTAGGGGTGTCGAACTTCTTTCTCTCCGAAAGTCACACAAGTTTGGCTCTCGGTCAGCCGGTCCCCCCTCACTTCTTTTCCACCAGGAGTTTCATGAGTCCCATTATATATTTATGGCTCTGATAGTGTTAACTACAAACAAGGGATTTATGTACATGTGTACATATATGTAGCGATGACTAGCCTGACGATGGTGGGGCTTGTGCGGTACCCGGAAGAGAAGTTCATCAGAGTGAATTAGGTATGGAGGGGTTCTCCAACGGCTCTGTGGAGCAGACGAAGAGGAGAAGGAGCTGCATGTTGCTCGCGAGCCGCCAGTCCAACACGGCGGAAGGAAATTTTCAAAATACCCCATGGTCCCACTTGTGGAAGAGCCTGGAGAAGTGTGGAATTTTTACCCGCTAAAACCTCCACGGTGGCCTACCTCGGGCGTTACGGGGGTTCACCAGTCCAGAAATCAAGTTCCATCCCCTGGCTTTTTCAAAATCCATTCCTTGCCATTCCTAAACTTCTCCATGTGCTCTTCTAAAGAACCAATCCATCGACGTCCGACAGCTACATGACTTCGAGTCACTAGTTATCGTTACACCTTTGGCTTGCACACTCTCACACTTAGGTTCGCCGAGCACATTGTAGTCTGCAAGTCCTTACCGTAAGTTGTTCGAAAGGAAAGTAGTGACTGGCTAATTATAACACGTTGGTAATAATTTTTTTTTGTTTTCGAAAATTTCAAGGTCACCTTTATTACTATTCTGCCCTTAGTAGAATAGCAAACGTTTATGCGATTTTAACGACCTGTTTTACTAGGTCAAGCGGCGTTAAGGAGAGATATACAGCTGGAGAGGCCTAAAAACTGACGTTCTCTGGAACTTTTTGTTGTGAAAGCATGAACACTATTGTATTCGTAATTTTTCATTAATTTAATCTTATCTTTGGCTATAATACTTCATTCTTTTATATGAAAAATATTAATAATATATTAGAGTTATAGGAACTAGTTTCAAATGCGTCATTCGCTGCAGAGATTTGCGGCGCCCACTCCTACTTAAACAGCAAAAAACAAATTAGTTTCGTAAAATATATTAACAAATGCTGTTTCTGACATGGCCGATTTAAAAAGAAGTTGATTTTTAAAGAAATCACAGCTCTCTGAATGAAAGTTTCAATTTTCGGACACGAAGTCTTGCCCTTTTTTGTACAATAAAAAAGAAACTACAAATCCGATAAAGAATCCGTCACGTCAAAAACTGCGTCATGGTGTACCACATAGCCATGCAAAATTTCAAGCAAATCTGTTTAATGGTTTTCGAATATTCTTGAGCACCGCTTTTAAAAACCTGACGAAACGGTTTGAAATATCACAAACAGTAAATATTTTATCTTGCTATGAATCATCGATTGTGGGTCCATAAAATAAAACCTTGGAACTTGAAGCAATCTCACTGATTAACAGTTTATCCAATCTGCGTGATGTTCTAGTTTGTCTCATTTTGCGTTCGGACCTCGACTTTAGATATGTATATGGTGCTCATCCTCTGTAGACACATATCTGTGAGCATTTGGACCCACAGGTACGCACATACTTCGTAAAAATTGCAATAAAGACGTTGTATTTTCATTAAAAATGCAGGCAGCAACACAAGCAGCAGTTTCAACTGTCAGAGTGCCGCTGTACATTTTTTCGAGCCATTTTCCAAATTAAGTTATTCAAACTCTCGTTATTGTTTTGATTGAAGCCACCAACACATCGCTGTAACAGTCCTCCTTCACTCGTGTCTTCGTAAATTGGGCAAATTACATTAATGACAGTGGCGTTCAGCGTTTAGGCGTGTAGGCCAACTTCGTGACCAGCTCATTCGCTCGATATAACACTGCCTGATTTCTTTTCTCCGGGAACATTAAAAAATATCGTGCAACAGAAAAAGCTGGCAACGCCAAAAGATATAAAAGAAAGAATTATTGCAACATTTAATAGAATCAATTCGGAAGTAATAAAAAGTGTACGGGTTTCAACGGTAGAACCGTTTCAGTGTTGTGTCGATGCGTTTCAAGCACCTTTTATGATGTAACCATAGTTGTTTTACTCCTATATTTAACGTCAATTGACCTCGTTTTGTGTGTCATTGAAATCGTCTAAACACCCACTATTCTACTGGGGGCGACAAGGTGCTATTTAAAAAAAAGCGCAGGTAGCCTTGAAATCACCGAGAAACCTCCACCCACAAAGAAATTATTACTAACGAGGGAATTTCGGTAACTGGAAAATTCAAGAAAATTTGAAACTTTGCAGAAATGTAGTTCACGTGACGCTAATCAAATCTATTTTTTGTTTCGGCAATGAAACAGTCCTAAGGATGAAAGTACAAAATACCCCCCAAAAATAATTATGAAATTTCATATTGTCGTGAATATTTACAAAACCGTACAAGATATGGAAAAGAAGATATCCTATATCAAATATCGCCGTTTATGAGAATTGGGGAACACTTTGTAAAATAATAAAATGTGCATGATTCACCTGGTGCATTTGATTCCGTGCTACCGAGCTATTTATGTATATATTCTGACGTGAATTAAATTTCTTTTTGCAGCAGACAAGCAGAACTTACTTTTGCCGTTAATTGTAAAAAGGCGATATTCCAATGCGAGCAACGTGAAATTTTGTAAAATGCAGTTTTACAATATAAAGTGCAGATTTTTCAGTGTCTACTGTAAATAACTATTTTAAAATATTTATGTTAAATTAATTGGTATATCACAATGAGTTTGTATATATAGTGAGCATTATTTGAATATAATTATGCGGATACATCGCATGCGTATAATTTACCAGAGTGTATTGGCGAGTGTGACGAATATCGATGAGTATAATTGGTGGTTTTGTCCGTTTAAAAAATGTTTTGATGCAAATCGTATACACGGTTGTAAAGAGCTCTCAAAAGGCTATTTATTGAGTGCCATCAAAAACGAAAATATGAAAAAATTAAGAATGGTGGGGGTCAATTTTGAAAAAAAGTTGCTTTCGGAAAATTCTTTACCATCACAACCATACAACTTTGAATTTAACTTTTTTTCAGAGAATATTTCTCTGTCGCGCTCTTAAAATTCCTTAAAGCTCGCTTCCGATAACGGAAAATAACAGAATCCTTTCATGTTTATCTCTCGAGTAACGAAGGGGAGTGTTACGTACGCAGACTAGCCGACACGGCGGCGCCGAGACATCCGCCTAGGGCTCACCCCCTTGAGATAAAGTAAACGAACGCGTTTCGTTCTCATGGGAAAATTAGGACCCCCACCACCCAAAAAATACAGATTTTTGGGTATATAGGGCATGATTTCCGATGCTCTGGGGCAGTCACTCTGGACAGAGTCACTTTGAACTTTAAAGTAGAGCAGTATTCGTATAGTCGCCGTTTGACACAAGCAAGATCGGGCTCAATTCCCTTTCAAGCAACTAAGTATAATGCTTATCTCGTAAGTGTCAACTAGACATACTCGTCTACGACGTCCCCGCGTACTCGCCGTGTAAAGTCGAGAAGGAAGATTCTTGCTCAGCCAAGAATCAACCAATATACTTTATCTTTAGACCATTGTAAACTCATTTATTATTATTAGAATATAGTTACTGTAGAATTGCTTCAGCCTATATTCAATTAACCATCTCCTTGTAACATTAGTAACGAATCAGCTAAACTCACAAAGGATATATCTTTACCACTCGAGGTGTATCCGACATTACGATACGTACTGTCCTCACAACCACCCAACCTTTCCATCCTTCGGAGAACGGCGTATTAACCACATACGTCGAAGGTTCCAATCCTATCGGACTTGTTGTCAACCACGTATCACCCTCATACGGTGAACGTTCTGACCGGTCCAGCACAAACCCCTTGTCGTCAACGTACACGTTGAAACTCCAAACCGTTTCATCCTTCGGAGAACGGCGTATTAACCACATACGTCGAAGGTTCCAATCCTATCGGACTTGTTGTCAACCACGTATCACCCTCATACGGTGAACGTTCTGACCGATCCCCAAAACCCAAACCAATATTACGCTCCGTGTGAGGACACAACAAGCGTAACCCGTAACAGGAGCATGATTCCGTTCTCACGAATAGCAATGAAAAGTTAAACCATGACCTATCTAGGACCATTAAAAATCTCCTTATATGGAAATCTTGGCAGATCCCCACCCATTCCTAGGGGTATATAAACCCTTTGATTTTAACCCTTGGGGGCAAAACTGAAAAGTTATTAGTAACCTCACGTTTGTTAGAAGTTGGTTGCATCCAGTGAGATTGGGCTCATGTTCCCCTTCGAATCATCAGTTAACCCTATAGAATCCTCGAGTTCGGTAGAATTCGTATTCGCTAAATTCTTGTAAACACTCTAACTACTTAAATCCGAGTAGTTAGACAGTAGGTAACTAACTTTTCCGACGGACAGACATATATGTAAGTATAGAGTTTTAGAGAGAGCATCGAGTGTTGCAGTATTGCGAGAGAAGTAGAGACTATAGGGACATTCTCTATTCTTGTTTAAATATATTTGTTACTGTTTTCAATTTATGTAAGTAAACCCGTCTGCAACCTGACATTCTTGTAATATTTGAGAAAAAGAATTGCAGTGAACAACAACTTTGATCAGCATTTAGTACAGATAAATAAAGCTGTACTTAGGAACGCAGCATACACATATGTGTAATATACTAAACATACACGTAATATACTAAAGTAAAAGAAACTCAATTTTCAATTTCTGATTTTTCATTTACGTAAGAAAATCTGTTCCAAGGTCTGCGAAGTAAGCCTAGCTTACATGCGTGGGGGTGACCCACCCTAAATAAGGTTCTTCCCTGGCCAGTTTTGCCCAAACAGCGTGCATAATCGGGCAGGACGATGCGTCCTAATTCTTGATGAGACCACCAAACGTTTGACTTGTCATTCGCCGCTCACACAACGCGTTCACAACTTTGTAGCAAATATAGTTCTCTTATAAAAATTCCACGATGCTTAAGTAATCTTCGCGCCCACTCTTCGGCTTAGAGTACTTCTGACATTTATAATTTTAAATTTATGTACTTTATTAGCCCATGTGCATGCTAATATGACGTGCTTATTCCTCTTTTGAACGTTGGATAAAATTGAAAAAGTCCAGATATCGACAGATCGTTGAATTAATAAAAAAAAAGTTTATTAAAACATCCAGCCAAAATTATCATCAATACGAAATACAATAACAAATGTAATCCATAATTCTTGGTTTGCAATAGCATCGATATAAAATAAAAAGTCGAAGAAAAAGATGGTAGTTACTTGATAATATAACCAATGTTTTTCTGATTTCCACTGTAAGGTAACATTGGAATATTACAGTGATACGAATTTTTTAACCAATAACATTTATTTATTTAACAGAAGTATGAATTTATTAGTAATCTGTGCTAGAGAAACATATTGGAGTTCTCCGATACGTTGCAGCAATGTACAGTAAATTCTCTACAAGTGTCAGTCAGTTTGGATTCTACAAGTGTCAGTCAGTTTGGATTCTACAAGTGTCAGTATAGATGGTCCTAGTGTAACGCTACACCACTCGGTTTCCTTCACGAGATTTCACGGCTCGACAATTCATAATAGAAAAAAATAATTTCTTTAATTTTACTTTTTTTCATCTGAAATTTTTTTAACAATGTTGGTGAGATTTTTCTGATGAAAATGATATCAAACACGATATAATTTGAACAACATTTACTTATTAATACTTATTGAGTAATTAATTTAATGGGGTCGATTCGACAAGTGTCAGTAAAATGTAGGGCCGATTCTACAAGTGTCGGTCAAATGTAGGGCCGATTCTACAAGTGTCAGTCTCAAATGTAAGTGTCAGGCAAACGGCAGACCAATTCTCCAACTGGCAGTCAAACGGTAGGCCGACTCTATGTAATATAATACAGGGCGTCTGTTTATCTCAATACAGTGAAATATCTGGCGTGACAGGGAACGTGTTAATAAGTAAATGTTGTTCAAATTATGTCATGTTTGATGTCATTTTCATCAGAAATATCTCATCAATCTGTTAAGAAAAATTTCGGGATAAAAGAATGTAAAATTAAAAAAGTTGGTATTTAAATCGCTTGTTGCCTCGACTCACGTTTCATCCTTATCTTTTATTCGCTGTCCTTGTCTACGTTCGACAAACTACAAAGGCGGGCGCGAGGCTCGAAAACCTAGTCCCTGACTCTACAAGTGTCAGGTTTAGATTCCTTGTGGACTGACACTTGTGGAGAATTTACTGTACTTATAAATAGCTAGAATTTCAGCGACAAAATATGTCTTGCTGGCTAAAACGGAAGTTTTAATCAAAGCCATCGTGAAAATATATCCCGCTAAAATCTTAGTGCTGCGACAAGTTACTCGAACTAAGAAACTAACAGCGCTTGGAATGAAGTTTTCTATTGTACGAACGCTATACGAATTGAAACGCAAAAGCGATCCGCGCGATTCGGAGGAAGCTTCAATCTGCGCGCAGCAATGCAGTTTTCTCCCGTGACTGCAATTGAATTTGAAATTCAACGATGGCGTCCTAAGTGGCTCTCCTTCCTAAGGAATTATTTCAATTTCGACTGTGCGACGGAGAAAGTTTATTAACAACCGGATCACATCTACAAACGCAACAGGAAGGAAAAAGGAACCAGTCCATGAAGATACCTTTGCAATCGTTATCAGGATCGTACGCAAGTAACCTGTGCCATTTGTACTTTTGTTCACAACCACAGTCCCCGGTGCACCGGTTTGTTTGAGTTTTCCTGAAAAAGAGTACACACTGAAGAGAAATTTCACTTTCATGTGAAACCACAGCCGTGAAAAAGCACACTTACGAACAAATCTCCTGATGAATCGCTTGCTCGAAATGTTGCGTGTTTACAATGGCACGAATTTTGCCAGCGCTGTTGCTAGCCCAATATGGCGTTACAATTTCCACCTTAGATTCGCATGCGTCGATTCTGAGAAATATCAGGGTATTTTAAGATTGCGATAAACTTCTTGTCTGTCGACAGCGTTATTACAAGGTACTATAGAACAGGGGTGGCCAAACTGTGGCCCTTCGGGGCTCATGTTATAACTTCTTTGTGTGTATAAAGTTCGATTTAGACTCGAGCAACGCGACACTGTTGTGATATTATTCATATAAAAACAAAAATTAATTAAAATTAAATTAGGGTGTCCCACGTAACTGTCGCCACGATTTTTCGGGCACTTCCGGTAGCCAGATAAAAAAAGTATTTGTATAAAAATTAATTAGTTTTGCAATAAGAATGCAATAGAAAAAAATTCAAAAAAGAAATTTGTTCGTGAAAAATGTAGGTCACCTTCATTTTTTTAATACATAATATTATTGCTTATGCCAAGACGAGTTCAACGGCCTAGTATATTATGACCTTGACATGACTTTGAACTCAAAGGGAATTGTAAAGTATTCCCTAACAATCGGTGCATTATGGGGTGGACAACCATCTTGTTGAAAATGAATACGTTCAACAACATCAGCTGGCAGGTCTTGCAATAATATTGGGAGATGAACACGTAGAAAATTTAAATACACTTCTGATGTCAAATTTTGTTCAGCACATTTTTCAGTTCAAAGTCATGTCAAGGTCATAGTATACTAGGCCGTTGAACTCACCTTGACATAAGCAATAAGCTGACCTTCATTTTTCACGAATAAATTTCTTTTTTGAATTTCTTTCTACTGCATTTTGTAGCCGACTAAAAACTAATTAATTTTTATTCAAATATTTTTTTTATCTGGCTACCGGAAGTGCCCGGAAATCGTGGCGACAGTTACGTGGGACACCCTGTATATGTATGCACATACATGAACGTATACATATGTGCATGTGTATCGAGGATGCGGCTCTCGAGAATTTTTGATGGACGATATTTACTCCCATTACGACAAAGTTTGGCCACCGCTGCTATAGAATGATATTATAAAAAGATAATTACAAATGGAGCATGACAAATTTTTAATTATTATCCTCCTGAAAAGTGATACGCATCAATACATTCTTCACTATACAGGGTGTTCCGGCAACAGTGATATAACAAGGCATGGGGTGATTCCTTGTAAAAAATTAAGATGAAAGTATAGAGTAAAGTTTTTCCATATGTGGCTTCGTTTTCGAGGAAAACGACTTTGAAACTCGTTGTCGCCGAATTTAACATTTCTCGATTTTCTTTTATGGAGTGTTATTAAATTAAAAGTGTATTCCAGAGATAATAGGAATACTGAAGAACTAAAGGGAAACGCTGTTTTAGCGTCTGAAGAATTAAAAGATACTCATAATGCACTACAAGGAGTACATAATAATTTAGTTCAAAGAGCACAATTGTGTATGCAGTATCATGGTCGACACTTTGAACAGATTCTGCAGTAATAAAATCAGTTTTAAAAAAGCAATACATAGTCTTATCCTTATTTACGAAATCGTTCGAACCAAATACATAATAAAAGAAACTAATACGACAGCATGACGGTGATTGTGATAATAACAATAACAGTGCTCATGTTTGTAAATACAAACACCAGCAGAAGCAGAGCCAGCAAGTCGAAACTTACAATTGGTACAAGTGTATCGAATAGATATATTTTTTTTTTTTTATTGCACTCCATAAAATTTACAATCAATTCCACGGGGGAATTTTTAGCAAATATATTGGCTTTGGTCAATGACATGACTAGTATAAGTATTACATGCGTTAAACTAAAGATTAAATAGTAACTATAAAAGATCTACAGGAATCTACCAGTAGTATTAGTGTTTGTCGTGACGGTTATGATGGTTGGGTAAATCTATTAACTAGTTTGAGGGGATGAGCCCTCTTCAGTCTGTATGTGTGGTCGTTGATTTGTAACAGGTTGGTGACAAGATTGTTTTCATGATGCGTGAATGGAATAGATATATGAGCCCTCTTCAGTCTGTATGTGCGGTCGTTGATTTGTAACAGGTTGGTGACAAGATTGTTTTCATGATGCGTGAATGGAATAGATATAAACTTAAAAATAAAACTTTACATTTTCGACTTATTTTTTCACGAGGAACCATCCTCTGCCCAGTTGTACCACTGTTACCAGAACACCCTGTGTAAATATTACTACAAGTCCAACTGTTTGAAATATTAGACAAAATTAAGCAATATATTTCTTACGTCGAAAATAGTTAATGGAGTAAATTCTAAATAAATCGAGTTCTCGAAAGAAGTACCTGCCACTGTCGTTCTTATTCTTTCCAGCAGACTGTCTGGGATTTCTGGTCTTTCTGACGTTAGCAAAGAATGAGTCACCATTAGCCTCGATTTCCGGATTCAAGTCGTAACGAAAACTAGGTCCGCCATCGGGAACGTCGTGTTTTGTAGCTTCTCTGCTTTTTCTTCTTTTACGTGTTCGATGACCAGGTTCTCTGATCGGAGGACCGTATCCTGAACTCATTTCGAAGTCGCCGTACATTCTCTTCATTAACGCTTTATTTTCGTCGATAAAACGTTCTATGCGTTCTCTAAAAACATTTTATTACATTATTGCTTTGCCAGCTGTCGTTTTGCACTGATTAATCTTTCGCGGTCCAAGTATGCCCCTCGAGCGAACGACTAATTAGACTAACGTCAAATATAGATTACGTTACGTATCTACAAGCACAAATCAACACGTGTATACTCTTTCTCTTGTAAAGCGGTACCTTTTGAGCACGTTTACTTTCCGTGTGTGGAAACCATTATTACTCTTAATTAAATTGGACCTTCATTCGACCGCAAAAGGTTAAAGTTTTTAGCACGATATGCAGGGTGAACTGCATAACGTGACCATCTCTATTATTTGCCTTGTTAGTGAACCGATAAAAATTCTTTTTATCAGAGGTGACACGGTTTCGGAGGACTTTCAAGGTAATATTAGATTTTTTTAAATAAGTTCACAAGGTCACCTTCAATTTTTTTATATATAACCCCATAATTTTTTTTAATTATCAGTTAGCACGACACCACGATAAAAGCTTTCAGGTGAAAAGTGATTTTGTACAAGCTGAATGACATGCGATGTCTGTAATCTTGAGCTTCGAACTTAAATTCATTACTTAGGTTCACAATAGTATGTATATAAAGTGCAAGCCACCCGTTATTTTTCTACACAAGTGCATAGAAACTGGTGGTCGGCATTTTGAATATATTCTTTTTTATATTTCCAAGAAATATTACAATTTGTCCACTATGAGTATTTGGTAAATTGTTTTAACAATATTGTGTGCTTATATCGCGTAGATTCTTTTCCATTAGGAAGCATCTTACACTTTGAATGCATAATATTGTTAATTTAAGTAAGTTCGAACCTTAAGATTACAGAACTTTCTTCCGTTCTTCGAAACCGTAGATAATATCTTTGACAAAAAAGTTTGGATCAATCGTTAACAACAAAAATAATAGAAGTGGTCACATTGTACGGTTCACTCTGTGTATTAAAAAAAAAAAACGCAATTAGACACAAAACTTCAGGATATGATATAATTTACGTAGAAATAAGTAAGATAATATTTATGAACTTTAAGGTACTTATATAAAATATTATTAGACTGTTGTTACAACTATTACATTGGGTATGTGTTTCCGGCAGTTGGACAGAACAGTTGGTGATATTTTTTAATGCACGGTACACCACGTACCAAATCCCCTCTCAATTCGACGCCCAGGGCAACAGAAAGCGCAGTCCAAAGAATCTGCAACAAAAAATAACACGTTTCAAATACATTAAATTTCATCTTATATTCCAGGGGTGGCCATAGCGCGGCTCTCGCAGGCGAGTGGTGCGGCTCTTATGCAAATAAAATGTACATATGTATAAAATATCCCAACTAGAAATTTCAGTTAGGCAGATATTAGGTCCGCATTAGGCTAGCCTAATTTGCCTGTTAGGCCCGCATGCGGTATGTAACGCGGAATATTCACGACCGCCTAATTGGGAAAACCTCGTTAGGGTCGCATTAGGCCCATATTAGAATAGCTTTATAAGGCTGTCATTGGGAGACATTAATGAAATCTCACGAGGAATAGCTCATCAAGACACTGCATGTTGAAAGCTCTCACGCAAGCGTACGTCCGACACTGAGATGTCTGTAAATATTCCTACATATAAGTTTGAGAGCCCCACTCCACCTAATTTGAGAGCCCCGCACACCTAGGTGTGCGCTCGGCCATCCCCATTTCAGTCACGTATGGCAACTGTTAGGAATGCCCAACCTAAGCGTGCGCTCGGCCAGCCCTATTTGGGCCACGTATGGCTATGGTTAGGAATGCCTAACTTCGGCGTGCGCTCGGCCACCCCCATTTGGGCCACGTATAGCAACTGTTAGGAATGCCCAACCTAAGCGTGCGCTCGGCCAGCCCTATTTGGGCCACGTATGGCCACTGTTAGGAATGCCTAACTTAGGCGTGCGCTCGGCCACTCCCATTTGGGCCACGTATAGCAACTGTTAGGAATGCCCAACCTAAGCGTGCGCTCGGCCAGCCGCATTTGGGCCACGTATAGCAACTGTTAGGAATGCCCAACTTAGGCATGCATTATTCCTTCCGAATTGGGACCTAAGGCGGTAACGATTAGGCTTGCAGCACTTAGGTATGCCTAATCGTTTCCGCATTAGGCCCACATTCGTCTTTAGGCACGCCTAACTAGGCGGTAACGATTAGGCTTGCGGCACTTAGGTATGCCTAATCGTTTCCGCATTAGGCCCACATTCGTCTTTAGGCACGCCTAACTGAAATTCTAGTCGGGATGGTAAACTAAAACTGATCAATGTCCAAAAGTAATTATTTTATTTCATTTCTTGTTAAAAAGTTATTAGTAAACTGAAACTTTAAAAAATTGAACTGATTTTTCAGTTTCTAATTGTTTGTTTTGTTATCAAAGATAAATAAATGGCTCTTTCAAATATTCCTTCCTGAAATGTGGCTTCCAAAGGTAGTGTAGCTGGCCACCCCTGTTATATTCGTTGTTTTACATATTATTATACTCAAGGCACGGCTTATAACACATTGTCTGTAAGTACATTTAGTATATTTATTCTTATTTTTTAATTCTCACTGAAACCATAAACGTTATGGCCTCTCATTTTTCACATTTATCGCTAGAATTGTAAATATTTCAATCCGTTATTTTATTTTTGAAAACAATACAAGGTGTTATCAACAATTCTTCCTTTTCCGAACAAAACGAAAATTATTTATTATCGATTAAAGTATCGATGCAAATTAATGATAAGGAAAATTGTGTAGCTTTGAAGTGATGAAAGTGAAAAACACTATTTTAAAAATCGCAACAGCCTTGTGGGTCAACACGCTGCGAGGGTCGAAGTGCTAAGCATGGGCTTTATGGTTAACCCTTTCCAGGGTAACGATTCCATTTGTTATCACGTACTATTTTGCATTTGTATATATGCTGTATTTCTGTCCATAAATATTTTTTGATATCATTTTTTAGTAAAATAAACATTTTTACAAGTGGCCACACTGTTACATTTGGTGAATTTACCTATTTCGAAATTATGATGGTAATAAAGTGTTTTCCCCTTTTTGAAGAATTTAATTAATTTGGGCTGGAAAGGGTTAAAGCGGTGTTATAGTTAGAAAAGTCGGATGAACCGGTGGTAGCTCTTGGGTTAAACGTGAGACCCCACAGGTTGCATTTAGCTATATCCTATTTACTTCAAGTGGTAAAAGTATATCGTTCTGGTTTTTTTTTTATTATGCTACTAATATTACTGAGGATGGATTTTTGAGTCGAAGTAAACGAATATAATTTAACAAAACTAAATTCTAATGTAATGATATAATAAACACATGTTACAATGTTGAATACAAGTTAACTCCTGACTAGACAAGAATATCCTTTCTCGATATAAGCCTAACTTAGACGGACCACTTTAAAACCACATCAGTCACAAAACGGTGGTTGGGCAGTCGGTGGAATCAACCACTCGCCATCATTTTCTATAGGTATGTAGTGGTCGCGAGTGGTTCGTATTGACGACAACGAACCACGCCACAAGTTTGGTACCAAACTGAATTTCGAAGAAAATGAAAAAAAGGCTGAAAAATTAAAACAAATTGTTTTTTAATTTTGAAAATTAAAGTGTTTTGATTATTTTTATCGGTAAAGAACACTACAAAAAATGTGTATTTTTTATTTTCAACCATAAAGGACTGTTTTTTAAAAATTAAAAAGCTTTCCTAAAAATGTTGAAAAATTGCACAATTTGTGAAAGTCGAAAATAAAAAATAATCGTAATATCTACAACATACACATATGCTAGCGGCGAGTGGTGTCGAGTGGACTGAGTGTGGTCGGCGTGTCGCATAAAATGCGTTGTGCTCAACCACCGACGACGCATTGCGACAACCGGCGAAACTGACTTCAGTCAGTGGTCCGTTGTCCACAGGCAGTCACCGGCGACCACCGTTTTGTCGCTGTGGTGTTATTCTAAAGTGATCCTGAGTTAGTTGAACGATTGTACCGATATTGTATATCATTGAATTCATCTCAATGTCACCTACAATACTACGTAGAAAAAGTTGTACAGTGTCATTTACAAAAAAATGAAGATGCCCCGATTTTTTGTGGAAAAAATAGTATTTTCGCAATTTTTATCTTTCTAATTTATTGACGATCGAGCACAGATGATTTTTTATTTCAAGAATTTTCTTCTCGCACCATTAGAAGTGACTGAAAAACAGTGACCGTTACACTGAACACCCTGTATACTCCTGCGGCAAGGGGATCTCCACTCGAGATAGCAGTGGACTGTTAATGATTTATAGTGTTGCTTTTAACTCCAGCAGTTGAGTAGTCATCGATTATTCGTTGTTTTATTAGAATAAATTTTTATTTGAATAAAAATGTAAGATCTACTGGTCGACCAAGCAAACTTCAAGGTTCTAACGTGCATGCCTGTGCAAATGAAGGGAAAATAGGCGGGCGCACTATCTCCACTACTCTACGGTCGTTGACTGCCTCCGCCTGAGGCGAAGTTATGGTGTAGATAAAAAAGTGGTATTTAACCAACTGTCGGTAATGTCGCGCGCTCCCAAAAGAATAGGAAAGTGAAGATTATCTGCCTTCCTTGTTTTTCTGTTTGGATCAGGGTACGAGACAAACATTTAGTAGCACTTAGGACGTTAATTTCTACTGTATTACAGCAAACTGTTATTCTAATAGAAACCTCAGGAAACGTATTAATATTTTTTTTAAGATTTAGAAAAGTAAAAAGTAAACATTTTTTCGTTATTCCTGAATAATAAAGTTTTTTAATCTCTAAAAAATTGGTTATAAAGTCTAAAAATTTATGGCAGAAATGAAAGAAGCATGCCATTATAGATCGACAGCTATCGTTTTCGCGCCTCGGAAATCGACACGTGGCTAATCTGTTACCGACTGCTGCCTCGAGGATCAATCATCATTGTTCATAGAAGAGTAAGTGTGATAGCCTTACTCTATCGCGATTGGTTAACTATCAGTGAAGACGTAAGAGGTTCTCCTCCATCTCTCACTTCCTGAACACAACTTCTCCTTGAACCTTCAGGTTTACTTGACCGACCTGTATATGAGCCAAAGATATGTAACGAGAACCGTTGTTTTCTAAACGAAACATACTTATGCAGTAAATTGACATAGTCTAAAAGAAAATTAAAGAACTATGGCACACATTTTTCAGATTTTTACATTGTAGAAGCCAATATGAAACAAAAATCAAGAATAAAAAGTTACGTTTGAAGCTTCGTTTTTAAGATATTAACGTTTAAAAATATCCCCGTAGTCGAGCAAACCTTCCTACACCAGCGAATATAGGGCACTCCAAGATACAGGAGTACAATGATCCTCAAAGTCAACGACACATGACCGGCAATTTAGCTCGTATAATTTGTAGAGAAGAAGACATGACATTCGACACTGTAAACGGAATTACCGTCTTCTGCGACACTACCGTTTGTTTTACAACGATACAGGTGAATGTCGGAAAGTTTTTCAAATGTGTATTCCAATGCACACAACAAACACAATACGCACAAATCACTGAAAAACAATCACTATACACTGCAATATTTACATGCACAGACGCACGCACGAAATGGAGACTAAGAAAGCCAAAGAAAACAAAAAACTAAGGAAAAATAAATTAACCTCTTCAGGGACACAGACACATATGTGTACCTTTAAATTTTCCAAAAATTCCAATATTTGTGATAGAGAAAATACGAAAAACACAATCTCCCGAAATCTCCAAAGGAAAGTAGTTTAATTGCTGTCGATTTAACATGAATATAAATGTAACTACATAAAAAATTAGATCAATATTTTCTAATTTTAAAAATCTCTTAAGGAAAGTAGTTTAATTGCTGTCGATTTAATATGAATATAAGTGTAACTACATAAAAAATTCGATCAATATTTTCTAATTTTAAAGAAAATCGCCAAGAGATTAAACCTGTATTAAAAATACATTAAAATGTAATAAATTAAATTTAACTATTTATGGAAAGCTAAAACTAGTTAACTTATTACTTTACAACTGTAAAGTAATGTATAATTAGAAAACGGAGATGAAAATAAATGTAAGTTTCTTTATCGCGTCGAATAGCTCTTCATATGTTTCGTTTTCGTTGCCGAAATGTTCCTTTTCCCGATTCTGTCCTATTCTATAGGTCGTACAGATCTTAATCTCGATGTTCGAATCAATTTATTGTTATGAAATGGCACATCTTAATTGCAGTCATCAATAACAAAAACAGGCAACACGAAACCGCGGAGGAGCGAAACGATGTAAGGATCACGTGGAATGAGTAAGGAAGGTTAGCCATATTTCTCCTTGACTTTCTTTCCTCACTGAACAGTGGTCATCGAGCAGTCAGATCGAGGACATCAGCCAGATCACTTCCGAACCAGTGAAACGATATCTTATGTATTGTTATTATAGTTCGTTATCATCTCACAATCAATGACCGCGCATCTTTAATGTGCTTACATGTACGTAGAGTATTGGTTACCCGCAATAAATTTAATCTACACACTGTCTCTTTCTCGTGTCTTAAATACTGAATTCGGTGTTATTGTGGAATTGTCAAAGTGTGTATACATTTGAACATTCAGCATGAAATTTTCTTCAAATAAATACGATGAACTGGATAAACTTTTCACATTTACAGTAGATTTCACGTAATCACAATGAAATGAAATGTTCTAAACTGACAGCAGCAACCTTTTTTACAGCATATGAAAACAGATGTTGAGGGGAAATTAAACAACCTGCAATACAGTAAAATTCTCACAAAAAGACAGAAACAAAGGAAACACTTCAGATATTTTATAACACCACATTTAGCGCTATCTATGTTTCGTAAGGTTACAAAATTTTATTGTTTTTTGTATGAAAAACCAACAACGATTGAATTCCTTCAATTGTTTTACTTATTTCCGTTGCTTTGTATTGTTTTAAGCCAACAAACTTTATTCAGTCCTTTATTTCTATTTTTTCGTGGCTATTCACAACGCTTAATATTAAAATGTTTTGTATAATACGAAAATATACGAAATATTGAAGTAAATGAATTATATCTGTAGGGATGACCGAGCGTGAGTGCGTTGTTTGCATGAATGCGTTGCCTGTGTGAATGCGTGAGGGTCTATGGCCGGAGCGGTAAGGACCGGCGTGCCAGGTCGAGTGTTTGGGATAGCGCGAAAGATATTGAACGAATGTTTAGTTTTAGTAATCAGGCGAGGAGTGCGTGAGTGCGTGTGTGTTTTCTTCTAACGAAAAGTGTGCATGTATGCAAGATGACATTAGGGCGAATGCGAGGGAGCGAAAGGCAGTATGAATCCAGCGATTGATTGAGCGACACCCTTAGCGTAGCACGTAGCGATATAAAGTATTAATAAATATAGTATAGTCAAAAGTCCGTTCGAGTTTACTATCCCTCCTCACATAAATCCCCTACATATCCATTGTACACCAGATAACGCTAATGCCGGCGACATGTAAAACTTGGAAGCTGATATCTCGACATTAATTCGACTTGAAAACGACTTGATGTCAGCTACGAGAATACATAAATATATCAAAAATATACGTTTCCATTTAAAAACTTAAACATGACCTTTACAGGGCATTTCAAGGTAAAAGAATACCAGAACAATATGGCGCCCTCTATATCTCACAACTTTGGTCTAAAACATTTTTTTCTATTATTCGTGGTTTTTGAGATACTTCTGTGTTCTGAGATAAACCGAACACACTCTATATGTATACGTACGAGTTACTTTTATGTTGCTTTCGAACACTTTCGTTAAATTTCTAAATTCCTATAGCAAAACAGCTTGGAATGCCAAGAGACGATAATTGTTTCTGAGATATAGAAAGACAAAGAAATATACTTAATCTTAGTCCGATATTTTTCCTGTTAAACAGCGATAGATTAAAATTTAAAGTAATTCAAACAAAAAGAGTCGCGTAAAATTCACGATTTGTTGATTTTGATCAAGTGAAGAGAAATCGCTGTTTGTTACGGAGGAAACAACAGACCAAACAACATTGTTCTGTTAACATTTAACCACTATGATCTACTGGATCGCAATCGACGTGAATATACATATGTAAAAATACTCGCGCCTTCATGCTCGACTTAGATTTGGAAAGGACCGGAAAAACCGGATTGCTTAGATACTGAGTGAGCAGCATAGATCATTCAGTTTCTTGGCTAAACTGTAATGTTTCACGCTGATTCAAAAGGTATTCGTTTTAGAAAAAAGTTGCTTTAAATGCTGGAAGAATATTTTAACTATAACACGAATTTTTGCTGGTAGTAGTTGCTTCTGATCGCTTAAAAGTACAATAATAGCATTTCTTATACTCTTTGGATAAAAGAAATTTATACTGTAACTCCTCTTAAATAGCATTTAAACAAACAAAACATCTTATATTTTTTATATCGTTAAAATATTTCAAAAAGTTCTTCATTTTCGCTATTATATTTCTGAACAAAAATCGTTTCAAATGTTTAACACAGTTTCTTTAATTGCCGCATAGAACAAGTTTCCGAAAGATTCTTTGAAACCACAAGCGTTCTCTTGAAAGACAAAAGTCAATGGGCGTTTGAAAAATACTTAAAGGGCATTATCGAAATAAACTTTTATTCAAATAAAATTTTTATTTTATTTGTTATTTACTCCGTTGCTTTAAATTTAAATGATTTTACGTGAGTAGCAATATGTTTGAAAAAGAAACTATTTTATTTGTTATTTGACTTCTCTGTGAAAATAATTTTCTGCCTATCGTGGCATGGAATTTCCATTCCATTTCCATAGTGTTTACTTCTATCTATCATAGTATATATTCTCAATTTCATTCAGTTTGTTTTCGACGACTAGCATCTGCGTAACATTGTAGACATGGTGGGTACTGTTAACAAGTGCTGTAGTTCATATAACGACGATTTGCAAAATAGATAGAGTGAAAAAGAGAAAGAAGTACAAGACAGAAATGAATTAACTCTGCACTCGAAAGCCCTTTTTTCTATAAGGAGGTAGCAAAAATTAATGTAATTTTTTAAAACTAATATTTTTATTAGAAGTTGGTTCTTTCAAACTATTTCACTGCTGAGATCTCTAAACGTGTAGTGAACAATCCACGGAGATCCATAGTCCTGCTGTCTTGGAAAATATCATCCTTAGAATTGCCTCTAATGGTAAATATAATGTCGCTCCTTGGTCGCCTCTCGAGTGCAAAGAGTTAATAAACATGGCACTAACACGTCCACTACTGCCAGCGTTTCTTATGACCGAAGTGTGTATTATCATTAATACTTCATTTGTAGTGATCCACCGTTGGATCACACCGTCCACTCAATCTTTTTCGCCATCACTTTGAATGACCCATCGTGTCAGCAAACAAGAGCATCGGTGACCCACCGGTGGGTCACACCGTCCTAAACTTGTTAAGTAAACTTAGATAATACACTCGTAAACTTCACGAATCACACTTATCGTAATTCCATTTCCGCCACAGAAGAGGAAAAGAATTTAATACGGGGTTTATATTAACCCTTTCATTACTATTAT
>NW_017100245.1:563691-617726 GCF_001263275.1 Habropoda laboriosa
ATTAATATTAATTTATATAATTTAATATTTAATTTTATCCTTTACGCACTTCTACCGCACTTAACCCTTTCGCTATGGCAAATTTTAGTACATAACGCGCGTGGCAGATTCAGACGTTCCACAATAGTCGGAAAATTTTCTTCTTCAACCGTGTAGTTTTAAAATTTGTTTGATTGAATTTACGTAGAAGAGTGCAGAGGATGAAATTAATATGGAAGTACGTCAAAATAACCTACAACATCGTGTCAGACTCGTGGCAGAGATTCTGGTGAAGATGTGACAAAAATAGTTACATTAGTAAGAAAAATTAATTGTAAAAACTTTCGTTTCAACTTGTAAGATTAAGAATTCCTAAATGCAATTAATCTGTAACAGCTTTTGTTACCTGATGCAGTACTGAAACATTAAATGGCCGACGCTTACATGCGTGGTCAGAAAAGTAATCATATGTTAAGGGGTTAATAAGCCGAATTTTAAAACGATACAGCCAAAATAATAAATGTTGCAGCCGTAGTTAAAAATTTACCGTCAGTCACCCACGTTGTGCATTAAAATCCGTCGTAGCGAAAGGGTTAAGTACGTGAAATTGAATAAATACCAATTTATAATTGAAGAACGAATAAACGTGAGCTGGCTAATCGCTCGAAAGGAACTAACAAGTGATGGAGCGATGGTCAAGGGGTTACCGGTTTCAATGTCGGCACCGATTGACCTTAAAAGCAACGTTGTTGCGGAAATTCGCACGAACCGCGAAATCACAATGAGAGATTGAGAAACGAACCGGTCCAGAGATAGAAGACGATACGTGGGAAACAGCTGAGCAGGTATAAGCGAAATACATAGCACCGAATAGATCGTACATTTGCGAGATTCTAGGGAAGATACTTTGGGGTCATGGGTGCTGCAGAGAAATGTCACGCCAATGATATAGACTTTGAATGTTCCTGTAGCCACGGCCGCGTTCGATTACCTTTCGAACAATGCTCGAACGCAGGCCACGCTCTTTTAAGTACGAGACCGACTGTGTCGTCTTCGAGGAACAAACTATATACATACATGCAACTCTTGTCGATAGTAGTTCTGGTAAGCTTTACTCGACTGACGAAAGTGAAACTCTTACCTCTAATTGTTTCTATTTATTCCGATTATATCGTGTACAATCAAGTGTACACACATTTTTTAAAAAATTTTTCATGGAGAATTTTAGGTCAGCCAAAAATGAAGACAATTTTTTCGCTACAGTATACTTTTTCGACAGATGATCTTACGTTGAACATTAATTGTGGATAACTGATGAAATTGTTACGTTTCAAATTGAACTTTGACTTTCTTTGAAGCGTTTCACTCGATTACCCGCTAAACGCTACGATGACCTATTAATTTTGAGATCGCAGTTGTTCAAGCGATTTGCTGAGAGTTCTTCGATACAAATCAGATTTTATTGTACAATGTGTCTAAGCTTGATGAAATTTACTTGTATATTCTACACTCGTAATTCGTGCGTGAACAGCTCAGTATACTTTCTACTCACAACGAATTCTTCCGCTCTAGCAGCTTATGAGTCACACTATTGTTACTCAGCATTCGTAAGAGTTGCATGAACGAAATAGTATTAAGTCACACTGTCACTATAAGTGCAATCATATTCTTATACACTTGTACGTACAATTTAGAGATTGTATGTTGCTTAATTCGTGTACTTGTTAACGTGCCTGCATTTAGTAATTACAAAGTATTCGTAGAATAATTAAATAGAAAGCAATAAAAGTGTGATTAAAGGGGCATTTAATAAATACATCAAAGTTATCGATAGCTTTCTGCGATTAATGACTTATATTTTTAATGGAAGAATTATTCGTGTTATATGGTTCATAGAAATATTTTATGATAAAATTTAGAATATCTACGGTTTCTATCAGGTTCATGTTGAGAGAACACATACACGAAGCAAACTTAAAAAGTGAACGATACAATTGTACCATTCTTCTATAAAGCAAATAGAATAATTTGCATTGTTGATTAAAACAAAGACGATGAACTTCATTACACAGCTCGCTACTGATTAATAAAATTACTTGTTTTAACGTATTTTTCTTAAACCTTACGCTCTCAGGTAGGCGTCTACAATGAAATATGTATCATTATTTCTTATAATTGTAAACTAAGTCTTTGCGTTTCTTTTGTTACACTGCTCGTTACGATTAAACCCGTATTAAGTATTCTCTAACTGATTAGATAATCCCTATTGTAACATTTTTTTATCTACATACAGATCAGGTTTATGATTCCTTTGTGTAAGGAAATTTGTAATTTAAAAATGAACACAAAGGGTGCGATGTATTTTGAACTGTTGGTACCTAGTAGTGCCATAATAAGGTTACTATGAAAATTAAAAAAACAAAATTTAGCAAGACAATGCTCGACCTCGTACAGCAAAAGACATACGAGAAGAGTAAGCTGAACTGAATTATGCATATAAAATGTGTTAGAGCATGTTCCATATGCACATGTTACTGTTAAAGCCCGAATACCGGAAAATGTTAGGTTTTTCCAATAACTCGCGGCAAGAGTTACAATTTGAACGTAACAATCTGTGTTTCCAGACTCTTATCGATTTATATTGGTTTAAGTTCAGATTTACCGCCGCCACCTGGTAAGAGTTGCTTTTGATAGTAAAACGACAAAATTACATATTATTAACATTGATTAAGAAATACAGTCACACTGACTGACATTATAGTTACAAACTATTAAAAACAAATTAAATTTCTGAAGATAATAGCAGTGCTTAGGTTAGGCTGTCTATTTTTTTAACCTAACCTGACCTTCTGCATTTAATTTTCTCATTAATGTCGGTAAAAGTATGAAATAAATATTGACTTCGTAATATTTCGCACTTATACCAACGTTGGTTTGGTAAATGTTAGAATAAATTAAATTCATTATAAATTAATTTAACTAAAATTACTAAAATAATTGTAATTCGAGAGTAAATAAATCAATAAGTTATAAAAAACAAAATAAAAGGCAAGTATAGAGAAAATCAATGAAATGAAAAAGATAAACAACAAAATTTACCAACTATAGGATCAAAACTTTCAAACAAATTACTTACCACAATCAATTTCATTTTTTATAAACTAATTCAACTAAAACAGGAAATTCAATTTTATTTATTTTAATCAACAACAAAAGATAAAATCAATCAACTTATAGGACCTATCTGAGGAATAAAAGATTCATTAGAAGTAATTGCTATTACTATAATATGATTTAAAAGATCAATTCTTGCACTTCAGACATCTAATGACACTCTTAAATAACAATAAATAAATTATTAACTTTAAACTGACAATTTAATATTATATTTTTAACTAATTAAACTGACAATTTAATATTATAATATTAACTAATTATTTAAACTAAAAACAACAATTAACTTTTATTAACTCGATCAACAAAAAATTTATAAGTTGTTCTTTCCAAAACAATAGGTATAAATCTATGATTTATACCACAAATTTCACAGAACACTGACCAACAAATAAACCAGGACGATTTGAATATAAATTAACTTGATTAATACGACCAGGAACAGCATCAATTTTAATACCTAAGGACTGTAAAGCCCAAGAATGAATAACATCCGCCGAAGTAAAAATTAAACGATTATCAACATCCAATAAACGAAATTGATCAATTAATATATAAGAAATTATATAGGAATCAAATTCTAAATTATTAAATTCTGGATATTCATAGGATCAATATCATTGATGTCCAACAGCTTTTATATAAAAATAAGGATTTAATAATTCCTCCATATAATGTAAAATCTCCGCCAGACTATCATCACTTCTTATGGTTATTACAATACCTTTTAGACGGAACAAAATTCACGTGTGGAGGTAATGTGAAAAGCAGTGTACAATAATTTATGAATTAAGCGTAGATTGTAAAACTGGGGATTTCTTTTTACTGAAAAATTATAACACTGATTCATAAATGAGAAAATGTAGGTAGATAGGTAGCCCGCGCTCAGGGACGAAGAACAGAGGCTCATTCGCGCGCGATTCCGACTAATTGCAATTTTTTCAAAAATTTATACAAACGTGGGAATGACGGCAAAAAACCATTTCTCTAAGCCTTATAAAAATAGCGGTGCAAAGTCAAAATTTTTTGACAGCGATCGATAACCGAGAAGTCACGCGTACGCATTTGTTCACGATCGCGCGCGGATGAGAGCCAGCGCTCCCGTGCCTGGGCGCGGGCTCTACGCGCGCTCTGATTGGCCAGTGTTTTTCGTTAATAATTCAAAAATGAAGCTTCAAACAACATTTTGGTAAAGGAAAAAGTTGTTCAGAGTCACCTCAGCAACCCCCCATTTCCGGGTGTTCGAGGAGTTACGGGACACCCTGTATGTGTTGTTAGGCCAAAATATTTATGTGACTGTTTTAACTGTTATATTTACTTCCATCTCAAATTTAATCTAATTTTTATTGACATCTTATACTTGTTTTTTCTACGCTCAATGATAAAATAATTGCACAATTGAAAATTAAGCTAGCAAAATTAAATAATTCAAGTAATAATCAAGATCATTGAAATTATGCTTAAATGTGTTCCATGGAGAGGATTTTTCAACGTTAGATGCGAAGGGATCAAATCTCTGATGGGCGGGCGAAAGAGTATAAGTCAGAATTATTAACTTTGCAGAGAAGCACTTATAATATACTGCATTATACTGCATTTTTGACATGTAATATTAAAATCTCAGGTAAAGGAGCATGAAAGAAGTGAAATTGACTTGGACTGTTAGAACCATAAGCAAAGGGAAGCAATGTAGAATATATTAGCGTACTTATCCTGTTTGACCAAAATTTGACTTGTACTCTTTCTGAGAAATATTCTAATGCTATTTCGAACTTACCGGTATCTGCACGAATGTACCATTGTTCAGTTGGGGATAAGAATACAGTGGCACTACAGGGACCGAACCGTTCTTTAAAAAGATTGGGCCTTGAATAGGTGTGACATGGGCGTCCCTTGGTATGTCTGGCTCGTCGTCGCTGTAGTAATCGTCAAAATCGTCATCGTAGTCCAAAACTGCGTGAATCGAAGTTTTCGTATCCGGTCCATTCCCACCGTTAACTCTCGTGTACCTTTAACAAAGCAAAACAAAATTTCAATAATCGAATTACGAATACAGTAGAGCCTCCCGTATCCGCACCCCCATTATCCGAATGTGTACACTAATATGCGAACGTTGTTATCCGAATAACTATTTCGTAGCGATATTTACATACAATCTTATGTACACTTTTCATCAATATTCCCTACCACTTTTCATCAATATTAAATCTGCTGCTAATTTGTTATAGATTTGAAGTTTATCTCAATTCTACATTTATCAATTTATCTCGTATCAATTGATTCGGATGAGAAAAAATTCTCAAAGTCGCTGACATTTTCTGGAAATTTTTGTGTAAATTGCAATGCTCAGTGATTCCAAACTTTTGGCCGGTAGTGTATATGGGACGGCAACCAAAAAAATATGGGATCCTTAACCCATTCGCTACGGCAGAAATTTAGTGCATAACGTGGGTGACTGACGGTAAATTTTTAACCACGACTGCAAAATTTATTATTTTGACCGTATCATTTTAAAATTCGGCTTATTAAGCGCGGTGGAAGTGCGAAAAGGATAAAATTAAGTATTAAATTATCGCGCGAGGAAATTTTCAAAACGCCTATAGGCGCCAATAGTAATGAAAGGGTTAAATATTTAAACAAAGTGTCAATTTTGTTGATTTCCATTTGAATAAATGAAGTTTAGTATAAAAAAATGTGATTGTTCTATCGTCCGAAAATTCTCTTATTTGGCCACTTTTGTCTCCCTAGTAATACGGATACGGGAGGCTCTACGTTCCATCCACAGGCGCAATTCTTTACGTTCAAAAAATTCTGGAAATTAACAGTAATGCCTTTTTCTAAATTTAACAGTACAACGTCAATAATCGCATTGTCGCAAGTGAGTTTCATCGACACTCTGCGAAGCAATCGTATATCTTTACTCAGTTGTAATTATAATATTAAAATTAAATTTATAAATGTATAGAGAAATGATTACTTCGAATTATTCGTAATATATAGAGTAATTCTAGAAACCGAGACAAGATACATCTCTTTTCTAAGCGAAAATTGGAAGAAATAGTAGAAGGAAAAGTTGAAGTGTTTAATTGAATCTACGTTACTGTGATAACACTGTTTTTATAAATAGAACTACATACTTATTGTCTACACACGTAATCGATTTTTTTCAAGCATTATGCGTACACAGGTAGTAGAATAATAAGAGCAAAAGTTATTAATTTACAAGATAAAATCATTTTATTGCAATAACATTCTCATACCATTATTGAATTGTGAGTCATTTAAATTTAAACGATTAATGTTAATTCTGTGTTTAAAACTATCCATAGAAACTCAAAGAAGTGAATAAACCTCAACTTTAAAAAAGCTGCATAAAATGAAGTGGGTTTAAATCGAGTGATTTCGGTAGCTGAGGTAAAGGGCTACGGATGCCAAATTATTTCTCCTGGTAAACTCCTGTTAAATAACTGAATACAACTTGAGCACTAAGAGCTGGTGCTCTATCTTGCTGATAATGTAAAAAATTTCTGGTCTTCCCGAGACTTAACTATAAAAACCACTCTGATTAAGTTGAATTTACATTAACGAACCTCATAAACAGAATCTTAACGCTGAAACGACCGGTTGGGTCAAAAATGACCCATTAGCAACCTTCCCTAAAAAACAAATTAAGCAACTTCCCGACTTTATTTTCTACACGTACACTTCTATTTTTATCGACATGAATTTAATTTTTTAATCACGTTTCAGTTTCATAAGAATTCTCTTTTGGAAAGTCGCTAATGGGTCATTTTGACCCGGCCAATCATTCTAGTATTACATATAAGAACATAAAAAACGTTCGAGGCTAAATCTGCATAATTAAGTGACTGAAGTGTGGGTTTCTCTGTTACACTACAAGACAAAAATCAAACAAATGAACATCGGAAATCTGACGTCGAAAGAAAGTTAGGTTAGAAAAAAGAGTCCCCAGGAGAGGCGAGGTTTCGTTGGAAAATTTCCCCTATTTTAAAAGAAGAAGGTCAAAGGAAGAGATAGTGTTATGATAGATGTACAAATAATGTTTAAGAGTTGATAAAAATGTGACTTTTTTCTGGTACTTTGTAAGCGAAATATCTGGAAGGACCAATTATTTAATGCAAAGTAGTAATTCCATACTGCATGTAGATTATTACACTTGCAGACGCAGTTATATCAAAGAAATGTGGATTTCGTTAAACCGTTTAAGTTTTTCCTTTACCAGTTTTTCCTACTTTCGCTTACGAAAGATTTACTTTCTGTTTGAGTGGCGCAATAGAGGAAAGTGATCGAATTATCCAAAATGAGGGATACGAATGTGTGACATTTACGGAGGCGTACAAGTTTAATGGCGAAGCAAAAATGAAGGGAATAATGCGATATTTTTGTGTTTCTTCCATACTTGTAAATTTTCACGGAAAGAATATTACATAAGTGCCTTCCACGATAATTGTCGGTCATTCTCTTAGAAATACCGACTCCGTAGGTGGTCGATACATGTCGATACATATCTGGAAAATACGCGGCGAAAGAAGCAGCATGGTATAAATTGATGACATAATTGCTCAGACGTAGGAATGAAAGTGACAGGTGATCACGTCCACTGTTCGTCAGAAATCCATCACAAATGTGTCGCGTAGGCATTAAGAAATTTTGTTCAGTTGACCGTTACATAAAATAATTGCACGTGTAATTCAGCAGAAACTGTTCGTTCAAAGCCAAAATATCGTTCTGCACTGATAAATAACACACTGATTTTTAATTATTAGATACGATCTAATTAAGGCAATTGCAAGATGACAAAATTGTTCTGATTCTTTCGTGGTTTGTCGTATACCTCTCTCCTATCTTTCATTAGTTTTTAGTCATCCTGCCTCCTTTCCTTAACTACAATTGCAAGATGACAAAATTGTTCTGATTCTTTCGTGGTTTGTCGTATACCTCTCTCCGATCTTTCATTAGTTTTTAGTCATCCTGCCTCCTTTCCTTAACTGTACATCATCCTAACGTTAGTCACCCCGAAACCTAGACCTCCACATCATCCTTTACTTTTACTCATCGCTGAACCTAGACCTCACCGCCTCTCCCTACATTGACCTCTGAGACCAACCCCTACTCTCGTACTTACCGAACCTATATCTAGAAACCTTTTCCGTCGAAACAGCAGATTTTTGTCTAGTGGTCTTCACGCACCGAACGTCACCGAACTGTCTAATAAAGTCGAATAGTACTACGCGCAGAACAGCTCCCTTATTTCGCCCCAGTTTCCGTCAGGCTCTCCTACCGCGTACCTATTGAATATAATAAACCAACGCAAGGAATCGCGAGCCGCGGAATACAACAAAAGTCCACGACGCAACAGAGAAGTAAAGTGATGAAGTTAATTGAGAGGTGTAAGGGCTGGCTGGTCTAAATAATATTTGTCAGGATGCTTAAACGGATGTTGAAAGCTATATATTCGTTCGTCGTTGGCGCGTCGTTCCTTTCTGGTCCGTCCTTATGAACTACACGCTTCCTAATTCGTTCTAATACAATCTGTTACATTCTTATTTAATCATCAAACATTATTTTCTGTCAAGCGACCTTTTATTGTCAAAATCCCTATATTTATACCCTTTTCACCAAAAAAGCTTGCCCTTTACGCAAGCAAAATGTTGGATTCCTTGAAAATAACCGTCTTTAGGCAAGCAAAATGTTGGATTCCTTGAAAATAACCGGAAGATCACTTTATCTTCCCTTTTCGTGGTGCCAATCTCGATCAGGGAGGTCATCGAAACATTCAGTTCCTTTATATCGTTGTATCTACTTATTAACGATTTCACGAGATTAATGCATATATTTTTCTGCATTTTTAACACTCATTTTTCGCCCTTTTGGGTGATAACACAAGAAGACTGCCTCGAAACGTGTGGCGTACACGGCACTCATCTCGAAAAGGTCCGTATTTCTCAGTAACAAAAACGATACCAAGAGATTTAAAGCTAATGCGTAACAGAGGGAACTTCATATTTTTATGCTAACACAATCTCTCCCTCAATTGACCTCAAGTTTCGAAAATATCGCGTCCACGCTTTTGTGGAACAGACTGTAATAAACCAACGCAAGGAATCGCGAGCCACGGAATACAACAGGTTACTAATTCTTTAATATATAGTCTGTTTCTAAATTGAAGGAAAAAAAAAAGAAGTTATGTAAATACATGTCCAGAAGTGCTTCTTTAAATGGTTTCATAAAAAATAGTAACTTTGTACGAGAATACCACGATAGTTTTCAAGCGAATTCTGTCCATATCGTACTAATGCAAAAAACAGGTTACGTGTTTTGTTGAAATTGGATAAAATTACCATTTCTTGAATTTAGAATGCCGAACGCGATTTTTCAACTGTGTCAGACATATTATTCTGAATACCTATATTCTTATATCATATTTTCTACATTTTAGACATGGTTTAGATATGCATACAGACAACCACAGTCCAGGCATACATACGTACTTATGTAGATGTATTCTAATATATTGGATGATTGCAAAAGTTCGTGCCCGATTTTCAGAGGTGGTGAGAACCTTATCGACTTCGGCACAGTTGTTTCTTTTAGCGTAATGTTACATTCCTATCGAAAGATAGACCGCTTGTGTTTTATTTTCGAATAATTATGCATTTCGATTGCGTTTTATTTTCAAATCGGGCACGAACTTTTGCAATCATCCAATCCATACATACAGTGCGTATCATAAATATACCAACCCCTTAAAATTTGCTTAATTTGGCGTTTAGAAAATAAACTACGCCTTAGTATTTCTTCTTATTGCTAGCTAGTGTTATAAAAATAAATATTAAGAGTAACACCGTTAGTGTATTGTAATAAGTAGCTGAAAAGATGAAAATGCTGTTCGGTTAGTGTTTCATAAATATACAAACCGTTAACAAAAATCCTTTTCTTTTTATTACGAAGTACAGAAATAGAAATTTTAGTAATTTATTACGTTTCCACCACCACGTATTACATGAAAAATACGAGTTCGCATGCTTTCAACGAGATTTTGTATTATATTTTCCTCTGTACTGTTCCAAGCTTCAACAATTGCAACTTTTAGTTCCTGTACATTTGTGCACTGATGATTATTTGCATAAATCCGTCGAACTAATATTTAACTAATATTTTTCTATTTTTATGTAACCAATTCTATTTATATGCTTTAAAGTAATATTTATTTATTTAAACTCCTATTACATGTAAGTCTAAAATGACTCATCATCATAATCTTTTCTTAAATTATTCAAATATTGAAATATTGATGGGTTGGTATATTTATGATACGCACTGTACACCAAGTCGGGCAATAACTCTTCAGGAACATGAAAAATCTTAATTTACAAAAATTGTACGATACTGGGGGATCCATGATATACCAGTAGTAATTTCTTTTATCGATATAAGGTCATCTCTATTCTCTTCACCCCTTAACATATGATTTCTTTTCTAACTATGCATCTAAGCGTCAGCCATTTAATGTTTTAGTACTGTATCAGGTAACAAAAGCTAATCTGTTACGGATTAATCACACTTAGGAATCCTTGATCTTATAAATTAAGACGAAAGTTGGGATTGCATTTAATTTTTCTTAGCAATGTAACTATTTTTGTTACATCTTGACCAGAATCTCTGCCACGAGTCTGACACGTTGTTACAGGTTAGAGGGTTAAATAGTATGCTATACTTTTTTATCCCTAGTAAAATAACGGATATTAATGATCAAGATTCATTCAACGTTAAATAAAGGAGTAAAGCAACGAATGTTATATCATGAGAAGTGCTCTAAGTGATGTCTGTTTACAGGAAAAAAATCAAGCGCCGTTATATCGGACTGGTCATGAAATTGGTCCACCACGTCCTATCAATCGATTCTAGAATATTCTATTAGACTTCTATTAAGTGTAAAATATTAGATCATCCCATAAGTAGTCGCTCCCTATCTTGGTTCGCTGTTCGTACACATCAAAAGCAAAAAGCTTTTTTATATTTATTTTCGCTAGGAATACATCTTGTGAATTTGTGTAACGTGTTTGAAGAGGTGGAGCATGAAAGTACTTTTTCCTTGGTTCTGTCACATGCGTGACAGACGTCGCTTGGGTTGTTCGGCCGTACCGACGAGCCGAACAATACATCGGTATTCCCGATAGACCAGCACGTCCAAAAAAGCGAGGTCTTAGCCGGCACGAAAAATACTTTACGACGCCTCTCACACCTGAACACCACATGACCTAAGATCATAAACAGACCTCCAACAAGCAATATAACAAATGTAAGAACAAATTCCCCACTTTCACACCACCACCAGACACACCCCAAACACACCGAAAAAACCAATCACCACTTACGACAGTTTCACACCACCAATCACAACACACACGTAGTTTATAAAGTAGCGAACACCACACGACACGATACACAATTTTCCGATCAGTAAGCTTAGGCATTTCGCGCTCTGTTCACGTTCATTCACAGTTGTGCGTTAATAGTCTATCTTCCGAGCACTACCCGAGTCCCCTATCCCGAATAGATTCCTTAAATGGTTTGATTCAAAAAGAGGGACAATTATCGGTTTCGCAACAAGCACATTGCGATTCGTAACAGTTCATACCATGCTGCGGAATGATTAGATTTCAAAAACAAAAATGGAGGAAATTAAACAATTGAACTGGGAATTAATACCGCATCTACCGTATTCTTTTTTACCCAGTGGATTACCATCTATTTCCTTCACTAGAAAACTTTTTAAATGGCAGAAACTTCGAAAATAGAGACATTTAAAGTTAACATTAGATCAGTTTTTTAAACTAAAAGATGAGAATATTTTTTAAAAAGAGGATTGAAAAGTTGCCTGAAAAGTAGCAAATGATCCTCGTATACAATGGTCAATATATCATCGATTAACAGTAAATGTAAATACTATTATTTTTGTATTAAAACTAGGCTTCTAGAACGACATTACTTATAGGGTAACCTACTAGTGTGGGTCGTCCTTAGAAGGACTCAGGGTGCCTCAGCTTTGTAGCTTATACCCCTATCAGACCAGGTTTCTACTTCCCATCGAAACCACCAACCGAAGAACAAGCCGGAGAATGAGCGAGGACGCCTGACCATGCTTTAACCCAAACTTGGCGGTAAGGATTTTTGCTGTTGGACTTTTTCAATTTCTAGACGTTAGTAAGGATGGAACGAACGTCTGTGTGAAATTTCAGCCCGATAAAACCAGCAGCACGGCTTTTCCAGAGACGGATGTGGAGCGGCCACCCATCTTCTTACGGAACGCCGCCCAGTACATCTTGACTTCGGCGATCGCGGCTACGGCCGCTGGTGACTTATAGGGTGACCTAATATGTATGTTGATTCTAAATTACTCGGTGAATATTTAATTATACATCTTCTATTAAAATTCCGAAATCGTCTTGCATAAAGCTTTCATATTTTGTGTCAGTAAGTGGCAGAAGTAATTATTTGCAAATGCCAGTAAGTAATTGCTTTCTCACTATGATACTGCACCATGTGTTTATCGGCCGTGTTACCGATTTTCAACTTCTCTTAACCAGTATGGTTCTTCGACTGAGCAGTAATGCATATTGTGCAAATTTACTCCTTCATAATTAGTATAAAATATAACGCGGTTTTTAAATTTTTGATGTCGATGAGACTTATGTTGGGTAAGAATTCGTGTTACATTACTGCTACTGATGCCAAATTCACGTTCAATCTGCTATGAACTAATCTGAGCATTGGCGTTTCCCATTACAGTGTTCCCACTCCCGTGATACACTCTTAATTTTTTACACAACTGTTGAAACGTACGGTGTGAACGCGGCGTACGATCCGAATTGCGTTCAGCATACGTACAATGGTTCTGGCCTTATTGAGTTTCGCTGACTTTCTCCATAAACGAGGAGCTTTCCTACTTGCTCGCTGAAAGAAAGCTTCATTTTCACATGAACTTGTCATCAAAATTACAATGGATACTAATGAAGCTCAGATTTTCCTAGAAATGTCAATTTCCTGAATTTACTGTTTATATTTCTTACCGTATCCATGTGTTACTTTATGTTACAAATACCTACGTACAACATGGCGATTAACGCTAGAACTACCGACCGGGTCAAAAATGACCCATTAGCAACTTCCCAAAAAAAGTAAATGTCCCACACTAGTAGGGATTATCGTTTGTAATTTCCTGATTTTATTTTTTGCATATACCTACCGGCCAAAAGTTTGGAATCGCCTCCCACTTTTCATCGATATTAAATCTGCTGCTAATTTTTTATAGATTTGAAGTTTATCTCAGTTCTACATTTATCAATTTATCTCGTATCAATTGATTCGAACTGTTACACCCTCTAATATTTTCCTTCTTAGTCCTTAGTTTTATCTGTATTTACAACTATAGTCACCCACTTTCACCATTACTCATACTGGACTCTTCACCTTCCAACTCTCCTCTCAACTCTTCCGCATAGTCACAACCCAAAGTCCATCTTCCCAGAACCCTTAAATATTAACTCTTAATATATTTTCTCCAGTTCCGCGTTCATTCTCTGTTTTACCATGAGCAAACAAAGTTCTGTTTCTACGCAACGACGATTCTTAACCCTTTCGCGACTAGCGCCGGTTATATCCGGCATCCACTAAATGCTTCAAACTGGCTAGCGCCGGTTATATCCGGCATACACTAAGCGCGTCGCCTCAACAACTCAAAGTGAAGATTTATTACTGGATTTATTTTAAAATAGAGAACAAGGCCTCGACAACATTCCCTTTATCCAATACATCCTTAAGTCCTCTGCTGTTCCAACGAAATCCTCTAAGATTTTACACGGACACACTGGGAGCTCGAAAAACGCGAAACACTCATGGTGTGCACTAACGGCACGACTAACGTCCGTTAGTGGCGCACTGATGCCTAGTTCCGCCGTCGCGAAAGGGTTAAGTGCTTTAATTCAGTGATACCCCAATATCTGCTCCTAGTTTCGAGGAATTGGAGCAAACCGGGCATCACAGAACGATAAAAAATTCTCAAAGTCACTGACTTTTTTCTGGAAATTTTTATGTAAATTGCAATGCTCAGTGATTCCAAACTTTTGGCCGGTAGTGTATACAGTGGATTCCGGTTAATTGGGACACATTTGGAACCGGACTAATTTGTCCCAAAAAAGCGAATTTCACCGGGCAAAGTCTGAACAACGTAAAAAATGAAGCCAAAAACGATTTATTGAAAAACGTATGTAATATTCGGTCTTGAATGCAAATGTGTGTTTCAGCATGCAAACAAAGCTAACAATAAGCAATAAAATAACATTAATAAGTAATGAAAAATAAGTAAGTGTCCCAAATAAACGGCGGTCCCGCTTAACCGGCGTCCCAATTAACCGGAATCCACTGTACTTCTATTTGTACCGACACGAAACTAATTTTTTAATCACGTTTTAGTTACATAAAAATTCACTTTTAAAAAATCGCTGATAGGTCATTTTGACCCGGCCGATAGTTCTAGTGTTCATACAGAGATATTATGTACCGAAGAAAGCCAACAACGCCAGAAGATGTGAAGTAAGAACCATTGCAGGATGTGCTAGGATCAGTCTGGAAGTGATAACAAGTGTACAGGCTTCAGCAGTTCAACAATAGCAGTGTTATTGTGATACAAACAGACATCACTTCGAGCACCTTTCATGACATAAGAATCGCTGTTTTATTTCTTTATTTAACGTTCAATGATCTTGTACTATAGATTACTGAAGTTGTCTAAACGTCTGCTATTCTACTAGAGAGAAAACGTGTAGCATGCTATTTAAAAGAAAAAGGGGTGACCTTAAAATCTCCGGAAAACCTCCACACACAAAAAAATTATTACTAACAAGAGAATTTCGGCAACTTGAAAATTCAAGAAAAATTCGAAACTTTGCAGAAACGTAGTTCAAGTGACACTAATAACAAAACTATTTTTTGTTTCGGATAAAACTGTATAACATGCAATTTAAAAAAACAGCTGGTATTGAAATCTCCGACAATCGTCCATCCACAAAAAAATGATTAATGGTATGTTATGATCACCTCGGTACCGTACAACTTTTGTAAATAAAGTTTTTCATACCTAGGGGATACTCCAAGTGGTTAAAGTAATCATTTTATAATAGCAATAGCCCCATCCTTGTATTACCAAGAGCGGACAGTATTTCGAAAGGAACGCTACATATTTTCCTTCTTTTCTATTCCATCTTTCTAAGGTGACCGTTTAATCCTTGAAAATCTTCTTTATGATTAATTTTAATAGCCTTAGTAATCTGCTATTTTTCATTTAACAACAGATTTATCTGACTACAGCTTCATTTTTCTGACACTATGTCCAGTATCTTCCTACTGTTTTATCAGGAAACACTTGTCGTTGCTTAACGACTATCAGCAGAATGCTATGGTTGGCACTAATTTGAAATTCCTATCCTTCCGTCAAATTAACGATAACAGCAATTGCACTGTTTTCTCAATTTAACGAGTAATCGGTCTCGTTCACGTAAGCCTCCATTAAAGTTAGGCACGCTTTAAATAATAATTGAATAATTATAGAATTTACCCATTTGGTCTGTCAGGATAACCTTCTTGTTCCGGCATTCTCGATGTCCTGAGGCTATCCTGATCCCTCTCCGTTTCAACTCGCTGTTGCTGCTGTTGCACTGGCGGTGACGGTGGCGCAGGTCTCATTTGCTGCTGCTGCTGTTGTCGCGGTTGAGTCCTCCTGAAATCTTGATTGTAATTCGCGTATCGAGTGTCCTGCGTCGACGAGAAAGACGAATGCTCGACGAACACGTTTGGACTTCTTTGCTGATCGAAGGTTGCTTGACGTTGTCTTTGTTGCTGCTGATAAGCAGCGGGCGGTATGTACGGCTCATTCTGAAATGGTTCCCGCTCGTTGAAATTTGGAGCAGGCGCAGGCGGAAGTACGGCGTTCAAACGAAGGTTGTTCACCGTCGACTGTCCTCCGTTTTGTCCGCCGTAGAGGAATGGTGTAGATGTTGCCGTCTGATACGGCAAGGTAAAGTTGATCAGCGACATTTCTACTTTTTTCTGCGAACAGACAACAGGAAGTTCTTTCGATTAATGTTAAAGGACCTTTCAGCGATTGTATAGGTTGTCCCACGGACATCTGTAAGAACTTCGCCAACGTATTCTGCGGCGAAAGATAATAGGAGAATGTGTGAACGTAGATTCGTAAATGCCTTTTTTTTCCCGATTTGATTACTTCGACTTTACAGTTCTATTGTGAATCTGTCTAAACTCAGTTAATGCAACGTTAAGTCTACGAACGTAGTTTGTAAACTGTGCGTTAAGTAAGTAGGGAAAATAGAGGTATCTTTTAAAAATAAGCACTTATGAATCTATTCGTGAACTAGAAAAGAGGGAGAGAGAGAGAGCTGAGGCGCATCGAGGTTGAAAACGAAGAAAGTAAAGTTTTATAAAATACTTCTTTTTTATTAACGCGTTCACAAATAACGTACCTAAATTTAATACAAATTATTTCCAGTGTTATAATTTATATTAACAAAACTGCCTATTTTAAATATTTTTCTAAATTATTTAACGTATTCTATCGTAGAAAGTATACAGAGAATCTTTTCAATAAAATATAGAACAACGTATATGTATGTATGTACATTAAAGTATACGACTGTAACTTACTATAAAATAAGGATGTCTCCTTAGACAAAAACGTGGAAGCACGACAGAAGATTGATGTGTCCGTATTAATGTTTCAGCTCGGTCGATCGTGATTTTGATTGTGTAGAAAATTACGCCTTATCAGCATAAACTTCATGATCAATTGGTAAACGAAGATTTTTCGTGATAATCGTCCAATCTTTCAACGAACTGTACACAAAATATTTGACCAATCTAATTTCGCGACAATTTCGTTATCGAACAGGTTTCTCGAGTGCGTTACTTTGATCATAAACACAGCTCTTAAGAGTACTTGAATTGCACTGTAACATCTACCACTGTTTTGCATTCCTCAAAGCGAGCCAACATGTTTAACGCTTGAAACGTTCATCGGTCGTTCGAAACTTGCATTATTCACTTTTTTCCCAAAGAAACAGAGTGAAAATTGCTCGAGACAATTTAACGGCTTCTTTCTTACGTTTTGCTCCTCTTGCGTAGTACTTTTGTTGCCGTAAATTAACCTGAAACGACAAAGAAAAACGATATGTCGCTAGCACGTCGTTTACAAATGGATTATTGTTGCTAAACATACACCTATGTCGTGATAACGTTACACCGAGGAAACGAATGCGTTAATTGTATCGATCTGAAAAGTATCAGAGGGAAAAGAAATGTACGCGAGTAATTTCCATTTTCCTTGAGAAAGAGTTTTCGGTCTTTTTTAATTTAAAATCTAATACTTATGAGATTACGGAATGTTAAAGTGCATCGAAACATTAAAACAAATTTGCAATTAATAAATAGTCGTTAATGAGATAGCGTAATATAAAATAGTAAGAGATACAGCGTTCGATTAAAAGTTGCGGCAATTATACAGTGAAGAAACATATAGTGACACATATGTACGCGTTAAATTTACAGTAGTATTTCGTTGAAACGATACGCTCGTGACAAATTTCTGTTTCAAAAAATTAGCATGTTATAACTCTACACTTCTCGCTGAAGCAAAAAAACAATGAAAGAGAAAAGCTGCTAGCCATGATCACGTGAATGAGTCATCGTATTATTTCAGGAGAAATGAAATTTGTATCATTTTTATTCTATGTCAACGTGAAAATTTTGATGGCAAGATCTTTTGATAAAAGTGGGTCCAACATCGTCTCAACCTGATTAGTTTGAGTTGGATACCGATACGTACAGTAGTATATACACTACCGGCCAAAAGTTTGGAATCACCTCCCACTTTTCATCAATATTAAATCTGCTGCTAATTTTTTATAGATTTGAAGTTTACCTCAATTCTACGTTTATCAATTTATCTCGTATCAATTGATTCGAACGATAAAAAATTCTCAAATTTTTGTGTAAATTGCAATGCTCGGTGATTCCAAACTTTGGGCCGGTAGTGTACATACATAGCAATGATTTTCATGTAACGTTTGCAAGTGTTAAAACGGTAGTAAATAAAAAAGTGCATTTATTCAGAACAATATTTAATTTGCAAAATTTCTTTGTAAATTTATCGATAAGAAAGAGCTTTGATCTCCTTTCCTTTTTCAATTATGAAAACAATTGTTGTGTACCTATAAGAGTGATGACACTAAACGTTTTCCACGTTGTTTCGTTTTCTGTTTCTTTCTTATAATTCTCATAAGATATGTTTATGCCATACGAAATAGTAAGGAAGAAGAAAATATTAGTTCCAAGACTCAATTTCAATTCTGTAACTTTACAGATTGTATGAAACCCTTTTCATGAACCCCTTAACATATGATTTCTTTTCTGACTATGCGTCTAAGCGCCAGCCATTTTCTATTCTAGTACTGTACCAGGTAACAAAAACTAATCTGTCACAAATTAATTTACACTTCGTAATCCTCAGTCTTACAAATTCAAACGAAAGTTAGGATTACAATGAATTTTTCTTACTAATATAACGATTTTTGCCACATCTTCATCAGAATCTCTGCCACGAGTCTGACACGTTGTCATATGTTAAGGGGTTAATATAACTTGATTTTTGATATTTGTTCTTCTTTTCTAAAATGATAAGGTGGACTCTTATTTTTCTGCTGAGACAATTCGTCTCTATCCTGAAAGCATATTATTTTATATGGTTTACAAAGAACATTATAGATATCTATTAATTATGAAAAGATAAAAATGTCCAAGTAAATTTCTCCACGCAAGTTTTTTTTACATAATTTTAATACAATTGCGTTTAATAGATACAGTTTTCGTAGTATGAAGTAAAACAAAATTCACAATAAACGACTGCAAACGCTCAGGTATCGATAAAACATTGTAAGTCGAAACAGATATTATTCATTGGTAAACAAAAGCAAATTGGGACTTTAAAAGCGTTTCTTTCAAAACTCCATTTTGGACACTGGCTCAACTGTCAGCTGAGACAATCTTCATTGGTCTGACTTGTAATTTTGTCGACTTGTTCTTTTAGTAAATATATTTATCGCTAAGAATCGGAAAATTTATTTCGAAGATGCAGCTAAATGTGATGGATTTTTTCGAAAAAAAAAAAAATGGTTTAAGTTAATAAGTGAAATTCGTATTTTAAATGCCTGCGTCCTTTGCAGGTCAATAACAGCTGGTAGGTCAATAACCTCTGCATGGATTGTGAGTGAATGTCATTTTTGTGGATGTCTTCATTCTTTTGAAAATATTACATACTTTTCTTAGTTCGTGAATTTAGTATTAAATATAAAAAGAATTTCCTCTCTGTCTATTACATCTGCTCAACAATCCATCGTAACGTTGGTGTCGCAAGTTTCTGGCAAAAATTATATTCAATACCCTTTGTTCAGAACATTTCCAACATTTTTTTTTAACAAACAAAGAGTGCTGTTTTATTAATACTGGATCTATGCGTTAAGTAAACCTTTATTAGGTCAGTATTTTAAAGTTTTCAATCGGTATTTTAAGTAAATGGTCAGTGTATTTAATTAGTGGTCGGTATTTTAAATAGATGAACAAAATGCAATTTAATACCGACAATTAATTATTTACACTGACCAAAATATTCATTTTTACTGACTGTTTATTTCGAAAAATACTTACCATTAATGTTAAAAAAAATACTGACCAAGTAAATAGAAGTACTTTATAAGAATCACGATTCTCAACGAAAAAATGATAAATAATATAAATATTAAAAGTCTTGTAAGTATAAAGTGATTTATGGCACTTATAAACGTGAATAGGTATATGTTGCTTTTCAGGAACAATAATAGATCACATTTATTTTAGTCCAACTGATATTTACATATTTTAAAAACAATTTTAATCGCATTGAAACATTCTATTACCTATTTAACATTTTCTGTAGATTTGACATGCACGTCTCACAAGTAGATACGTCTCTTCGTCAATAAATTCTAAATCTTAACATACCTTTGTAATATTGAAGTACTATTATCAATTTTCATTTTCACGATATAATTTATAGTATTCGAAGTTTATTCAACAATTTAACTGTCCAACACAAGACATACGTATTTCATGGTACTTTCAAAAGTCCCACTTGCAAGTAAATATAAGAGGAAAGGCTGTAAGATAATTTTGATATTTGTTAAAGTGTTGAACTATTATAAGAAAGCACAAAGACGTATTAAAATTAATTTAGAAAACTTCCATTAAAAGATATCGGTAAATGTTACTTCATACGAGCAATAACGGAAAAGATTATTTTTTTCAAATTGTAATGGAATTAAATACATTCTACTATTCCCTATATTGATATAAAAATGATTTGTGATTCGTATTACGTGATGAATTTACACTACATTTTATTTACTATACTTATACTACACTTCGTTTACACTTTTAAATCAAGTAAGATTATTCACTAATATTATAAGAAATAATTTATGTACGTAGAAATCTTTCTTAAACCAATTATTGTACTTATGTACGTTACTTACTGGGTTATAAATGTTCTGTGCCATGTTGGATTATTTCTAACAACACCCTATGGAAATAATCAAGCGAGGACAAAAATGTCTTATTTTAAACAAAGGCACTAACACTTCCACCAGATGTGTCTGGTGTCCGTCTTCGAGTCACGCAGTGCACAATGCGATACCATAAAGTGAACAGTTCCTAGGTACAAGGGGACCCCAACTTTCTTTTTGGGTGCCCAGACACAGTCCTTTAGAACATTCAAAAGCGTAAAGACGTTTCCTCCGAGTCCGTCAATAAGTAGCATATCACAAGATTAAAAGACTATTTCGATACAATAATGTACGTTTATGAAAATTCGAAATCAAAGCGGGCAAAATTATTCCGTCCATTTGAACATCCGCAATCTACAACCACCGTTAACATTTAGTAAAAATAAATGATACAATAATAGTTATTGAAACTGGAAACGATTGATAAATGTAAAGTATCACACACGAGTAATAAATTCAAAGTATTCTTTCAGTGTGCAGTTCCTGTTCTCAGCTATCACGTCATGAAATCGTATGAAAAATAACAAGTTTATGACGTAGCAAGCCTTTGCATTTCTGTCTAAAAATATACGTATCTTAAACGACTACTCAGTGTCAGGTAATGTCTTTATGAAAGAAAATTATGCGAAGGCGTCGGTGTATGCGGGCGGTTTCCTACGAGAATGAATGATCCGCGCGCGTGTTAAGTATGTATACCACGTGTCTTCCGAAAGCATCTATGAAAACGGTAAACTGCTGATAAATGAATTTACCAGAAAAGCTACCAATGAACCGATAAAATTCATCCGAAGTCGAGAACAAGTTTGGCCGTTCGTCACTTTCGCCCATCGGATTACTTTCTTCGAAATCACGTATGCAAACTGTGCTTTCACTGTGCAAAATGAACCGTGTTCCTGCTATTGGGTCCGATAAAATGGATATCCTTACCTTTCATTTTCCATTACTTTCATCATCATCTAATCGAATTATCGAGAAAATTGGTTTTCAGTGTTTCACGTTGCTTCTAACGCACTCTACAACAGAAGCTCCCGAACTTTCCGAACGCACCTTGTATCTTGTAATTAATTAATCGACAGGATTTCGGCGAGTATTCGATACTTGCGATGCAATTGTGAAAACGCTAGGTTCCCTGAAGCGAAATATTTTCAAGATATCACCGATACGAGATATTCGACGATTCGAGAATTTTCAAGTTTCCTCGGCAATCAGATCGGAACCTGTGTCACGGTGTTTGTAAACGTCTGTGATTTAAATCTCTACCTCTTTTCAACATAGCTCAGTTGGTATTTTCGTCGGGATTTTCAAATCGACCTTCCGACCAAGTGGAGAATACCAAATATCCTCAAATATCTCGCAACGTAGAACATGACGGAGATGCTTACCTGATCCGGTGATCCGTTGATAGCTTTAAGATCTCCGGGAAAGCACGATAAACCTACCGGAAGCACGGTACACACGGATGCGGACAGGAACAAAAATCTCTTCCATCACTTTCACTTTCGACGGTCGGGGAATTTTCGAACGAAGAGGAGGAACTGAAAGTGAAGGACAGAAAGAGAGAAGAGAAAATGAACGGCTTGGCGGTCGTGATTTGTTTTCGAAAACGGAATCGGAGGAGATGAAATCAGTGGAAACGTATGCGCAGAGGGAACACGTGCTCGGTTGTGTGTACAACACGAGTAGCTCGTTGAGATCGCCGAGAGGCGTGCGTGAGACCGCGCGAAACGCTACGTTGGCCAGCGACAACTGAAAGAGAAGTGTTTTAACCGACTCTACATAGAATGGGGATAAAGAGAGGTGTCCCTTGATCATGAAGAGTAGCGTGGCCTACGGGTTCTCTCTCACTTTATGCTCCTTGATACCCCTCTCTTCTCTGTCGTTGCTTCCCCCACCTCCAACCATGATTGTTGCTTCACCTTCTTCTCTCGGAAGATCGTTTAATGGAGCATCTGTTTGTTTTTCCATTTTTTCTTAATTCGTACGAATTCTGCTGGCGTGAAACAATTGGTCTCGTCTCATTTCTAAGCTGGATCGACAATTTAGTTTACATGATTTTAGTACAGATGTTACAGTTAAAAGTAATCGAAGTTGGATCGAACGCCATGTTACTCCTTGTATATTCTAATTCTTTCGATAATTCATTTACTCTTGGCAATTCGCCTGAAAGAGAGTTTCTCGAAACAAGTGCTCTTGAAAAACGTCTACGCTGTCGCTATAATGTCCTTGGAATTTTTGCAACTGTTGTGTACGTGGGATAAGATATCCACGTAAAGCCAATGGTCGAAAGTAAAAGCACGTATGGCAGCTAAATGAAATAATTTGAAAAATAGGAGAAAGGTGTATTTTAACAACCACTGCTTGCCATTTGGATTTTGCGGTAGTCGTCGGAAGAGTGTAACGTAAGATCAATTATTACGAGCGTAAGTGCTAATCGATAAAGTATCGCAACGTTAAAAGGCAGGCATTAAGCGGTAGGTAAAAATTGGAAAAATTCATTACTCAATGGAACTTCAAACGTCATGGTTCAACGTACTCCTGTTAGCGACAGTTAGAAGCACCGACTCGTTTCCAATTATACGAAGTGTCCCTGAAAAAACCATTCAAACTACACCGGCATGTTTTATGAATAGGGATATGTCCAAAGACGTATTCCTGGAAAGTTACAACCAAGCAATAATCTCGTATTTGCATTTCAAACAGTTCAACGATATTCGTTTAACCTTTTTCATATTCTAGCTACTGTTACTCGCGTTAACGCAGGCAATTATTAGCGTTAGACAAAAACAGGACAAAACTGCCAATTACGGAATGTAGGATTGCTAAACTTGACTTTAGCTAAACTTTCCATCGGTGCGAGACTTCTACTTCCAAGGGCGGGCAGCGTTTTCAAATGGAGCACCGTTTTCTTTCACTCTTTTTCTGTTATAATTTATCACTTTTCAAGGAAATATTTCTGAATACACATTTTAGTGTGTTCTTCTTCTCTCCATTCGTAAAACGTATTGTTTCAGTGTAATCGTTTATTTCGGAGACATTCCATCGAACGACGCTTTCGCGCACATCCACTGTACAGGTACTGTGCTCAGCTGCGCAAGAAAGAAAAAAAAAAATGGAGGAAAGGAAGGAATATAGGGGCCCTATCGTGTACATAGCGTTGTTCTAACCATCTGTTTTCATTCTGATGTTTCTTCTCTTTCGAGACAATTTTTATCCCGCACGAGTACCTTCTCCGCTCGAATCCCTAGATGCGCCCACTCCGGAACCTTTCATTTCTCTGCACGTGGAATGGTATAACTGTATCGGAATCTCCTGGAAGCCCACCTACGTTCACCTTCTGCGTCCAGAAATATATACGCGTCGAACCATGGATACCACTTACCAATACTCCTTGGTATCGCGATATTTTCACGTAGTCACATGTTCTAACGTTATTTGCAGAATTGAACTTAAACATTGAAGGCGTACGGGTTCCAGGAAACGTCCTATCTGCAGCCACGTCTCAAGGCTCTTTCTTCCAATGGTATTTCTGTTCGTTTAGAATCGATACGTGTATTCGTCTCGAGGAGATCACTTCGAAAGGATAATAAAAATATTAACGACTGTTGCAACTGTTTCTGAAAGAATTTTTTCACAGCTTGCATCGAGTTTTCACGCACACCGACAGAATAATACGTAAAAGTAAATCTAAAGAGGAATGAACTCTTCGAGTTCAAACGATAAGTATACACTACCGGCCAGAAGTTTGGAATCACTGTGCATTGCAAGTTAGAGAAAAATTCTGGGAAAAAAGTCAGCAGCTTTAAGAATTTTTTAACGAATTTTGTATCATTCAAATCAATCGATATGAGATAAATTGCTATTTATCTCCACAATATCAATATCAAGTCTATGAAAAATTAGTAGCAGATTCAGTACTGACGAAAATTGGGAGGTGATTCGAAACTTTTGGCCGGTAGTGTAGGTACATCACGATGGTGCCCGAATATTTATGCGATAGACTGTATAATTTATTGTCACTATCGTACTGCTATTATACCATCGACAGATTACTAGATATTTTACTGTAACTAAATAATCATTACTTAATGAATTAATAGAAATCAACTTTTTCAATCTTGTGATGTTAAATATATAAAAGAGAATTGAAACTTGTTGAAAGAAAGGGGAATTACAGTTTATGAACTAAAATCTACCAATGATAGAGTCAAGTAGGTGCTTTCAGCGTGAATATAATTACTTATTTTTATCTTCAAAGTAAAATTTGCAACTATTAAAATAGCAATATATTTTATAACAATAATTTCATAATAACTATAAACACACGTAAAAAGGAATAATGATAATCTGATCAACGGTCTCTTATTATATCTCGCAATAAATTCTCACGCACTCTCTGATACCAATAACAACGCGGTTCTACTGTTTTACACCCTGTTTCTCTGCATGATCCGCTCGTTTTCCAAATCTTGAGACGATTCGACAAACACACTACATTCACGCCATCACTCACAACATATTATTAAACCAATTCCACAACGCAAAAGTGCTATAGTTTAATAATTAACATTTCTTTGGTCTTATATGACGCATGACTTCTTTTATACGATTTGAAAACAGATGCACTTAGAAAGAACTTACAAGTACAAAATAATTATTCTCATTTAGTGAGTCATACGTACGAAAAACAATTTTATTAGCCCATAAAACACCCAAATGTAAAGAAGTTGCAGTTTAATGACGTTTAATTGATAACTTAGCATAACGATGTAAGATAAGAAAAAATATAGCAACCTCCAATAAGTGCGTTTAAAATTAAACGCCTGTAAAATTAATAATACAAAATTATACTACTTTTACTTATTTCGAAACGTAAAACGTGTATTATGGAATAATAACGAACAAGAAGTATAGGTGCTGATTTTGCGGAACAAATTTGCAAATTTATAGGAAGTAAATTAAACGTTACATTTTCTCACACATGTTCTTACTGATGACGTGTTAGAGAGCATTTTTACTATATACATATTGTAATAGTAATTATTATCTACAGCCATCACACCTACCCTACCAGCCAAATGTTTAAATTCATTAGAGATTGCAAGGTAAAGAAGAATTTTGAGAGAAAAAATGAGCAATTTAGGAATTTTTTAAACAATGTTTTGTTATTTAAAGTACATTACTATTAGGCCTTGTAATTGTTAACAGATTTAATATTTATATAAGTTGAGCCACTCAGAAGCCAGAATGATTAACTTCACTTTTTGACATTCTTCCAATTTTAGTATTAAAAATTTTCAATTTTATTTGATTATTAGTCACTTTGGCTTCTGAAGGCTCAAATTTTAAATTGGCTTAAACAAATTTTTTTTTTTAATCGTATATATACATACAATGCGCTTCTGGCAACAGTACCCACTGTTATCGACCCGCTTATAAATAATTTAACAGAGAAAAATTGATCATCGATAAATTTAGACTTCCAAATAATTTCGTTAAAAAGTCAAAGTCACTGCAATTTTTTTTTTAGTAAAGCCACAGTATTTGTCACTTGCAGTGTTCCAGAAGGTCTCAAAATGAAGCAAATGATATTGTATTTGATTCTTATTAATATTTTACATCGACAATTATGTTAAGGTTGCAATATTGTAGCTTAGTTAGGTAGCAGTACGCATACTCGTTAATAAAATTAGGACACTTACCGAATCAGAGCTACATTTATACGTTTGGATTATTACGAGATCTCCAAAAAACAAGTCGATTTCAATTAATCAAATTCACACACATTTTTGTTTTAAGTTTACTAAAAATAAAAGTCGACATTTCCATCATAACTTATTTTGATAAATTATCAGTCTGTAGAAAAATGATTCAGTTTGAAATCTTATGGTATAAGTGAGTACACATACACTACCGGCCAAAAGTTTGGAATCACCTCCCACTTTTCATCGATATTAAATCTGCTGCTAATTTTTTACAGATTTGAAGTTTATCTCAATTCTACTTTTATCAATTTATCTCATATCAACTGATTCGAATGATAAAAAATTCTCAAAGTCGCTGACTTTTTTCTGCAAATTTTTGTGTAAATTGCAATGCTCGGTGATTCCAAACTTTTGACAGGTAGTGTATGTTTGATAGCATGAGGTAATTAAAGTGGTGATAAAACACAATTTGAAAGAAATAACACCTTCTGTATGAAGATGGTAGATGTCATAATACCTACGAACATTAAACGAAACGGGGCATGTTCGAAAGTTAAGTACACGTAGATGTAATAATTGACAAAACGTAAATGTGAAGAGAGAATTTACATGATGAATGAAATGTGCACGTGACAAAAACCATGTTAAAACATATATTCTAATTTTATACTCGTAATAAAAGTAACTTTGTGCGATATATCCTTGGATTTGTTTCGCGATCCTCGACAATTTGAAAACGCTGTGGAAAACGTGGGACGGTAATTTAGACTCTAAATAATAGATCCGGTACAAGCCTTCTGGGTGGCCTAAATCGTATATTTTTATATTTAAAAAATATTTTTTCATTATCTAGTAAAATATTTTACAGAATACTTGCTCTTATAATATAACTCTTTCATCGCTTATAAAATAAGTGATAAATTCAACTTTTTCAGATTTTTGACTTAGGACACTTTCATAATCACCAGCACGTATGTATGCGTACTTCAAATCGAACCACTTATTATTTCAAGCAACATAGATATTTTACAACGCCTACTGTTAGTAGCCATTATTTATACAAATCACACGTTTACCACTTTCAGCGTAATGCTGCATTGACACGTCTATTTATTAGCGGTTGAATGAAGCTTCTACGTGAGTAAATAGTAGGAAACAGAAATTTCGAAACTGTTGAATCGTACGTGATAAACTTTTCCTATGTTTCTCTTTTGCCTTCGTCGTGACGCAACCATAATCTTGAGATCCTTAGGAACGAACGATTTGCTTTGATATTTGTGGTATCAGAAATTGCGATATTTACAGAAACGTAGCTTTGAAGTAAACTTATGACTTTGAACCAGAATAAAGAACAAAAGTATAATATACTTTCGTTAACCGTATCGTGGAATGTAAATGGCAGAAGTACGTTGAATTCTTCAATTTTTCAATGTTCAATGATACAATTATATTTTAACCCTTTGCACTCGGAGGTCATTTTGCTATAGAAAAGTTTGCAAATCGGATCTTTGAAATTTTTTAAAATTAACGCAGAAATGAACTATACTATTTTACTTAAATATTCAACGTATTCCCTATTTCACTATAATGAACAAAATATACACTACCGGCCAAAAGTTTGGAATCACTGAGCATTGCAATTTACACGAAAATTTGCAGAAAAAAGTCAGCGACTTTGAGAATTTTTTATCATTCGAATCAGTTGATATGAGATAAATTGATAAAAGTAGAATTGAGATAAACTTCAAATCTATAAAAAATTAGCAGCAGATTTAATATCGATGAAAAGTGGGAGGTGATTCCACATTTTGGCCGGTAATGTAGGTCCCGTAGATCTGCTCTCCGACTTGATTAATTATTTACCAAGTGACGATTATTTAATGTCGCTTCTCAGTCGCCACTCGGTGTACAAAGGGGTAACATGTAATAATGCATGATAAATTTTGTTTTATGCTTCACACAAAATTTTACCTTTTCTACATATAGGTATGTAAATCCTCTAATTATTTGTAATTAATTAACGATGCCTTAATAGTGTTGTAACACCAAATATCAATTTTAATTCTATTTAACAAAGGTTTTTATTTGAACTTGCTTCGCACGATTAGAGGAGATGGTTTAAATATGGATTAGCACTTTTATTTCAGGATTTATTGTTAAACCTGTGGATGATTTTCAAGATATACTACTTGAATATATATCTATAACATTTTACTATATAATATGAAATCAAAATGAGCTGAACAAAAGTCACATATGTTGCAAATGATACATTTAAAATAAGAGGGAAAATCTTCATTTTAAGAAAAGTGGTCTAAATATGGGCCACTCGTAAACTAATCAAAATGAGAAGTAAGAACTGCATATTTTCAGGTTGAAGTATAAGGTTTATCTACGTATATGTTAGAATTATGGTAATAAATAAAAGATATTGTTTTAATTATAAATCTTCTTTATTCTGATACGCGAGGAAGGCACGTCGCTATGCGATCAAACAAACATAGACAAGACACTGAGAGAAAAAAAAAACATATCAGCGTCACCCATACTAAACAGATGGTTACTATGTTATTTCTATATATATATATATATTAATGGAGTATTTACATCGTTACTCGCAAAAGATAGAAACATTCGTTTAACGTGAATTAAACAACGTTATTAGCATACATATGTAATATTTATAGATACATTTGTAAACATTATTAGTACACAATAACGACGCTATATGGGTACGAATTACGTATAAATAGGAAGTGTTCAGAAAACTTGGTGTCTATCCAAAGAATTTTTTCGGTAAGTGCTTCTTCATTCTTATCTTCTCATTCTGATAACAATATGCTATTTTACGTTTAACGTGGTAACGTGCAGCAGCATAAGTTGAAAGTACTACTTCCTTTCACTCATCTGACAAGAAATAGCAGAACAAAATGTTTGTTCCAATTATTTCGGTTTCACTGGATTCGGTTTCACTTTGTGACACTTGAAAGTAAAATTACTTTCGCTATTTATATTTCAAACAGCTTTTGCAATTGTTTGTAATATCTTTGCTGAATAATTCTGGTCGTTGATTAGCACATAATAAACCAGAAGTTGGTTATTTTCAATACTGTTTACATTTAATAGATTACGTGTGCAAATATTATTAAACCCTTCCGGATATTCCGATCGAGCTCTTCCCACAAAAATTCCATCGGGTTCAAATCCGGTGATTGTGCTGGGCATGTCATATTCCTCAAGACCCGCTTTGTTTCTTTTTTCAATAAGAACCCTTTACACAATTTAGATGAGTGCTTAGGGTCGTTATCTTGCTGCATAATAAAATTTCTACCTATTAACCGTTGACCTGATGGTAGAGCGTGCTGCTCGAGTATCTGTTTATAGTCTTCTTTTTTCATTGTATTTTCTATTTTGATTAGATCTCCTACTTCAACCGTTGAGAAACATCCCCAGACCATAACTGAACCACCGCCATGTTTGACAGTAGGTATAATACACTCTGGCAACATTTTTTCTTGTACAGATCGGCGAACAAATATCCTTCGGTGCGACCCAAATATTTCGAACTTGGATTCGTCAGTCATCCGTAGGTGTCCAATTTTTGTGACTTTTTGCCCAATCCAACCGCATTTTACGATTTTTCGACGAAAGCAATGGTTTCCTCACTGCTATACGGCCATTTAAACCTGCAGCTCTTAGTCGCCTTTTCACCGTTGTCAGAGATATTGGATTCGGTCTACTATCATTAAGTCCTACACGAATTTCCGAGGCCGTTAGTCGTCTGTTTCGTTTGCAAATAATATTTATTCTTACATCTTCAGCTCTCGACGTGATTTTGGGGCTTCCTGACCGTGGTTCGTCTTTCAAACTACCAGTATCCGCAAAACGTCCGCCCTTGTATGACACTCACAATTTCCTTGCGATATTCCGCATAGAATAACCTTCCTTTCTAAGTGTGATAATTGCACTTCGAGTTTCAATACTAATTTCTATTCTTTTTGCCAGTTTAAAGTATTAATGTAAAATTTTAGCCGCTGATCACGTTTCAACGCCTTCGTTCACGAGAATGGTGGCAATGTATAACAAATGTCCGATTTATACATTTTCGGGGCCCCCAGACCAGCCAATTGGAATCTAAAATTGTAACATTCGACGCTTATTGGTAAACAAAAGAATCGCGAATTCCTATATAAGGCGAAAACAGAGTATCTTTCCCGGCAGTAGAAAAGTTCATTCAGAGCCTTACCTTAAACTGAGTGTATGAATTATAAAATGGTATTATGGACATAAGAAAATGCTGAAATCTCTTATCGATATCAGTCAACGACCAAATAACTTCCTATTAATTCCTGCTCCACCCACTCCGCAAGGACTTTATTCGCCTTAGGCGCATTCGTTGCAGAAAGCTGTGAACATGCATACATAAAAACTACTTGTTACGAATGTTATTCGACAATACAGTGAGTCAGAAAATTATTGGCGGTCGCAAATAATTAATCGGAATATGAGCAATAAAAAAATTTTAAAGAAATTTTCAATATTTTTTGTCGCTAAATGTGTAGTTAAGGAAGTGAACTAATAAAACGATAAAAGAAAACTGCAAAATTGCGACTTAAAATTACGGAAAAGGGATGTACAAGGATTCTCTGCTTTAATGTGAGAAACAATAGAAACAATATTATCGTGATTAATATTTTCTGGACATTGTTTTCATTTAAGAACTTCTTCAAATCATTTTGACATCGATTCTATTGCCTTTTTTCAAATAATGCTTTTCAATATTTTACCATTCCTTTTTTAATCTATTTTGTAAATCTGATTTACACCATATCGACAGTATCGGTATCCGGTGCTTAGAAAGTTGAACAGTATGGAGAATGCCTATTTTCTCAACATTTTATTTTAATCTGTTTGTATAAAATATTAAAATACATCGTTTTATCTATAGTTTCAGTGATAAACTGTAATTTGTCTATAGTATTGTAATTAACACACTTCCAAATGATTGCATTTCTACCTTCGTATAATCGGTGAATAAAAACATTTAGATTTCATCTCTTCACATGGTTTTCTCCCAATTTTTGCACGACCATCGTCATTTAATTGCCTAATGTTACATTTATTTACATTGCAGAATATTACAACAAACTATACTCTGGAGTCTAGAGGAATTAATTCAACTTTTAAGTATAATTGTAAGCTTTGGACGTGTATTGGTTAGGTACCAAATTCAGTTCGCACTTTTCCCATTTGCGACAGTTACGTATGGTTCTTTCTGGCTATTATATTTCTTATTTTGTAATACCCTTCAATTTTCTCCACTGCATGGGGTATCTTCGAGAAAAATTCTAAAAGACAGCATTAATTTTCTGTGTTTTCACTTTGGACATAATGAAATGTAAGTACTTCGAACGAATGTAGTGCATTCTTCCTGGCGCTAATTTTCTTATTTTCAATTTTTTCTGTATATTCATACCTTCTAATAATATTTCACACGGTTCTACAGCTTCTATATGCCTTTCCAATTTTTCTACATGATTTTCAGTTTCTTTTTTATTTCTCTCATATTTCGACTTACTGAATGAAACGCTAGCTCAACGCTGTAATATATTATCGTAAGACCACGAAACAACAGGGAAGGTCAAAATCGCGTAGATTAAATATATTATGTGGAATGTATCACGTATGCTAATAATGTTGTGACCCAAATAATGATTTTGTTATTCCGTTTCATAGTTTTATCGTTCAGACTCTAAACTATACATATTTGACAGAAGAATGTTGGAATTTATTTTATTATTCTTTCCTTTTGTTTTTCAAATTTCTCTTTTCTCTACATGCGTCGGTAATTGTGTGACACTGTGCATATTCTCGTATTAATCACGCAGGTATTTCGATCTACTCTTACCAGTAATTTATCCCCTATAGCTGTGTATTCATGAATCAGAGAATGATTAAAATGAATTACTTAACCCTTTCGTTACTAAAGGTGGGTTAGGTTTACCGAATACTTGCTTCTGATATTGTCTTGGCAACTGTGTAAACAAAATGAGAATTAGTAGCAAACATTTAGACCGTTCAGTAGGGATAACGCATCTTATTTGAAAAGTTTTATTTCAGTAAAGTATTTTTGGGTGTGTACCATTACTTCTTATATTTTTCGGATCGTTTTTTCATCGGATTATTTTTTCTTCAATTTTTGAAATTTTAGTGCTCAAAAATATAAACGACGAAAGGAGGAAAAACAGATACTGTTTAACAGTGGGTACTGGATAACAGAAGATAGTATCAGTTTGATAAACGGTAATAATTGTCATTACTGTTGAGGCTTCCGGTTGTAAGCCGTGTTCTTATGGAAAAAATATTCCGACGTTTCATAATCATTGCAGTTCATCAGGGCTCGAATGACATACTGATAATGGCGAGTGCGTAGTAGAGGTGTTTAACTGCTCATGTTCCAGTTTATTGCTTTATGTTGCAGTTGAGTGCTTACTAATCGGAAAGAATTTTAATTAGGCAGCTGAGCAATTAAAAAATCAGGAGGAGGGAATTCCAGATTGGGTTTAGCTAGTGTTCTGCAAAGGTGTTTCATTATCTCCAACGTTCCCCTATATTTCCTGGGGAAATATCCTTTTGGTTTAATTTCTGCTTCGTTAAACACTCAACCCATGTCTCACACGTGAACAACTAATCATTCAATAAGTGCAATTTTATTTAATTACTTTTCCTCATTTTCCATATTGCATTATCCTTTCTATTATGACAACAAACATGAGTTACAGCATTATAAATAATGAACAACTTATTTCTATACACCTAGGAAATAATTAAAATAAAAGAAGAATAAAATTGGACTTTTTTGACTCATCAATTTGAGAAAAATGTGAACGTTAAGGGGTTAAAGAGAATCTTAAATCCTGTTGTCGCTTATGTTCTCTGAATCGTATACTCACACTCCTGCCAGTTTTTCCAATGTTGACCTTTCCGCATCAAGAAAGTATTTTGTAAATCCCCGGCGATGAAAGTTGCGGTTGCGAATCCTTGGGAGAGGTAAGGATTTATCTAATTTTTAATTGTGTGGTGAAGATGGTTCTGATGTTGTGCTTTCTTAGTATCCTGTCGATACGGTTAGTTGTCCATTGTACGTAAGGTAGTAAGGTGAAGTTAACGTTATTGTCGCTGTCCGAAATGTGTTGTCTGTTCTTAGGGTGCATGATTTTGTCAATTGTGCGGTCTATTTTCGATCGCTAAATCGGTTAACGTTGCTATGAGCTACAAACAATTAAATACAGTAGACTCCGTCTTAACCGGCCCGTATGATACCGGACCTCTGGCCGGATAAACGAATAGCCGGTTAATCCGATGATATCACTTATGGGTTGTGAATATAGTATTTATTATTTACACATAAAATCTAAATATAATATAATATGTCGTTAATATGATTTAAAAACATATGAGGAAATAATGTTTATTGAACATTTATTTACACCAAGAAACCAATAATAAGATTCGGTATGGCTGACGATGAGTTTGATGTGCAACGGTTATCGATTGTTTCATGTCGAAGTCCATTACTACTATAGAAAAATCGCTATCTATTTCTGGGGAAACTATTGACCGATTAAAGCGAAGCCTATTGTGAAAGTCGCAGGTTTTCACTATTTTCGGCCTAGAACTGTAATAAATCTAAAGATTGTTACATTCTTCGATGCCTGTCGCTTGTTTCTGCATCGTTCCAATTTCGATGAATTGACATAAATCTACAAAGCGTATGTTTTAAATTTTCACTACAAGCTCAGATAAGAAAGTTGTAAAAAGTGACCTTTACAATTTTCTTCACGATTCCTACAAATTCCAATTTTTTCAAAATTTTTTGGACACAACTAATCCTTCTAACTTGTCGAAAAAACTCAAGTCCTTTGGTCCAATTTTAAAAATAGTGGCCGTGTCTTTTTAGGTTTGTATCTTAGTAGGTCTGCGTCTTCTGACGTTCTGCAATAGCTGACTCAATGGAACTCAATCTGGTGTATCGCTCAAGTTCTTTCAGTCGAATGTTCACACTTCTCCCAGTTTCTCCAATGACGACAGGACACATTGTTCTCCACACATCTTCCTGGTCATCGTTGACATCTTCATGGAACACCTACACTCTGTTCAAAATGAGAGTAACCTCGCTTCGCGCATGGGGCGTGCCTAAGGCAGAGCTAGAACCACTAGAACGTCCAAACCCCCACTTAACCACCTACGTTTTTCTCCGTCTTACCCGTTGCTACGCTCTCTGTCTATGCGCAGAACGGACGAGAATCGGTCCGAGAGCGAGGTTACTCTCATTTTGAACGACGCATAGAAAAGCGAAGCCTCAAAGAAGCACCACTCAAACCATCTCAATGGTCAGATATATGGATGATCAGTAACTTCCTCAGCTTCGTCAACTCCCTCCATCCTAATATACAATTTAGTATGAAAATTGAGACAAACAACGCAATATTCTCACTAAATATGTTGGCTACAAGGAAACTTGATGGGCCCTTAGGTCATCAGGTATGCCCAATCAACATTTGTGAAAGGATACACTTGCGTCAAGAACATGACCACATCAGATCCACCCTACAGCAGAACGGATTTTTTGGATCGAAAATAGACCGCACAATCGACAAGATCGTACACTCTAAGAATAGACAACACACTTCGGACAGTGACAATAACGTTAACTTCACCTTACTACCTTCCATACAATGGACAACTAACCGTATCGACAGGATACTAAGAAAGCACATCAGAACCATCTTCATCACACACATAAAAATTAGATAAATCCTTACCTCTCCCAAGGATTCACAACCGCAACTTTCATCGCCGAAGATTTACAAAATACCTTGTTCATTCGGAAAGGTCAACATTGGAAAAACTGGGAGAAGCGTGAATATATGATTCAAAGAACATGAGCGATGCACCAGAATGGGTTACATTCAGTCAGCTGTTGTAAAAGATCAAGCGATAACAGGACATAAGATTCTTTTTAACGAAGTAAAAGTGAATATTTTCCTAGAACATATTGGGAAAAGTTGGAGATAATGAAACACCCTAGCAACAACAATAGTGATGCAGTACACCAGCTAAACCCAATTTAGAGCTCTCTCCTCCCAGTGTTTAATTGCTTAGCTGACCAATTAAAATTCTCTCCGATTGGTAAGTAGTCAACCAAAACATAAAGCAATGAACTGGGAACATGAGCAGTTAAATAACGCAAACGTAACGTTACGCAAATAATGTAAACGTCGGAATATTTCTTCCATAAGAACATGGCTTACACTCGAAAGCCTCAACAGAAACAACTGTGTCATATAATAATAATTGTATTAAAAAGAAAAGCAAAGCATAAGAAACAAAAATTCCTGAGTATCTGAGAATATGAAGAATAGTTATCGATAGTTATATGGAGGAACATAGACTTAGAAATGTTAAAATTTTTATCCGCAAAATGATCTTAGCACTCTAAACTCTGGAATCAGAACACGAATTATCAATTTCTCATCTAAGGTATTAGATTATTTTAAAATATTTTTTTCCTGAAGAATTTATAGATCTTGTTACAGAAAAAACTAACAGTTACTGAGGATGTGAAATAAATAATAATTACTTCGCTGATAAAATTGGAACAACTAGCAGTGAGATGTGTTGTTTTTCGCATTTACGTTAATGATGTCTCGAAACAAAAAATTATGTTGTAGAAAATATTGGTCCAACGATAAACTTTTAAAGAGTGACAGTTTTGGAAAAGTCAAGGTGTAAACACAGATACTTTATTTTATTAATACAAGAACTTCTGATCGTCTGCAGAAAATAAGCAACCTCACTAACAAACTTCGTAAATCTTTTGTAGAGTGTTTCCGAACTTATGTGTTGATGAAAGTTTTTATTGTACTAAAATATTTATGTTATGTGATTGCAAAACTGGATATATTCAAGATATGATAATCTACATACATAGGGGTTAATTCTGACAACAGTTGAAAACGAAGAATTGAAAAAATGGTGAAACGTTGCTCTTTTACTTTTGAAGCCCTATCTGGGAGAGGTCATGCGTTATATGCGAACAATTATTACACTAGTCCAGTACTGCTGTGGATCAGAAAAATCTACCCTTTGCGTTCCTATGTCGAGTCAAACTCGAGTCAAATTCGACATACGTAGGAATTTTTGCCTTCAGATATCATAGAATGATAAATTATAAATGATAATAAACCTATTTTTTTATGCATTAATATTATACTGAAACTTAACATTTTATAACCAATATTACGCTGAAATATTGAAATAAAGGCAAACTACATGGTATTGCCCGACAGTGACCAAACGAGTGCAGACTAACTGGACTATTCGGATCGCAAAGAGAATATTTAATTAAATAATAACTGTTAGGTTTTCTGTAGAAACGGTTTATGGGACGATCTAACGGGAACGGTTATTTTTGAGTACAGGATTTTCGTTTATTGCTTGCACGGATCTCATTACCTCCTCCGAGGGTCACTAGAATTGCTTTGGTAGATTTTTAGTAATTTGTGTCCCTCGCGCTCAATAGCCTACGAACGTACCATAAACCACGAATTTCCGAACGGCACATCTGTATGTAACGGTCCGCTTGCCCATTAGTCACCCGGAGGAAATTCCAGATTTTTGAGACCTTCGGCCCACCCCTCGCGACCGTCTCCCACCCTTCCAAGGTGATAGCGCGCTAAGGGCGCACTGGAAGGGCGGTAAAGACGATATTAGACACGCTGATTAACCAATCAGTGTGTCCCAACAAAAATCCCTCTCACGGACGTTCGAGACGCGACGTTGACGAGGGAGTCGAGTGGTAGTCGTTCAACCACCAGGAGAAGCAAGAAGCAACCAGCTCACATCACGCGATACCATAGATCAGTTTTTACAAGTCCCAATCATTTGGGTGATCCTTCGAACCAGTATCTAGACGGCACAACATCGTGCAAACACTACAAGGCTCGAAAGTTCATCGCCACAATCACGGGCATTACCAATAACTAATATTAATTAGGAATTTTATTTTTATGTTCATAAGTTAGTAGTAAGCTGCCTCCCCTATTTTCTCTTTTCTCCTAAAAGTATTTTACGGTGCACGCAGTAACTATGCGTAGTTACGACAAAATAAAAGAAGGATTTGTGTTTTTCTATTCTATGTACGTGAATGTATTTCTTTTGTTGGAATATACAAGTGCTTTGTGAAAAAGAATAGCAAGAGAGTTTTCCATTTTGCTTTCACAAAGAAATTCCATCAAGCACACTTTAATTTACTCCACAAAAATGTGGATTACTGTAATGTGCAATACTGTGAAAAAAAAGAGACGAAAGGGAATGCCTGAAGTTGTCAATAAATTAAAATAAAGAGATGTATATTTTCGAACAACAAACAATTTATCAGCTCTCAAATGGTACGACAAACGAGAGATCTTTATGTTATCCATTTTTCACAATGCTGAATTAGTTGACACGAAAATAGAGCATCACTAAACACAAGAAGTTATACGAAAACCAGGAAGCGTAGTTGACTACAATTTTTCAACGCGAGCAGTCGGTAATAATGATATGATAATAAGTTCCGTTCAATCTACAAGAAAACTATCATATGCTATAAAAAAACTTTTTTTATAGGTTAGATATTTGTGTTTGGAATTCATATGGTTTATGTAAATAAAAAACAAAGAACGGTATATTAATCGCAAGTTTCCACCTTAAATTAATCAGTAAAATTCTGAGAAAATATCGCAAAGATAATTTTAATCATATTGCCATGAGATATGGAGATAAAAGTACATTAACAATAACCATTGAAAAAAGGCATTGTTTATTTATACGATATACAACGACAATTCTATTGCTATTAACAAATTTATGAAGTACAGTGGCGGACAAATGTATTCGTACACCCTTTAAAATAAAATAATTTTTTTAAATGAAAAGAAATGAAATTTTCAGCATGTATATAACTGGCATAAATCTACAAAACTTTTTTTTAAATTTTCATTACAGGCTTAGATAAGAAAGTTGTAAAAAACCACCATTACTATTTTCTTCGCAATTTCGAACAATTACAATTTTTTCAACATTTTTTTACACGTCATATAGTAAACTAATCCTAACTTAAAAAAAAAAAACTCAAATCGTTTGGTCTAATTTTAAAAAAGTTATTCTGTTTTGAAGGGTGTACCAATACTTTTGTCCACTACTGTACGTCTGTGCGTACATATATCCTTATTTCAAAATTTTCCACTTAAAACTGCATTATTAAACAATATTTTTAATATATATAAGTTCTTAATTTGTTATACATTAATTTGAAATAAGTTAAATAAAAAAAAGAATTTGCATCATACGACAAAGTAGCAGATGTTACACTTTGAGGCAAAATGTAGACTCGCGGCTCAACTGTCCCGTATAGCGGCAGCACGCCGTAACGAAAGGGTTAGCGCAGTTTTGTAACATGATTAATTCGAATATTCCGACGAACGGCAGTTCAGGATCATTGACCTCAGTTGTTATAATAAAAAATCATTCTGTCGCAACTGCTTATTCGTTCACTGTCACAATTATGATTGTGCCACAAATTGTGAGGTAGCAACAAAATCACAATCAAACACGGTCGTGAATGCGGTATGCGTCAAGTGCATCGAAAACGTCAGAACCTGGAACGTGCATGCCGCGTGAATCGACACACGCCAGTGAATCCAAAGAAAAGACTGACAATGAAAGGGGGTCAGATGTATGGCATACGCGCAATACGGAATCATTTTGTCGCTGCTTATGTTTTAGCCTCTTATTAACGATTTAATGAATAACGAAACACACGATAAAACGGCAACAATTCGAGTTATAATCGATATTACAATCATCATCGTTATTATCAGTTTCATAATGCATAAATGGGTAAGTACATGTTATAGTAGCACGGACAGTGTAATAAAGGCCTATTAATAATCAAACAGATAAAGAAAATAAAAATTCAAATTACAATTAAAGTCGAAAGTGAGGTAAGAATCGGGAATATTCTAAAGAAATGAGAAACTTGGCGGCAAGTTTGAATAAGGAATAGGTTAGAAGCTTGTGCAATAAAAAGTAGTAAATATGTGGTTAATGTCTACTATGACATTATTTAATTTTCTTGCTTTAAACATAGTATATTTTTATATTTCAATCGTTAAAAAAAGGAACAATTACAAAGTTTTCTGCACTATCCAACACTATAAAATCCTATTGAAAACTAGCATTAGGAAAAATACTGAGAATGTCAATGGATACGTGTGTCAATTGTATATTTCCCTATATCCGACTAATTTAATATCATAACCAAGGTTTTGATTATTTTTTTATTATTTCGCCATAAAATTGCAATTGAATCATACAAGTAAACCACAAGTCTGCATTGACATAAATGTGGTTTTCTACAGGAAGTCCGGTTATGCACATAGTGTGCGTTCACGAGATGTTGGCTAGTCAGAGTGTTTACGTTCTCACTCTGTTCTACCTCTCCTACTACCACACGCACTGCCGTTATTGGTTACAGCCAGTGACAAAGGACGACGACGAACACATTGAGACAAAGTGAAATAGTACTTACCTACATTTTATGTGCATGCATTATACTATACATACTTATATAGAAAAATATTTCGCTGTAAGAAAGTATTGAATCCGTCATATTCAATACGTTATTTAACGTTCATTAAAGCGTGAAACAAAGTTCGATGTTGCGTGTTTATTATAATGATTGTGTGCAATGAAAATTGGTCGGTAAACAACGATCACGAGTAAACGGTCAAATCGAGAAATATGTATCGGTATACACGGTCGTAACCCCGCAGAAAAGACTGAAAGCGGATCAGATGCCTGATGTGCAAAAGCCCGTGATAGGTATACCTCTCTCGGTTCCTTGTGCAATCAACGATGAACGAGTTGCAAACAGTTGCAATATAACGTAGTACGAGGGACACGTGCAAACACCTTTCCTTACCCTTGGAAGAAGGAAGCCTCCGTACCAGTTCGAGAATTATTGCGAGCACTTTCCAACCTACATATGTATACATATAACGCGGATATGCGATGACGGTTAGGATTCTGGGAAATTAAATGGCAGAGATTTTGGAATATGTATTGCTCTCCATGCTAATCAATCTTTTGTAAGGATTAGAAGGATAAGAGGGAGCAGGCAGTTTCAAGGTAATGAAAGTTAGTATTAGTTATGGCATTGCAAAAATATATTACTTCAAATAGTGCGTACAGAATGAATTGTTTATTTTTATTTATATGTTCTATTTTCTTAATCTTATTTTTCTTATTTTATATTTTAATTTATTTTAACACTAACCGTACCACGCCCCGGTCAAATGACCGATTTTAAAATTTCAATTTAAAACCATGCACCTGTTTTTCCCCTGTATTTTCTCAAAAATAAAAATATGTAATTTTTCTTTTTTTATTATTATCTAAAGGCTGTTTCCTATATTAAATTGACAATCACCTGCATTCCTTTCGGAAGAAATATGATTATTTCGTAACCGGTTATTTGCCCAGATAAATGTCGGTACGGTTAGTGTTAATCATACTATAACATGAAAAAATACTAGTTTGCAAATTTTATATTTGAACTATAATTTTTCTGTTATGCTTCATATTACCATTTACAAACTGTAAGGCATTTGGAAAATATCAAAATATCATACAAAAAAAATCTAATGACTTTAAGAAAATAGAGAGACTTGAGAAAATCTTGTCAGTAAAGAAATATACCTATACATTTTTTGTCATTATCGATCAGACTTTTGTCTGAATTAATATTATAACAATCAATTTCTATTATAACAAATATCATTGTATTTTCCTTAATAATTTGTATTTTTAATTTACATTACTCTGCTCATATTAAGTTTCAGATTTTATATTACCTTTTAGTAAACTTATGTTAAAATACAGAAATATCTTTTCTTGCTGTATCAGGCTATCACTTTGTCAATATTGTTTAATCTTTAAAACATTTAATCATTAAAAACATTCTTATCTACGTTATGGAAATGTATTTATGAACACAATTCTATTTTTAATTTTATGATATTAGAAGGCAGTAATGCAAAAGACACTTCTTCACTTGAAGTAGAAAATCCTACATCAGCCAGTTTATAGTCGAGACATTATTCTTTCTGACTTCCATTTGTTTCAGTTAGTGCAACATACCTTATATGATACACATTTGAAAAATGTAAGGAAGTTTCAAAATTAGATTGGAAATTTTATGGCTTCAAAAATACCTGAATTGTTTGTCGAACTATTCAATTTTTGTCCAACAAGTGATGAAAGGGTACAGATAACAAAGAGATGCATTTTGATAAAAAAAAAAAATGTATTAATTTATAACGTTGGTTCAGAAAGACAAACAAACATTTGTATAAACTTAATAATCACAAGGGGAACGCGTGTCTTGAGGTATTTGGATGAAATTTATCCTAATAATTGTACTGCTTGATATTATTATTGTAAAACAGTAGGATATTATTGTTGTAAATGGATATTATATGTTATATAATAATATTGTTGTTATAAAATAGTAGGCTACAATTCTCAAATATTTTTGAGAAATTGAACTTTAAAGTTGAAGAAGCTTTGTCATCTATACATTTGATCAAGACTTCATCTAAATGGTTGATAATGCAGCAGTAGAGTAGCAGATTTTTAGACAAGCAAATACAGAATTTCAGTTTTTGTACTACTAGCTTTCCTTTATTATGTAATTTATTTATTTCAAAATACTATTATTAGGATGAGTTTCATCTAAATCAATTTTCCTCCTGTTAATAAGTAGTTATCAGAAAAACACTACAAAACATGTAAATATTATCACCCTATCATTATTAAATAGCTTATTATGTGGGTTCTAAAACAACCAGTACATAAATTTTCTAACTTGTTTGTATTTTAGAATTTGTTTGTAGTAAGACTCTTTGTATGAACTTATTTATCTTATCTGTATAAAAAGTTGTATAACTTAAATATGCTATTTTGCAAACTGATAAATTTACATATGAGCCACTAAAATCTAATCTTAATTTTTCCAACTGAACCCAATTGGAAGAGAGAATGTTTTTGTATGAGCTTATCTTCTCAAGAAATTAAAAACAATATATAGGGTGTTTCATTTATGTTAGCCACTGTTATATGTATGTTTGTTATTTTGGGCAATACAGAGAAGTATGTCAGAAAAAAATTTTTCAATTTAGTAGAATACATATTCTGACTAATGATTTAAATATTCAAGATCACATTTTTCAAATTTTGAAAGTTATTGCTATTTTTTATAACAGCAGTGTATTTTTGTTATCATATTGTTGTACCTGACAAAACCTTGAATGTAGATATGTTTGATATGTTGACCCTTCATGAGGGTAATTTATAATAATTGAAGGTAGACCAAGAAGTTGACAAATTTTTTATTTAATTTAAATACAGATATATATTATATTTTGACTCTGTACGAGGAAAATTTATGAAATTTAAAGGCAAACAAAGAAGTTGACAAATTTTTTCACTAGTTTGAGTATGCATGGTGATTTGAGTGAATTGAGTCATTTGTTTCACCACGGTGCTGCATGATGACTGAAGCACTCTACTTCACAACTGCCGACACGTCTCCTAAAACTAACAAAAACACTTGGAAGGGAGGACCGGTGTACTAGAAGGGAGCGGAGGAGCTATCAGAGTCCTCAGATTTCATAGAGTCAGAATTCACATCTGACGAGGAGAACATATTTACGACACGGGACGAGGAAGTTGTCAACATGCTCGTCGACATGCTTGTCGAGTGGTTTGAGTTGTACCACAGGAGCACAAAGCTTAACAAAGAAGATAAAGAAAAATGCCCAACGAGTCATCTATGGGTTGGTATCGACGATAAAGAATACAACGGCGAACCTCGCCGCCTACGACTTGTGGTTGGCTCAGACTCCAAAGGTGGTTGACGTGATGACGAACGTGGATGTGATCTGGCTGGTGGTTGTGACCGCTTGCTGGAGGAAATTGACAAAATCTGGTCTAAGGGAGATAAGCTTGTGATGACGCGGCTGGCTAAGAACAAGGCCGAAGGAGCTGAGGTAGCGAGGCAAGACATTAGAGACTTCCTTCTCAGGGGAAGCGCCACCAGAGAAGAACATAAAGGAAGACGCAAACAGTGGTGAAGGAAGCAACGTGGTATTAGGTGATACTTTCTCCGGGGAAATGCCACTGCAGAAGAAGAGGAACGAAGAGGAGAGTGCAGACAGCAATGGGGGCCACGCCAAAGCGTATCTTCGAAAACAGCATTCACGCCCTGAGGATCAGGGTTAACAAAGAAGGAGGCGAAGATTTCGGAGGAATCCTCCGGCAGATGAAACAAAAGGTGGGCAGGGTGACTATGAAGATAATCATTATACGGAAAATCAGGGCGTCAGAGGACATCCTGGTGAAAGTAAAAGGAAGGGAGCGGGCAAAAGAACTTGCACGTAGGGTGAAAGAGGCAGGTCTCATAGTGGAGGAGATGGGAGTCAGAATGTGAAGTATTTACGTGCAGAACATGGACCGCACAGTCACGGAAGAAGAGCTGTTGGACACCTTGGCAGTCTTCACTGGGAGCGAGGCCGCTAAGGTCACTTTCATAAGGAAGGGTTTTGAAAGAGTGCTGCACGCTGCGTGGCAATAGAGGAGCGGGCGTTCCGAAAATGTGTAGACGCAGGAAGATGGGATGGACGATATGTAAGGTAAGGAAGTACCGGGCGGCAAGAGGATGCTTACGTTGTGGGAAAGCGAGGCAGTACGCTAAGGAATGTCAATATAAGGAGAATGTGTGCTATCGATGCGATATTATCGGGCACATATACAGGAAGTGTCCAAAGGAGTTGCAGGAAAGGACAAGAGCGATCAAAGTGGAGGTGGCAATCTGCGCGGCGCAGATTGAGAAGAAGCAGCCGTCTCGAATCACCGAGAGTGACGAGTTGAAGCCTGCTGATGTGATGGAGAAAAGGGCTACAAGATCTATCGAGATGCAAACGGGGGAGGTGGAAATCCGAAAGGCGGGTGTTGGTGGGTATGACGTCTGTAGGATGTTTTGCGGATGGAAAAAGTGGCGGCAGGAAGGAAAGGCAAAAGGAGCAAGAGCTCCAAAGGAAGGAAGAAAGGGGAAAGCAAAAGGGGACGGCCATTCTCATCCGGCATCCCGAAGAGAAGGACACACCCATGGTCCTCAAACGTATAAAGGAAATAGTAAGCATACCGAAGGGGATGATTCTTCGTAACATACGGCGAACAAAGACTGGCGGGATTGTCCTGGAGCTGGAGTAGTGCTCCAAAGAGGCCAAAATTGAAGAGACGGACAGGGACCAGGTCGAGTTAATCCGGTTGATCGCGGAACCATGGGGGGAGCAAGTAGCGCTCCTCAAGGTCCGCATGCAAGCTGTGGAGTCTCTCTGTCAAAAGAGAGATATTAGGATTGGATGGACGGTGGCAAAGGTGCGGTCGGCTAGGGCACATCAGTATTGCGTGTCAGTACACTGCCAGGACCTTGGCAACAGGGAGGAAAACCGAGGAGAGGGATGGGAGTATAAACGCCCCTCAACCCTCTAGGGAAATACAGAAGGGTGGCGAGGAGAAGGCACGACCCTTTACTCAGGTCAACCGCGCTTTGCGTGAGGGAGGAGGGCTAGGGTGGCACTTACGAGTGATGAGCTTGTCTCCTTTCTGCACTGCCTTAGCCTGGCTGGGGGGTGGGCGGAGATGTCTCCCTGTCCCTCCCCCCGGCTACGTAAAGTCGCGGCTCGGGAAGTCGTTGCACGTGGACATGGAGGAAAGGCGGCTCCGCTGCGGGGGTGGGCTAAGCCAGTAACCGCGGAGCGGGGCTGCGGGGTCACAGATCGCCTGGAAGGGGATCCAGGTCATGACTGTACGCGATCAGGGAGGGAGGTGGTTGAACGGGCTATGGTCCCTGCATCAGCTAGCACCTGTGAGCGCAGATTTATGGGAGGGTCCGATTTCCCCCTCCGAGATGGGTCGAAAAGGGGCTGCGGAGGAAATTCGAGGTGTTGAGAGGTAGGTCATAGTGGTGGTTTTAATGAGTAGGAATCTTACACTAGCCCGTCACCTCCTCGGCTGTCGGAGTGCTTATGTAAGGTTTCTACCACTTAAAAGAAAAAAAAGAAGCATAGATAATTCAAGCTTACGCACTTGCAAATGTCCCCACTTCGCGTAAGGGTTCCGTGGTGGGGTAATTTGTGTAGGCAGAAACTACACGTCCTATAGAAGTAAATTGCAGTGGGGGGCAATGGGATTCGAACATACATGATATTTGGCAATTGGTAGAAGAAATTTTAAGAGGTGAAATTTTAAGAGGTTCGTATAAGCGAGGAATAACGAAATTTTGTTGAAGACTTCAGTTTTTAGTGATAAGCAGTTAAATAATCGACTAAGATATTCCGGAAGCTCAGCAAAGCTATTTATCAACCTACATATACTGTAAATTGTAAATGTAACCGATGTAAGGCAAATCAGGAAGCGATCCTTGAGATGACTATGAATACCAAAAAAATAATCAAATTGCAAGATAATGTGCGAGACATGTGACGTGGTCGGACAAACTCGAGCACGGAGCGATGTTTGAACAGTAGGTCACGCCTACTTGAGCAACAATCCTGTGGTGGGGAATTGTATGAATGTAGTAGTGATCGCCCGCCTGAAAAAGCAGTAGCGATCGTACGTGCTGAAAAAAGTAACTTATGGTACGAAACGCCTTACGAACGTACTAACGTATGCCTACCTACGAGCCCTATACTCCTACCACTATCATTTTTCCCCACTCCATTTTCGACTGTCAACGTCACTTGCTCTGGCTGTTGTTTTTGTTCCAAAAACGGCTGCTTAAGCGGCCTTGGGCAAAAACGAGGACTTATGGATTGTGATGCTGTTTCAATTTTTTTTAGAGTAATATCTGTAATAGTATTTTCATAAATGTAACTCACATTCAGAATTTACCGACAGGCACTTGCTACTTCAGACGACATGGTGAATCGCATAATTAAAGCTAGTGCTATTATCACGTCAGAAGCAATTGAAAGAGCATCGTAATCCATGATTTCTCATTTTAAAATGTGTATCGCTACTGATGAGCATTACTTCGAGCATTTGTAACATTGTCTCAGAATTTCATTATTTTTTCAATATTCGGGGTCACCTCAAGATTATAAGTTAGACATGTTTTAATGCATCCTAACACGTGATACAAGATACAATAGAAAAAAATATGTATTTTTCGTCAAAAAAATTGGAAAAAATATTATAATAAATTTCAATATTATTATAAAATTGGAATTTAAAATTAAAAATTAAATAGAAATTTTATTTGAGATTAAAAATTTTAAATTGTGTGATCTGAATTTCGATCTTGTTCAAACGTCATTTCATCCTTGAAACACGACACGTTTTCCATAATTTCGGGTAGATGGAATTAGAGAATTGATTTATAAGAATGTGTATACTGCTAGTTTAATATCTTGCATCCGTTCCCTTCAAAATTATATAGGTACCACCATATCATAATCGAACCATCGCCTTTACGTGGTGACGTTCCAAGCTTTCACCTTCCCTTTTCCAGTATCAGGATCCGTCATCTAAAGATATTTTATTAATTTCGTTTCATTGGACCATATTCTGCATTTCCATTGTTTAATACCCCAGTCTTTATACTTTTTATCAAATGCTAAACAAGCTTTCACGTTCTTCTTGCATAACATAAGTTTTTTTTTCCTAGTACATACACACACTACCGGCCAAAAGTTTGGAATCACCTACCACTTTTCATCAATATTAAATCTGCTGCTAATTTTTTATAGATTTGAAGTTTATCTCAATTCTACATTTATCAATTTATCTCGTATCAATTGATTCGGATGAGAAAAAATTCTCAAAGTCGCTGACATTTTCTGGAAATTTTTGTGTAAATTGCAATGCTCAGTGATTCCAAACTTTTGGCCGGTAGTGTATATACAGGGTGAGTCACGAGAAGCAGAACACCTGAATATCTTTGTTGGATTTAAAGATATGAAATATGGGTATATCAGAATTAGAATGGTTTCGAAGGATGCACATCGCCATCATAATATTATTTTTTCTTATGCCATTTTTTTCGGTATTTTCAAGGTCACCAACGTTTTTTTAAATGGAACTGCATACTTTTTTCCTTGTATAATTGTAGCCGACACCTAAACGAGTTCAATCATGTAACATAATATGATCTTCAAATGACTTTCAACCCAGAAAAATGGAGAAGAAGAATGAAGATTTGAATGTATCGCAGCTGAAGGGAATAATTTAGAACATTTAGCGTAACAAAAATAAAGCAAATGAACCTTACGCTTTGAATTTTATTTATTCCATTTTTCTGGGTTGAAGGTCATTTGAAAGTCATATAACTTTCTCATAGCTTAATTCAACAACCTTCTTTTATGCGATGATAATACTTTTGGTCGTCCTTCGAAGGAAGTTGGTATAGTTGGACAACTTTTTTCTAATTTTCTAAACTAAAGATCAATTAATACGACACTGTTGGACAATTTTTCTTGTGGAAGAGACAAAATTTAAAAATACATAAAATACCAACAATTATTAATTAATTTATCAATAATACCCTTTACCCTCTGGAGAAGTGTACTAACTGAGGCCTGCAACGTTTCTAACAATAAATAGTAAATAAATAGCTGTTTATAGAACCGTTAAACAACTGAGTTCCAGAGCATAGAACATACAGTATGTGCGGTTTATCTCAGAACACAGAAGTGTCTCGAAAATTATGAATGATACAAAAAAATATTTCAGACGAAAGTTGTAGGGCACATATAGGCAATCTCCAGCCCTAATCTATTTCAGCGAAGTTTGTCTTCAGTCTTCACATTAAGTTGTTATGTCGTTCATTATAATATAAAATTTATGCAGAGCTTTATATCAAAGATTTATATTATAAATAAATGAAATATGAAGTAACAACTTGTTTTAATTCCCTTAATATTAATTTATTTTATTTAATAAAGTTGGATTGGGACAGTGGATTGTTAATAAACTAATGTCTTTCTTAACATTTACATAAACTTTCTTATATAAACTAGAGATTTACTGGAAAAAACGTTCGAACTGTGTGAGTCACACGACAAGAATGAAAAGGAAGTCAGGTTAGAAAAATGTCTGCTCTAACTTTTTCTAAACAAAAAATCATTTTTCCTACCCAGAACTGCAGGCTGTGTTTAGGGTATCCCTTCTCTACGTGTTGATTCATTTTTTACCGTAGCACTTCAAACGTGCATACGAGAATGAAATATCCAACAGCGACCCTCCTACGCGCTGCCATCAGAGGGACGGACTAATCGCAAGTTTTCGCTATGCCTCGCAAAGGCTTTTGTTTGTATGCATACATCTTTTAACCTAAGGCCTTCTAGTCTCTCCCGCGTCTAAAGCACGGTCCTCCTTGAAAGCATTACTCACGAGTCGACCAGGAGGCTCAGTACGAAACGCCTTGCACCTTTCCTTTTCCGCCTACCTTCTCTATCTCTTCCCTCCAACAATTCAGAGCGATGATTCAAAAGCAACACGAATTTCTTTAATCACGTCAACGGTCATACCGCGCATGTACCTACCGGTTCTCGTCCGATCACCGAAGTCAAGATGCGTTGGGCACGGTTAGTACTTAGATGGGTGACCGCTTGGGAACTCCGTGTACTGTTGGCAATATCTTTTTTTTTTCATCCAAATTAAGAGCATGCCACTGACAAACGAAATCCGTCCAATCATTTTTTAATAGTTCGTATTGTTTTCTAGTGTCTAAACAGCTGTAGCGACCCTCCCACGCTCTGCTAGTAAAGGGACTGTCTAACTGCAAGCTTCCGCTATGCCTCGCAAAGGCTTTTGTTTGTATGCATACATCTTTTAACCTCAAGCCTTCTAGTCTCTCCCGCGTCCCAAGCACGGGACTCCTAGAAAGCATTAGTCACGAGCCGACCAGCAGGCTCAGGACGAAACGCCTTGCCCTTTTCCTTTTCCGCCTACCATCTCTATCTGTTCCCTCCTACAATTCAGAGCGCTGGTGCAAAAGCAACACGAATTTCTTTAATCATGTCAACGGTCATACCGCGCATGTACCTACCGGTTCTCGTCCGATCACCGAAGTCAAGATGCGTTGGGCACGGTTAGTACTTAGATGGGTGACCGCTTGGGAACTCCGTGTACTGTTGGCAATTTCTTTTTTTTTTCATCCATATTAAGAGCATGCCACTGACAAACGAAATCCGTCCAATCATTTTTTAATAATTCGTATTATTGCCTATTGTCAAAAGCGGTGTAGCGTCTATTGGATTTTGACAGTGGATTGTTAATAAACTAATGTCTTTTTTAACCTTTAAATAAACTTTCTTTCTTTAACTAGAGATTTACTGGAAAGGACGTTCGAACTGTGCGAGTCACACAACCAGAATGGAATGGGAAGTCAGGTCAGAAAAATATCTACTCTGACTCTTTATAAACAAAAGATCCCCATTCCTACCCAGAACTTCAGGCTTTGTTTAGGGCATCTCTTCTCTTCGTGTTCATTATAATGCGTGATCATTCTTTGCCAGTTAATTTTAGTTAAACATACAAGAATCTTTCTAATTCTGTTATGTGAGAAATATCGCGACTCTTGGATAAAAAGAGGGCTTTGCATCGTTCAAATCACCAGTGACTTCTGTCCAGCCATATTGAAATATCTACGATCGATCCGTTATGGGTTATTTTCTCTTTTATTTCTATCTATTCATAGTAATTCGTTTGTTTTTTCATTTATTTTAAACCGATTGGAATTCGAAGGTGACAAGCACAGGACCAACGCCCACATATTTCAAGTATCACTATGACCATCAATCATAATGAATTAATTCTGACGCAACAGACTTGTGCTTCTTTTTTATTACAAATATTACACGTTTGTATTCAGGAAGAGTGGTATTCGATTATCGTTCAATGCGTATAGTGTACTTGTCTGTCACGCGGAAATAATATTACCATAAAGAAGTGTTCTGTTCTATAATAATTGCGTACTTCACAAAGCTGCATCTGGAGCTGAACGTAAAATATGATAACCGATTGAAGTTTATACGAGCCAAATGACACAGAATCCAAAGTGACTAATTCCATGAAATAAAATTTATTAAATTTCTTTTGTTTAGGAAGAATTAAACACCGAGGATGTGCTTTGATACTAAAATTGGAAGAATATCAAAAAGTGGAGTTAATCATTTTAACTTCCGAGTGACTCGTATGTTATTGATACGAAAGGGGAAAGTTGAACACTTTTCTTTTTGCTTTACTTTCACACCAGGTAAATCGGTCCTCGTATGTACTTCCTTATAGTGTATATTTATGTTAAAAGTATCATGTTTTCAGCGTGTATTATGATCATATTGTTCAACGATTCTACTAACTATTAAATTCTGTCAAATTGATAAACCCAATCAAAATACAATATTTTCTGCAAAGACGAAAATTTAACAAGAATTACTCTCGAGAGTAAAATAATACAAAATAATAAACGATTTAAAGTGAATTAAATCAAGTGAATGAATTGAATGAAAACGAACGTAACCGTAACAAAAACAAGCATCAGATTCTCGAAGCAGAAAGGGTTAAGCCATTATTCGAACAGAATATCGTTGTATCTGAGTGCGTTTGGCCATGAGGACCACACCCGTGATGCTTGAATACCCATGGTGCCGAGATAAGTTTCTGTAACCGTGGTACTGTACTGTATGCCGTCAGGAATACAATAGCGTTTATCGTCGTTCGAGCATTTACGATGTAGATCCTGCGGCAACACGAAATATTCGCCATTTTTACAGATCACACGCGTAGCTAACGCACAAAGGACGATTCTCTTATAGATGACCATCGCGAATTGATACTCTCGAAACAGCGATCTGCGTGGATAAATTTGATTTGTACCGCTTCACGTGCGAATTCACGTTAACTCATAAAACGGAAATGTTACGGCGACCACACCGCGAGTGACATTCAATTTAACATTTAAAAAAAATTTTCGCTGAATAATAAGTATTTCTTTATCGATGCCAAAGCATTCGAATTACTTCTGTGTAACGTAATATTTATTTTTATTTGGTATAAGTACGTGTTTTCTAAATAATATAACTTGTTTTTAATTTTAATGTTTCATTTTCACGAAATTTTGGTCAATTAATTCATTAATTTTTTTTCATTTTTGTACCATTGTCTATGCCGTGTAAGAAAACTTTGAATTCGTAAATAAGGATTGTAATTTCAACTGTAATTTGTTATTTATATTAAATATTTATCATATATCTATAATATTATCGTTCGTATTAAGAATAGTACTTAGGAGTACATATGTTGAAATGTTCAGATGGTAAATATAATACTATTGTGTAGAGATCTAAAAATTATGGACAAATTAAACGAAAGTATAGCAAAAAGATTTAGCGGTACGTACATACCGTAACAATGCATCGATATTAGGACCATTATAATACTAAAGTGATAGCAGTTGGCCTTCACTTATGGGGGAGTGATCAACTTTTCTTAAAGTGAGTATATAGATATATGTATGTATCGATTGTACAGACATTTACTCTTGCAAAAGCGTCCCGGTGTAGATTAATTGTATTATGGTTTGAAACTGACACTCTGTACCCCTTGAAAATGGTACACTTGAATTATGTAGCATTAACGCAATGCTATTGAAAAGTAAGTCGACTTATGAACAATTAACATCTCAATATATGAACAATAGTAAGTGTCGCTTTCAGAAAAAAATATATATTTATTGAGATTTACACTGTTTTTTATTATTTATCTATTTTTACTATTCTGTAGTACAGTAAAAAATTTATATTTTATTAAGTACTTTATTTTAGCGTCTTATATGATTTTCTAATCTATAAGTACCTATATAATTGTATTATATTATTTAAACGCTAAACCATAAATACTATTTAGACTTCTCTTATAACAAACATATTTAGCATAAATGGTGAGTTTGTAAACATCTTATGTACAATAATATTACAGTTGTGAATTTTGTTTATAAAACTTTCAGTAAGTTAACTCAATAAGTTCTAATTAAACCTTAAATGTTGACAAGAGTGGTAACATGACTCAATTTGATATGTAAAACGAAACTATGAATAAGTATTAATAAAAAAATTTTATAATATCACATAAGCATATTAATACTTTCCATGGATTAAATAGTTAGATAGTGTAAATAAAATTTCAGAACAGTAATTTCAGTGTTTAAATTTTTATGCTTGTAGCACTACAACATAAAATTATGTGTAATAACATGTTTTATTTAATTAAACATTCACCACAGTATAGGTATTAGTTACTAAATAGAAAAAATAAATACATATTTGGCAAATCCATCTGGTTTCCTTATATTACAATATAAGGAATTGATTGAATCAATATTTTCCTAAAAGTTACCATTTTATGCGCAATAATGTTTTATTAATACTTTACAAATTATTTCTACGTTATAATATTTTAAAGATATGTGTAAAGTTGCCCTCACAGGTTTACTCATTTTGTTTCCATACAATAAACCTCATATACTAAGCATCTATTGTAATTGAACTTTTAGTATTAAGTTTAAATTAGTGTTAAATTTGATGTTTACATTTACACAATCAATTGCACTAATAGTAATTCAAGAAAATAACAGGAGAATTAAATATTTATTTAAAAAAAAAACCTTATAAGAGCAATTTAATATGGACTAATGGTATGTCTATTTGGTATTTAAATAATAAAAGTTAATATATTTTATTTTCCAAGCACAAATTGCATATCCAAAAAGCACTGTGACTAATCTCCAATGTCATTGTTCATAAAAGATAAGTGTTACAAATTTGTATTTACAACAGTTATTAACTTTAAACAAAAGCTTATTATACTAAATTTAACATCCTTTGTCACAATTTGGGATAAGAGATTTAAAATGCTTCTTAAAAGTAATGAACAATGCTCTTAATTTATTTAGTTTACTCAGTTTTGGAAAGAATGCATTTGTACTTTGTCTTGTCGAAACGTCTTTGTTACTAAAATTGCAAAAATATGACAAAAGCATTCTCCCTTTAGCTTAGTAATTATGCCCAATGATGATACATTCATGAAATTGAATTATAAAAATTACAATTTCTGTACACTCTTTATATTCATAAATATATATTGTATATAATAGAACACACAAGTCCAAAAATTATTCTATGATACATACAATTTCTTACAGATAAAATTAACATAATGAAACTTTGTTTCGATTACCGTTCATCACTTAACGTCATTAAGAATTTTTATAAAATAATTAACAATCATTAGTTTAAAATAGTTTCTAAATTTATATAAAGCTACA